>NC_086444.1:399791875-400115920 GCF_028390025.1 Pseudophryne corroboree | reverse complement strand
CAGAAGTAAAGTGATTGCATTAGCAATTATTTTACTTCTTATACATTGCAGGGACGGGCATGAGATTGATTATGGCATAAAAGCTACACCTCTGGACTCACGAAGAGTCATCCTTCAGCACTCAGGAGAGAAAAACCCCCTTGGGGGGAAACCTCTGGGGAACCATGGCCTCAGGATTGCCCTTCCCTCTGGGCATTAAGAGGTGTACTAATAGAGGGGTCAGTATGCTATCCCAGCGCATGGGATCCCAGTGGTTGTCATACTGATGTCGGGATCCCGGTACAGAAAATACTGAGAGGGGTGAATAAGGGGTGTTCTCCCCTCTCCCCAACCCCTAACCCTGCCTGTCCGTAATTTAACCCTAACCTCACCCTTTTGTGCATAACCCTCCCACAGAGGTGCCTAATCCTAACCTCCGTCCCTGCTGCCTAAACCTAACCCTCCCTTCCCTGCAGCCTAACCACTCCTGGGGGTGCTTAACCCGCCCTACCAACAGCCTAACACTAACTTCCCCCCACCCGCAGCCTAACCCTATCTTCCCCCACCCACAGCCTAATCCTAACCCCCCGTCTGATGCCTAAACCTAACCCCCCGCCTGATGCCTAAACCCATCCTTCCCTTCCCTGCAGCCTAACCACCCCCCGGGGGTGCCTAACCCTAACCAACCCTACCCGCTGCCTAACCCTAACCTCCCCCCACCCACACCCTAAACCTAACCCCCGCCTGATGCCTAAACCTAACCCTTTCTCCCCTGCAGCCTAATCACCCTCGGGGTCCTTAACCCTAACCCACCCTACCTGCAGCCTAACCCTATCCTCCCCACACCCATACCCTAAACCTAACCCCCGCCTGATGCCTAAACCTAATCTCCCCACCTGATGCCTAAACCTAACCCTTCCTCCCCTGCAGCCTAATCACCCCCGGGGGTCCTTAACCCTAACCCATTCTACCTGCAGCCTAACCCTATCCTCCACTTGATGCCTAATCCTTTCCCTCTCCCCATCCCCCTCACCCTGACTGTCCGCAGTCTAACCCTAACCTCCCCCTTTGTGCCTAACCCTCCCGCGGAGGTGCCTAATCCGAACCTCCGTCCCTGCTGCCTAAACCTAACCCTCCTTCCCCCGCAGCCTAACCACCCCCTCTACGCCCCTACTGCCTAAACCTAACCCTCCATCCCACGCAGTCTAACCACTCTCGGGTGTGCCTAACCCTAACCCACCCTACCCGCAGCCTAATGCTAACCTTCCCCCACACGCAGCCTAAACCTAACCCAGTGCCTGACGCCTAAACCTAACCCCCTGCCTGATGCCTAATCCTAACCCTCCCTCCCCTGCAGCCTAACCACCCCCAGGGGTGCCTAACTCTAACCCACCCACCCTACCTGCAGCCAAACCTCCCCCCACCCACAGCCTAAACTTAACCCCCCTGCCTGACTCCTAAACCTAATCCCCCCGCCTAAACCTAACCCTCCCTCCTTCGCAGCCTAACCACCCCCGCGGGTGCCTAAACCTAAGCTCCCCCCATCCGCAGCCTAAACTTAACCCCCGTGCCTAATGCCTAAACCTAACCCTCCCGCCTGATGCCTAAACCTAACCCTTCCTCCCACGCAGCCTAACCACCCCTGGGGGGTGCCTAACCCACCCTATCTGAAGCCTAACCCTAACCTCCCCCCACCTGCAGCCTAACCCTAACCCCCGCCTGATGCCTAAACCTAACCCCCCCGTCTGACATGCAAACCTAACCCTCCCTCCCCCGCAGCCTAACCACCCCCCCTCCACCCCGTGCCTGATGCCTAAACCTAATCCCCCTTGCCCAGCCCTAAACCTATGATCGTGGAGATAAGGGCGTCGGTATCCTTGCCCATTCGGAGTTCCAACGTCGAGATTCTGAATAGTTTCGGGATCCCAGAGTCAGTATTCTGACTGACGTAAACCCGACAGCCGGCATCTTTACCGCATCTCTTAATAGGTAATGCATATGTTCCAACATTTGGAGCATGTGTCCGCAGCTCTCCTCCCAGGGCAGCTATTCAGGGATCACCCACTGTGTGTAGACGAAGGGGAAGAGATGAAAAATCATTGTTAGTGGATGAACAAGCAGAGAGATAAACTGCAAACAGTGGTGTGGTTGTGTAGAGAGAAAAATCTCTCTATGTAAATATGTTACTCTAACTACTGAGGACATGGAAAATACCTAAAATAAGGGCAATTATCCCAAAGGGCCCATTGTTTTTATACAATACACACATTGGGGGATAAGGTCTCTCTTATAGTAATTAGTGGGTACCTTCAGAAAAGAAATTTGACCAGTAAATAATAAAAGCTATAAATTGCTAACATTTAGGGATCAATCCAATTAGGTGTGAGTTACCATTGCTGCAACGTTTCAACAGCATCCAAACTCACACCCTTCATGGCCAGATTCAGCCTATGGGGCTATCGGAAAGTGCGGCTGTTGTAAGACAAACTCGCACCTAATTAAACTGACCCCCTTAGTTGTTAAATGTGATAAAATAGTAAAATATAATGGTGTAATTGTGGGCCTGATTCAGTTGTGGTTGTTGAAGCGATCGCTGCTGCAATATTGCCGTTCACAATTGCATTGTGAGTCTGATCAGTCGTAGGCTGAGCAAGTCTCCTAGACACAGGGGGCTCTCCAGCAGCAACACAGGTCGCAATGGGTAATTTATTCACGCACATGGAACGGCGTTTGAACGGACCTGACACGCCTGTATACAGTTAGCCAACCCCGTTACAACCTCAAACGCTGACTTCCTGTCAATCACTTTGCGATGGGATCCTCTATGTGAGCATGATTTCATTTTGTGCGCAGCGCAGCTTACACGCATGCACAGTGAAAAAGCATTAAGCCACTTGGTGCAACAGCAGCTCTGCGTCCGCATCTGAATCAGGCCCCCTGAGCGGTAAGGAGAAGGACTCTAGGGAAAGGACTATGTCACCTTTATTATATGTAAAGATAGGGAAACAGTCACTTGTTACAGCTCCAATTCACATAATTTATACCATTCTGTACCATTTCATCATTTGGTTATTCTATGGGGGAGATGTATTAAACACCTGCAGAGTGATAAAGTGGAGAGAGGTAAAGTACCAGACAATCAGCTCCTAACTGCCATGTTACAGGCTGTGTTTGAAAAATGACAAATAGGAGCTGATTGATTGTTAGTTTATATCTCTCCACTTTATCACTCTCCCAGGCTTTGTACACCTGCCCCCAGTTCATTGATATACTGTAAATGTCAGCTATTTCACTATATCCCCCGATCTGTATTGTTCTTCCCCCGATCTGTATGTTCTGTATCATGCTCTCCCCACCCTTCCTGTTTTTCTGTATTACAGTATGTTCTACATCTCGCAACCCCCAAAAGTGTATGTCCTTCCTCTTTATGTCCTATAGAGTACGCCACAATTTCTATGTTTTTGTATTGTGCCCCCACACCATCTGTATGTGCTATACCAAGTTGCCCCCTTCTGCATGTTTTGTATTGTCCGCTCTCCCCCACCATAGACCCTATGTTTTGTACTGTGCTCTCAATACCCCCCACGACACACACAATTACACAAGTATGGTAACTTACCTCCTGCATGCTATTCTCCAGTCACTAATTCCTCTGCGACCCCTCCCGTCGTCTTCAACTGACACTTTGCAAATCTCTTTGCCGGTCACCCGACACTCTGCAAATTTCTTTACCAGAACTTTGCCAAACGGTGATCTAAATAACCAGAATTTCCTGGTCAGACATACTACTGTATGCAGGGCTTAAAGTGGTCCTGGAGAGGTGGGGGAACTCACCTCACCCGCAATGCCGCAGAAAGGGGTGTGGCCTCACACAGAAGGGGCGTGGCCACACAAAAGTAACACCAATTCAAAATAATGCTTCACAGTAGCACAATCTTATTCACATTGTCCGCCCCACATACTAATGCCCTTTACACACACAATAGCAGAGTCCCCCTTTTACACAGTACGGGAGGCGAAGCCCCCTTTTACACAGTACGGCAGACAGCTTCCCCTTTTACACAGTACGACAGGTAGAGCCCCTTCCAGCGCGCGCGCACACACACACACACACACACACACACACACACACACACACACACACACACACACACACACACACACACACACACTCTCTCTCTCTCTCTCTCTCTCTCTCTCTCTCTCTCTCTCTCTCTCTCAGAGTCTTGAAAGTGCAAAAAAAGACAAAAAGAGTGACATGGCAAGAGAGGGTGAGAGAGACATGGAGAGAGAGACATTGCAAGAGAGAGAGAGAGACATGGCAAAAGAGGGAGATGAGGGGGAGACATAGCAAAATAGAGTGACAGAGAGAGAGAGAGAGAAACATGGAGAGAGAGAGAGAGAGAATATCAGCAGCAGAAAGACTGGGCACCCAGAGCTGTGAATTGTGGCAGCAGTTACCTGGAGGTCTTCATGTGGAGGGCGAGTTGACTCTCCTGCCAGACGCCCAGGGGTGTGCCACGGTTAGGATAGGGCCTCGGACCATCATTCACTTGCAGACAGTGCTCCGGTGGAGGTGGGGAGGGCATTACAGGCCGCGGGTCACTAAGCTTAGGGGTAGGGTGGAATTTAAGCTGCTGCGCTGGCAGGGAGATGGGGAGTGGGCATGGGCATTACTGGCCGCTGCTCAGCGTCAGTTAACTCCGGCGGCTGCGGGGGGTGGGGGGGTGGGATCGGGCGTTACAACCCGCGGCTCAGTCACACTCTGGCGGCTGTGGCAGCGGCGGAGGGGGGGAGAGACGGCACTTTGAACCTGGCGCCGGCTGTGCGTCATTCACGGCTCCTGGACCGCCAGCTAATGAGAAGCTGCCACTTGGCAGCTTCTCATTGGCTGGCGGTCTGCGAGCCGTGATTGGCTCACGTCACGCCAGATTTAAAAAAAAGCCTCATCTTCTTCTGATTGGTGCTGCAGCCGGTCCGCGAGCCGTGATTGGCTGGCGGCCGCTGCCACCTTTACTATGGAACAGTTAACTCCGGCGGCTGCGGGGGGGGGGGGGGGGGGGGGGATCGGGCGTTACAAACCGCGGCTCAGTCACACTCTGGCGGCTGTGGCAGCGGCGGAGGGGGGGAGAGACGGCACTTTGAACCTGGCGCCGGCTGTGCGCCATTCACGGCTCCTGGACCGCCAGCTAATGAGAAGCTGCCACTTGGCAGCTTCTCATTGGCTGGCGGTCTGCGAGCCGTGATTGGCTCACGCCAAAAAAGCCTCATCTTCTTCTGATTGGTGCTGCAGCCGGTCCGCGAGCCATGATTGGCTGGCGGCCGCTGCCACCTTTACTATGGAACAGGGACATGATGCTGTGGCCGGGCGGAGGCGGAACTGGTTCCGCCTGCAATTAGAGGTGACGGAACGCAGTTCCGCCCCGTTCCGGCCCACTTTAACCACTGACTGTATGTGTATAATTATACTACCACATTTTGATACATACTTTCATTTTTATTAATTTGCAATTTATCTATTTTACTGACTTTTTATCCAAAACTCAAGATCCTTTCTCATAGAGACCCAAGTTATCTGCTGCAGGTCTTCCCTAGTGCTAGGACCATGGGCCTAATCCAGACCTGATCGCAGCAGCAAATTTGTTCACTAATGGACAAAACCATGTGCACTGCAGGTGGGGCAGATGTAACGTGCAGAGAGAGTATGGTAACTTACCTCCTTCATGTTATACTCCAGTCGTTGCTACCTCTGCAACCCCTCCCGTCATCTTCAACTGACACTTTGCAGATCTCTTTGCCGGTCACCCGACACTCTGCAAATCTCTTTGCCAGATGATCTAAAAAACACAAAAGACTACCATTAAGCATAGTACTAGTTTAAGTACAATAAAATGTTTATGAGTCAACCAGTTTCCCAATTTTCCTTAAACCAAACAAGATACTTTCAAAGTTATGTAACATGTGCAGAGAGAGTATGGTAACTTACCTCCTTCATGTTATACTCCAGTCGTTGCTACCTCTGCGACCCCTCCCGTTGTCTTCAACTGACACTTTGCAGATCTCTTTGCCGGTCACCCGACACTCTGCAAATCTCTTTGCCAGATGATCTAAAAAACACAAAAGACTATCATTAAGCATAGTACTAGTTTAAGTACAATAAAATATTTATGAGTCAACCAGTTTCCCAATTTTCCTTAAACCAAACGATACTTTCAAAGTTATCAATATCCCATTTATCTATTTTATTAACTTTTTCATCCCAAAGCCACGATCCTGCCTCATAGAGACCCAGGTTATCTACATCCCCTGTATGTGTGCTTATCCTCCATACTGGCCTCTTTATTCCTGTAACGCTACATTTTTATTCCTAAATATATCATTCCTTCCTGCGCTTCTCCTATTTATGTGTTCTTGTACCTGTATTCCAGTTCTGTCTATCTTGTCTTGCATTTCAGCTAACTATTTTGCACTCTGTCTTCCTTACCCCTCTCCATCATACCCTGCTATGTAGGACTCACCTCCTCCTACCTGTCTTCCTGCATGGAAACTGGAAACGTCAGCAGCTGTAGAATGTTACAGGACGAAGCATTGTGATGTCACAAAATAGTGATGTCACAGGCTAGGTGTGATGTCACAGTAACCAGCAGCAAAGCTACAGAGTTACAGCTATTTTACATATACATTTTAAACATCAATTACAACTAGATATACATGAGTTTCTAGTTTAAAAAAAATTAGACTAGTGTAGAAAATGAACCATAAGGCAACGCTGTACAGAGTGCCTCAATGTATAGGTAAAGGGAAAACATAAGTGACAGGAATTTCTAGACTAAATCACCACTAATATTTTATAAGGAAAAAAGCTCTATCTAAGAGGCTGAATTAATAATTTTCCGTTATGTGTGTGTGTGTGTGTGTGCGCGTGTATGCACCCCACCCTATGAGTGGTGAGTGCAGACACTGCACCCCGCTTCTGGGGTGGTGAGTGCTGTGGTTTTATATTTGATGGTATATATATATATATATATATATATATAGAGAGAGAGAGAGAGAGAGAGAGAGAGAGAGAGAGAGAGAGATAGCTATACTAACTATACTATCCCATTAAACCAGGAAACTCACGAATTATACAGTTTCTGTGGCTGGCTGACCTCAAGTCTGCATCTCACCTGGTTTAATCAGCCACAGAACCTGTGTAACCCATGAGCGTATAAAGAGGAGAAGAAATAAGAGTTGTCTTTTTTGTGGCGCACTAGAAATTTATTATTCAATATAAGCGTATATAAAACTGTAAGGCGGGCCCGCAAGGTGACATTCACAGGGAAAAGGTAATGACATCCACTCAACTTGTTCACACCCGCTGGACATGTTGGAAAGAGGGTGAGTGGACAGTGAGCGTGGCTGTGCCCTGTGGCACCACGTGGCTCCATTGTACCGACAGCCGGACCGCTGAGAACGGAACCTGGAGGGTACATAACTTTTTGGTTTTCATTTCATCTCATGACACTCCACCCAAAGCTACTCTTCTGGTTATCCTATCAACTAGGACAACAATGAAGGTGACTCCATAACATTTCTTCCATTCAGGGCCGTTTCTTGGGGCAGGCACTGGGCGCCCACCGCGGCACTAACTGTGGCTCCCTGCTTTCCCCTCCTATTTCTCCCTGAGTAACCCGCTCGCGGGGCGGAGTTTCACGGAATGACGCGGTTGCGTCGTTACGTCACGACGCAACCCCGTCACTCCGCGAAACTGCCCCCCCCCCCCCCCCGAGCGGAGTACAGAGGGGGATCCAAGTTAGGAAGAGGGAAAGGCCGGCGCGAGGAGTGACTGGTGAGGCGTGCCGAAGAGCGGTAATCGCCTCTGTAAGTATTCTCTCTCTCTCTCTCTCTCTCTCTCTCAATGGGGTATATTTACTAAAATTCGTATTAGTCCCGATTTGGAGGGAGATTCATCACGAATGACATCGACTGTGTGTATTTGCAACTTTTTGAAAATTTTACGCCTCATTTACTAAGCTGTCGTATTTGTATTTTTCGTGGTTTACGATGTCGATGTCATTCGTGGTTTTGTAAGGTAGAATGCGGCCGATTTAGTGGTTTTGCAGCCGTGTTATGAGGTTTTTCTACGACTGCGTCACATTTTGGTTACGGCAGTGTTTGTCCGTTCACGGACGCGTTTTTTTCCTAAGTTTCGTTTTTGTCACTCGTCCGTGATTGGTTTGATTCGTGATGGAGGAGTGTCTGTGTACATTACTATAAAAACGCCCCAAACCGTCCGAACCTCATGGGTTTAGCTAGTGGAGAGGTGAGAGGAAGGTGTGTTAGGAGTTGGTGAGTTGTTTGGAGTTTTTGGCGGTTTTGAGGAGGTTCTTTGTGATTGTTGAGTGCTGTACTGTGTGTGTAAGTAGTCTTGTCATACTTGTTGTGTAGTTATTTAAAAGTCTGTCTAGTTTTTTGTCATTGTTTTTTATTTCACGTCTATTGTCATTGTTTGTGAGTGAGTGTGTGTGTGTTTGGTGTGTGGTGTGTAGTGGTAGTGGAGGAGTGTGTTTACTGTTTTTTTTCTCTCAGTGTTATTTGTTGTTTGTCCTGATTATGTCCCAGTCAGAGGTGAGTGAGAGGGAGGAGGTGAGTGAGGTGGAGGAGGTGAGTGAGGTGGAGGAGGTGAGTGAGAGGGAGGAGGTTAGTGAGGTGGAGGAGGTTAGTGAGGAGGAGGGGGAGGTTGTTGCTGCGGCCTCCAGTGATAGTGATGGTGTTGTGGCTCCGCAGCCACGCACCACTGCAAAGACTAGAGATGTGCACTTGAAATTTTTCGGGTTTTGTGTTTTGGTTTTGGGTTCGGTTCCGCGGCCGTGTTTTGGGTTCGACCGCGTTTTGGCAAAACCTCACCGAATTTTTTTTGTCGGATTCGGGTGTTTTTTTTCAAAAAACACTAAAAAACAGCTTAAATCATAGAATTTGGGGGTCATTTTGATCCCAAAGTATTATTAACCTCAAAAACCATAATTTCCATTCATTTTCAGTCTATTCTGAACACCTCACACCTCACAATATTATTTTTAGTCCTAAAATTTGCACCGAGGTCGCTGGATGACTAAGCTAAGCGACCCTAGTGGCCGACACAAACACCTGGCCCATCTAGGAGTGGCACTGCAGTGTCACGCAGGATGGCCCTTTAAAAAAAAACACTCCCCAAACAGCACATGACGCAAAGAAAAAAAGAGGCGCAATGAGGTAGCTGTGTGAGTAAGATAAGCGACACTAGTGGCCGACACAAACACCTGGCCCATCTAGGAGTGGCACTGCAGTGTCACGCAGGATGGCACTTCCAAAAAACACTCCCCAAACAGCACATGACGCAAAGAAAAAAAGAGGCGCAATGAGGTAGCTGTGTGAGTAAGGTAAGCGACCCTAGTGGCCGACACAAACACCTGGCCCATCTAGGAGTGGCACTGCAGTGTCACGCAGGATGGCCCTTCCAAAAAACACTCCCCAAACAGCACATGACGCAAAGAAAAAAAGAGGCGCAATGAGGTAGCTGTGTGAGTAAGGTAAGCGACCCTAGTGGCCGACACAAACACCTGGCCCATCTAGGAGTGGCACTGCAGTGTCACGCAGGATGGCCCTTCCAAAAAACACTCCCCAAACAGCACATGACGCAAATAAAAAAAGAGGCGCAATGAGGTAGCTGTGTGAGTAAGATAAGCGACCCTAGTGGCCGACACAAACACCTGGTCCATCTAGGAGTGGCACTGCAGTGTCACGCAGGATGGCCCTTCAAAAAAACACTCCCCAAACAGCACATGACGCAAAGAAAAAAAGAGGCGCAATGAGGTAGCTGTGTGAGTAAGATAAGCGACCCTAGTGGCCGACACAAACACCTGGCCCATCTAGGAGTGGCACTGCAGTGTCACGCAGGATGGCCCTTCCAAAAAACACTCCCCAAACAGCACAAGACGCAAAGAAAAAAAGAGGCGCAATGAGGTAGCTGTGTGAGTAAGGTAAGCGACCCTAGTGGCCGACACAAACACCTGGCCCATCTAGGAGTGGCACTGCAGTGTCACGCAGGATGGCCCTTCAAAAAAATACTCCCCAAACAGCACATGACGCAAAGAAAAATTAAAGAAAAAAGAGGTGCAAGATGGAATTGTCCTTGGGCCCTCCCACCCACCCTTATGTTGTATAAACAGGACATGCACACTTTAACCAACCCATCATTTCAGTGACAGGGTCTGCCACACGACTGTGACTGAAATGACGGGTTGGTTTGGACCCCCACCAAAAAAGAAGCAATTAATCTCTCCTTGCACAAACTGGCTCTACAGAGGCAAGATGTCCACCTCATCATCATCCTCCGATATATCACCGTGTACATCCCCCTCCTCACAGATTATCAATTCGTCCCCACTGGAATCCACCATCTCAGCTCCCTGTGTACTTTGTGGAGGCAATTGCTGCTGGTCAATGTCTCCACGCAGGAATTGATTATAATTCATTTTAATGAACATCATCTTCTCCACATTTTCTGGAAGCAACCTCGTACGCCGATTGCTGACAAGGTGAACGGCGGCACTAAACACTCTTTTGGAGTACACACTTGTGGGAGGGCAACTTAGGTAGAATAAAGCCAGTTTGTGCAAGGGCCTCCAAATTGCCTCTTTTTCCTGCCAGTATAAGTACGGACTGTCTGACGTGCCTACTTGGATGCGGTCACTCATATAATCCTCCACCATTCTTTCAATGGGGAGAGAATCATATGCAGTGACAGTAGACGACATGTCCGTAATCGTTGGCAGGTCCTTCAGTCCGGACCAGATGTCAGCATCAGCAGTCGCTCCAGACTGCCCTGCATCACCGCCAGCGGGTGGGCTCGGAATTCTGAGCCTTTTCCTCGCACCCCCAGTTGCGGGAGAATGTGAAGGAGGAGATGTTGACAGGTCGCGTTCCGCTTGACTTGACAATTTTCTCACCAGCAGGTCTTTGAACCCCAGCAGACTTGTGTCTGCCGGAAAGAGAGATCCAAGGTAGGTTTTAAATCTAGGATCGAGCATGGTGGCCAAAATGTAGTGCTCTGATTTCAACAGATTGACCACCCGTGAATCCTTGTTAAGCGAATTAAGGGCTCCATCCACAAGTCCCACATGCCTAGCGGAATCGCTCCGTGTTAGCTCCTCCTTCAATGTCTCCAGCTTCTTCTGCAAAAGCCTGATGAGGGGAATGACCTGACTCAGGCTGGCAGTGTCTGAACTGACTTCACGTGTGGCAAGTTCAAAGGGCAGCAGAACCTTGCACAACGTTGAAATCATTCTCCACTGCGCTTGAGACAGGTGCATTCCACCTCCTATATCGTGCTCAATTGTATAGGCTTGAATGGCCTTTTGCTGCTCCTCCAACCTCTGAAGCATATATAGGGTTGAATTCCACCTCGTTACCACTTCTTGCTTCAGATGATGGCAGGGCAGGTTCAGGCGTTTTTGGTGGTGCTCCAGTCTTCTGTACGTGGTGCCTGTACGCCGAAAGTGTCCCGCAATTCTTCTGGCCACCGACAGCATCTCTTGCACGCCCCTCTCGTTCTTTAAAAAATTCTGCACCACCAAATTCAAGGTATGTTCAAAACATGGGACGTGCTGGAATTTGCCCATATTTAATGCACACACAATATTGCTGGCGTTGTCCGATGCCACAAATCCACAGGAGAGTCCAATTGGGGTAAGCCATTCCGCGATGATCTTCCTCAGTTGCCGTAAGAGGTTTTCAGCTGTGTGCGTATTCTGGAAACCGGTGATACAAAGCGTAGCCTGCCTAGGAAAGAGTTGGCGTTTGCGAGATGCTGCTACTGGTGCCGCCGCTGCTGTTCTTGCGGCGGGAGTCCATACATCTACCCAGTGGGCTGTCACAGTCATATAGTCCTGACCCTGCCCTGCTCCACTTGTCCACATGTCCGTGGTTAAGTGGACATTGGGTACAACTGCATTTTTTAGGACACTGGTGAGTCTTTTTCTGACGTCCGTGTACATTCTCGGTATCGCCTGCCTAGAGAAGTGGAACCTAGATGGTATTTGGTAACGGGGGCACACTACCTCAAGAAATTGTCTAGTTCCCTGTGAACTAACGGCGGATACCGGACGCACGTCTAACACCAAAATAGTTGTCAAGGCCTCAGTTATCCGCTTTGCAACAGGATGACTGCTGTGATATTTCATCTTCCTCGCAAAGGACTGTTGGACAGTCAATTGCTTACTGGAAGTAGTACAAGTGGTCTTCTGACTTCCCCTCTGGGATGACCATCGACTCCCAGCAGCAACAACAGCAGCGCCAGCAGCAGTAGGCGTTACACGCAAGGATGCATCGGAGGAATCCCAGGCAGGAGAGGACTCGTCAGAATTGCCAGTGACATGGCCTGCAGGACTATTGGCATTCCTGGGGAAGGAGGAAATTGACACTGAGGGAGTTGGTGGGGTGGTTTGCGTGAGCTTGGTTACAAGAGGAAGGGATTTACTGGTCAGTGGACTGCTTCCGCTGTCGCCCAAAGTTTTTGAACTTGTCACTGACTTATTATGAATGCGCTGCAGGTGACGTATAAGGGAGGATGTTCCGAGGTGGTTAACGTCCTTACCCCTACTTATTACAGCTTGACAAAGGCAACACACGGCTTGACAAATGTTGTCCGCATTTCTGTTGAAATACTTCCACACCGAAGAGCTGATTTTTTTGGTATTTTGACCAGGCATGTCAATGGCCATATTCCTCCCACGGACAACAGGTGTCTCCCCGGGTGCCTGACTTAAACAAACCACCTCACCATCAGAATCCTCCTTGTCAATTTCCTCCCCAGCGCCAGCAACACCCATATCCTCCTCATCCTGGTGTACTTCAACACTGACATCTTCACTATGACTATCAGGAACTGGACTGCGGGTGCTCCTTCCAGCACTTGCAGGGGACGTGCAAATGGTGGAAGGCGCATGCTCTTCACGTCCAGTGTTGGGAAGGTCAGGCATCGCAACCGACACAATTGGACTCTCCTTGTGGATTTGGGATTTCGAAGAACGCACAGTTCTTTGCTGTGCTTTTGCCAGCTTGAGTCTTTTCATTTTTCTAGCGAGAGGCTGAGTGCTTCCATCCTCATGTGAAGCTGAACCACTAGCCATGAACATAGGCCAGGGCCTCAGCCGTTCCTTGACACTCCGTGTGGTAAATGGCATATTGGCAAGTTTACGCTTCTCCTCCGACAATTTTATTTTAGATTTTTGAGTCCTTTTTTTACTGATATTTGGTGTTTTGGATTTTACATGCTCTGTACTATGACATTGGGCATCGGCCTTGGCAGACGACGTTGCTGGCATTTCATCGTCTCGGCCATGACTAGTGGCAGCAGCTTCAGCACGAGGTGGAAGTCGATCTTGATCTTTCCCTATTTTTGGAACCTCAACATTTTTGTTCTCCATATTTTAATAGGCACAACTAAAAGGCACCTCAGGTAAACAATGGAGATGGATGGATACTAGTATACTTATGGATGGACGAGCGACTGCCGACACAGAGGTAGCTACAGCCGTGGACTACCGTACTGTGTCTGCTGCTAATATAGACTGGATGATAATGAGATAAAATTTAAATATATATATATATCACACTAGTACTGCAGCCGGACAGGTATATATTATGTAATGACGGACCTGCTGGACACTGTCTGCAGAATGCGTTTATAAAAACACCACACGACGAGTGTTTAACTTTTTCAGGCAGACAATCACAATATACTGGTGGTCAGCAGACAATCACAATACTGGTGGTCAGTGGTCACTGGTCAGTCACACTGGCAGTGGCACTCTGGCAGCAAAAGTGTGCACTGTACTTAAATGTACTCCTGCTATAACTGCTCCCCAGTCTCCCCCACAATTAAGCTGTGTGAGCAGTGAGCACTCAGCAGTCAGATAATGATATACAGTATATGATGCAGCACACTGGGCTGAGCACAGATATGGTATGTGTGACTGTGTCACACTGTGTATCGTTTTTTTTCAGGCAGAGAACGGATTAATTAAACTGGTGGCACTGGTCACTGGTTACACTATCAGCAGCAAGTAGTACTCCTCCTATATGCTCCCCAAAATTTGTGTCTCTCTCTAGTACTCTAGTCACTCTAAACGGAGAGGACGCCAGCCACGTCCTCTCCCTATCAATCTCAATGCACGTGTGAAAATGGCGGCGACGCGCGGCTCCTTATATAGAATCCGAGTCTCGCGATAGAATCCGAGCCTCGCGAGAATCCGACAGCGGGATGATGACTTTCGGGCGCGCTCGGGTTAACCGAGCAAGGCGGGAAGATCCGAGTCGCTCGGCCCCGTGTAAAAAAACCTGAAGTTCGGGCTGGTTCGGATTCCGAGGAACCGAACCCGCTCATCTCTAGCAAAGACTGGCCGCAATGTAAAATTCAGCTACGCTGAAAATATGGCTTTGGTGCGGGAGCTGATGAGGCATCATCGGCAGTTGTTTGGCCATGATGCTGCAAAGGTGTCGTCACGCAGGAAGAGTGTTCTGTGGGGGAAGGTAGTTGCGGCTGTGAATAGTGAGGGTGTGGTGAGGCGGACCGAGGACACGTGTCGTAAGCGTTTCTACGACATAAAGCGCTGTGTCAAGGCAAAGATGGCCAAGGAGGCTAAATCAGCCCGCCAAACCGGGGATGGACACCCCTTCCGTGCATCTTACCGTGATTGGGAGGAGCCTGTGCGTGCACTCATTCCGCCAGAAGTGGTTGGTGCCACTTATGTCCGGAATTCGGATCGGCTAAGGCAGGATGGTGAGTTTTTTTATAATTTTTTTATTAAAATCAACATCTGTGCTTTGTCCTTAGTTGTCTGAAATGACTTCTAGCTAATTGTGGTTGTCAGTTTGTTTATTATTCTAATGTGTTGGTGATGTAGTGCAGGCCTGGCCAACCTGTGGCTCTCCAGCTGTTGTAAAACTACAAGTCCCATCATGCCTTGCCACAGTTTTGCTATTAGGGAATGCTAAAACTGTTGCAGGGCATGCTGGGATGTGTAGTTTCACTACATCTGGTGAGCCACAGGTTGGCCAGGCCTGATGTAGTGTATTCTCAATTATGTATTTTTTAAACCTTTGTATAGTTGTTTTTTTGTGGTTGCCTTGTCCTTTTTCTGGTGTTTTATGCCAAAAGTAAATGTTTGTAGGTATATTTTAAAGAAGTGTTTTTTATTTTTTAAATACATTTCATAGCATTTATGTTTATTGTGTGTTGTTCTGGGTTGTCCTTTGTGTGCTTCATGTGTTTTTTCAGGCATATTTGGTTGTGATGTTTCCAAGTTTTCGCAGATATTTGTGGCTAGTGTTTTATCATTACCATCAAAATTTGGGTGCTTAGCGTGGAATATTGTGACCAGAAATGAAATGCTTGTGGTCTTCATTTGGCAAAATACTTAGAAACAGCAGATCATAACTGCACATATTCTATAGGAAAACAACTTGTACACTCACAATGGATTTTTAATGTGGCAACTGTTATTTAAAAAAAATAATAATACAAATAATAATAATACAAATCTTACCTCTCGGTTTAAAGCCCTGGACATAGAAACATTCTTGGCCTGAGACTTAGTTGTATTAAATGGCGAAATCAGATTGCAAATTGAGTATCACATGAGGGCTGCAGTATTGCAACCCTTCCTTCTGGGGCAAACACTAGTGGGTAGGAACGAATAAGATTAGCTAGGGGTGTGTTTCCTGTGATTGGCAAAACAATTTATAATTTAAGGTCTGTGTTGAGCAATTCAGTATGAAAGTTACTGGCTCATGCTCAGTCTTTCATCCCAGGCTCAGGAATTACTATTAAATGTACCATTAGGGCATGAAGGTGGAATATTATTATTTAAGAAATTGAATCATACTTGCCTACTCTCCCGAATTCTGCGGGAGACACCCGGTTTCTCGGGTAGTCCCCCGCAGCCCCTGAAGAGTGGACACCCCTCCCGCATTCTGCCCACTTCCTAGCCGAGGGGGCGGGTCTTAATGACGCCATTAAATGCTAATTGTGTAATCGAAGCTCCGCCCATATGCAAATACCATCCAATTGCGGTATTTGCTAGTGTAGTGGGTGGGGCATAATGACATCATTGGCTCGTCCCCGCCTCCATCGCCGCCCACCTGCTTCTCCTCTCCCAGTATCTCCCGGAGAGGAGGAAATAAATGTAGGCACTGTAAGTATTACTTGAATAGTATGCCAATTGTTGCTCTGTGGTAGCTATAGTTAAATAGGGTTAGGACTGCCTGTCTTCTGCAAGAAGAACAAACACATTTTTTTTGTGTAAAATGAGCAATCTATGATTACACCTTAAAATAATGATGACACTAGTCAGCAGGGCTGTAGCTAGAACTTTGTGGGCCCCATAGCAACATTTTGAAGGGGCCCCTGTCCCAATGCTTCCAGAGAGACACTTCTCTGCAGCAGTTGTTCATGTTATGCCCTATAATAGTGCCCCAGTTCATTTTCTGAACCATAGTAGAGCCTTATTTAATGTTATGCCCCATAGTAGTGCCCTAGTATGTTTTATGAATCGCAGTAATGCTTAAGTTCACCCTATGTCACATTTCAGAGCTACTAGTACACATTATGCCGCACAGTACCCCCAATTCACATTATGATATATAGTGCTCCCCATTCATATTGTGTTTCATTACAGTGCCCTGGTTCATATTATATAACATTAAAATGCCCTTCAGTTCATTTTATACCACACTACAATGAGCAGGTGCAGGGGCATACCTAGATATATTGCAGGCCCCAAGGAAAAAGTTTGAAAGGATCCCTATGTACCACCCAATGCCGAAAAATGTATATAACACATGTAACTATGACAGGGAAGGTGGGCCCCTCTCAGCTCTGGGCCCAATAGCAGCTGCACTCCCTGCACCCATGGTACAGATGGGTCCACGGTTATCTTGCCTAGTTTGCTGCACCTAGGCACAACATGGTTTATTAACATAAACCCTTCATCTATTGTTCTCAGCTGCAATACAATACAGGGAAAAATACAGCAGGGGATTAACTCGTTACAGCAGGGGATTAAATCCGACTGCCCAGTCTCAGTTAATCCTATTAAAGGTCAAGCTAAACATGGACCCATCGGTAGCTACGCCCTTGCTTGTCAGTGTCTGCAATGTGCTGCTAAGCATCACAGAAACTGGAAAGGGTTTTACTAGTAAGGACAAAATGGAGCACTGTGAGCAATGGTTAACCCTAATAGCACACTGTGACTAAAAAGTAAAACGTGTCCTGATTTTTAATGTACTTGTTGTAAATGTAAAATCAGGACACAGTGGTATACGGACCATGCTGGGGGCATGGCTATGTCACAAAGGGTATGGTCAGTTCTCTAAGGGCACTTCTAGGGAAACACCATTTTATTGCTGCAAGTGCTGAAGACACCTGCCTTGTGCTAGATAAAATAACTTCCATCTTTCCACAAATTGCCTCATTAAGAAGGTTTTATTGGTAGTCCCATGAAATTTGGCACACAATCTGTAGATATGGGGAAGTGCATCATATATACAATAAGAGAATAGTGGTGTTCACGTCATTTTGTTACTGGTGGGGCAAGGATTACTACTATGGGGCCCAGAGCTGGGAGAGGCCACCTTCCCTGTCACAGTTACATGTGTTATATATAGGGGTGTAGCTACCATAGGTACTGTAACTGCCTACCAGTGTAATGCCTCACCTACTGGTTTGATCTCCACCTCCTTTGACATGATCCTCCTGCTGGTGCTGTGACTGCCTACTAGTGCAATGCCTCACCTACTGGTGTGATCTCCACCTCCTGTGACATGATTCTCCTGCTGGTGCTGTGACTGCCTACCAGTGCAATGCCTCACCTACTGGTTTGATCTCCACCTCCTGTGACCAGATCCTCCTGCTGGTGCTGTGACTGCCTACTAGTGCAATGCCTCACCTACTGGTGTGATCTCCACCTCCTGTGACATGATTCTCCTGCTGGTGCTGTGACTGCCTACCAGTGCAATGCCTCACCTACTGGTTTGATCTCCACCTCCTGTGACACGATTCTCCTGCTGGTGCTGTGACTGCCTACCAGTGTAATGCCTCACCTACTGGTTTGATCTCCACCTCCTTTGACATGATCCTCCTGCTGGTGCTGTGACTGCCTACTAGTGCAATGCCTCACCTACTGGTGTGATCTCCACCTCCTGTGACATGATTCTCCTGCTGGTGCTGTGACTGCCTACCAGTGTAATGCCTCACCTACTGGTTTGATCTCCACCTTCTTTGACATGATCCTCCTGCTGGTGCTGTGACTGCCTACCAGTGCAATGCCTCACCTACTGGTGTGATCTCCACCTCCTGTGACATGATCCTCCTGCTGGTGCTGTGACTGCCTACCAGTGCAATGCCTCACCTACTGGTGTGATCTCCACCTCCTGTGACATGATTCTCCTGCTGGTGCTGTGACTGCCTACCAGTGCAATGCCTCACCTACTGGTGTGATCTCCACCTCCTGTGACATGATTCTCCTGCTGGTGCTGTGACTGCCTACCAGTGCAATGCCTCACCTACTGGTTTGATCTCCACCTCCTGTGACCAGATCCTCCTGCTGGTGCTGTGACTGCATACCCTCCAACATGACCCGCCCCACTAGGTACAAAATGCTCTGTTTCAGAACTTCCCTCTTAATTTATTATTGCCATCACCTGTGAAGAAACAGCTTTCTTATCATTTAACTAGTTCAACACAGGTGATGGAAATCATAAATTAAGAGGGAAGTTCAGAAACAGAGCATTTTGTACCTAGTGGGGCGGGTCATGTTGGAGGGTGTGTGACTGCCTACCAGTACAATGCCTCACCTACTGGTGTGAACTCCACCTCCTGTGACACAATCCTCCTGTTGGTGCTGTGAATGCCTACCAGTACAATGCCTCACCTACTGGTGTGATCTCCACCTCCTGTGACAAGATCCTCCTGCTGGTGCTGTGACTGCCTTCCAGTGCAATGCCTCACCTACTGGTGTGATCTCCACCTCCTGTGACATGATTCTGCTGCAGGTGATGTGACTGCCTACCAGTGCAATGCCTCGCCCACTGGTGTGATCTCCACCTCCTGTGACACTATCCTACTGCTGGTGCTGTGACTGCCTACCATGCTGCATTAGCCTTGCTTACTACCACTGTGGGTAATGCTAACAATTTGCTTAAGCCCAATTTGTGTTGGGCCCCGCTTAGAGCTGACTTTCTCCAACCTACATGAGGCCACTTTTAATATATTTCCAGGGCCACTTTACGTTCCCTGCCCCCTGTCTGGCATGGAAGAAATGTGAATGATAAATCAATGTAAATGTACCAGGAGGTATTGACAAGCCTTTTTCTCTAACGTCCTAGTGGATGCTGGGAACTCCGTAAGGACCATGGAGAATAGCGGGCTCCGAAGGAGACTGGGCACTCTAGAAAGATCTTAGACTACCTGGTGTGCACTGGCTCCTCCCACTATGACCCTCCTCCAAGCCCCAGTTAGATTTCGTGCCCGGCCGAGGTTGGATGCACACTAGGGGCTCTCCTGAGCTCTTAGAAAGTTATAGTCTTAGAATTTGTTATTTTCAGTGAGACCTGCTGGCAACAGGCTCACTGCAGCGAGGGACTAAGGGGAGAAGAAGCGAACTCGCCTGCTTGCAGCCGGATTGGGCTTCTTAGGCTACTGGACACCATTAGCTCCAGAGGGATCGACCGCAGGCCCAGCCTTGATGTTCGGTCCCGGAGCCGCGCCGCCGTCCCCCTTACAGAGCCAGAAGCAAGAAGATGGTCCGGAAAATCGGCGGCATGAAGACTCTGTCTTCACCAAGGTAGCGCACAGCACTGCAGCTGTGCGCCATTGCTCCTCTCACACACTTCACACTCCGGTCACTGAGGGTGCAGGGCGCTGGGGGGGGCGCCCTGAGGCAGCAATAAAAACACCTTGGCTGGCTAAAATACCTCAATATATGGCCCCAGGGGCTATATATGAGGTAAATACCCCTGCCAGAATTCCATAAAAAACGGGAAAATAGGCCGCGAAAAAGGGGCGGAGCCTAACTCCTCAGCACACTGGCGCCATTTTTCCCTCACAGCTCGGCTGGAGGGAAGCTCCCTGGCTCTTCCCTGCACAGTAAGAGGGAAAAGAGAGGGGGGGCATTAAAATTGGCACTGTATACAGTATATTATATAAAAGCTATTAGGGACATAACTCAGTTAGTCCCTGTATATATATAGCGCTCTGGTGTGTGCTGGCATACTCTTACACTGTCCCCCCAAAGGGCTTTTGTGGGTCCTGTCCTCGTTTAGAGCATTCCCTGTGTGTCTGCGGTGTGTCGGTACGGCTGTGTCGACATGTTGAATGAGGAGGCTTATATGGTGACAGAACAGAGGCCGATATATGTGATGTCGCCCCCTGTGGGGCCGACACTAGAGTGGATGGATAGGTGAAAGGTATTAACCGACAGTGTCAACTCCTTACATAAAAGGGTGGATGACGTAACAGCTGTGGGACAGCCGGCTTCGCAGCCCGCGCCTGCCCAGGCGTCTCAAAGGCCATCAGGGGCTCAAAAACACCCGCTCTCTCAGATGGCAGACACAGATGTCGACACGGAGTCTGACTCCAGTGTCGACAAGGTGGAGACATATACACAATCCACTAGGAACATCCGTGACGTGATCCCGGCAATAAAAAATGTGTTATACATTTCTGACTTTAACCCAAGCACCTCTAAAAATGGGTTTTAGGTTTGGGGAGAAAAAACAGGCAGTGTTTTGTTCCCCCATCAGATGAATAAATGAAGTGTGTGAAAGCGTGGGTTCCCCCGTTAAGAAACTGGTAATTTATAAAAAGTTACTGATGGCGTACCCTTTCCCGCCAGGTGGATAAGTTACGCTGGGAGATATCCCCTAGGGTGGATAAGGCGCTCACACGTTTGTCAAAAAAGGTGGCACTGCCGTCTTAGTATACGGCCACTTTAATAGGTACCTGTTGATAAAAAACAGGAGGCTATCCTGAAGTCTGTATTTACACACTCAGGTACTAGACTGAGACCTGCAGATAGTGCTGCTGCAGCGTGGTCGGTGACCCTGTCAAACAGGGATACTAGTTGGCAAACATAAAAACATATTAAAGACGTTGTCTTATATATGGGGGATGCACAGAGGGATATTTTGCCGGCTGGCATCCAAAATAAATGTAATGTCCATTCTGTCAGGAGGGTATTAGAGACCTGTCACTGGACAGGTGATGCTGACTTAAAAAGCGCATAGAGAGCCTTATAAGGGTGAGGAATTATTTGGGGATGGTCTCTGGGACCTCGTATCCACAGCAACTGCTGGGAATAAATAATTTTACCTCAGGTTTCCTCACAGACAAAGGTACAGTCCTTTCGGCTTCAGAAAAGCAAGCGGGTCAAATGGCGCTTCCTTTCTGTACAGAGACAAGGGTAGAGGGAAAAAAGCTGCACCAGTCAGCCTGTTCCCAGAATCAAGATTCTTCCCCCGCCTCCTGTGAGGCCACACCATGACGCGGGTGCTCCACAGGTGTAGCCAGGTACGGTGGGGGGCCGTCTCAAAAATTTCAGCAATTAGTGGGCTCGCTCACAGGTGGATCCCTGTTTCTTTCAAGTAGTATTTCAGGGGTACAAGCTGGAATTCGAGATGTCTCCCCCCAGCCGTTTCCTAAAATATGCCTTGCTGACAACTCCCTCAGGCAGGGAGGCTGTGCTAGAGGCAATTAATAAGCGGTATTCCCAGCAGGTAATACTCAAGGTGCCCCTACTTCAACAAGGACGGGGTTACTATTCCACACGGGTTGGGGTACCGAAACCGCATGGTTCGGTGTGACCCATTTTATATTTAAAATCCTTGAACACAAAAATTCAAGTTCAAGATGGAATCGCTCAGGGCGGTTATTCCAAGCCTGGACGAGGGGGATTACATGGTATCCTGGGACATCAAGGATGCTTACCTGCATGTCCCCATTTACCATCCTCGCCAGGAGTACCTCAGATTTGTGGTACAGGATTACCATTACCAAGTCCAGACTCTGCCGTTTGGACTGTACATGGCACCGAGGGTGTTTTATCAAGGTAATGGCCGAAATGTTGATACTCCTTCAAAAAAAAAGGGAGTTGTAATTATCCCGTACTTGGACAATCTCGTTATAAGGGCGAAGTCCAAGGAGCAGTTGGTAGTCGGGGTAGCACTATTTTGGAAAGTGCTACAACAGCATGGTTGGATTCTAAACAGTCCAAAGTCACAGCTGGTTCCTATGACACGTCTACTGTTCCTGGGGATGGTTCTGGACATAAACCAGAAATAGTGTTTCTCCCGGAGGAGAAAGCCAAGGAGTTGTCATCTCTAGTCAGAGACCTCCTGAAGCCAAAATAGGTAGCGGTGCATCATTGCACGCGAGTCCTGGGAAAAATGGTAGCTTCCTACGAAGCAATCCCATTAGGCAGGTTCCATACAAGAACTTTTCAGAGGGACCTGTTGGACAAGTGGTCCGGATCGCATCTTCCGATGCATAGGCTGATAACCCTGTCTCCAAGGACCAGGGTATCTCTACTGTGGTGGCTGCAGAGTGCCCATCTTCAAGAGGGCCGCAGGTTCGGCATACAGGACTAGGTCCTAGTGACCATGGATTCCAGCCTTTGAGGCTGGGAGGCAGTCACACAGGGAAGAAATTTCCAGGGACTTTGGTCAAGTCAGGTTATTTCCCTACACATAAATATTCTGGACCTGAGTGCCATTTACAATGCCCTGAGGCCGGCAAGGCCTCTGCTTCAAAACCAGCCGGTACTGATCCAATCAGACAACATCACGGCAGTCGCCCATGTAAACCAACAGGGCGGCACAAGAAGCAGGATGGCGATGGCAGAAGCCACAAGGATTCTCCGATAGGCGGAAAATCATGTGTTAGCACTGTCAGCAGTGTTCATTCCCGGAGTGGACAACTGGGAAGCAGATCTTCTCAACAGACACGACCTCCACCCGGGAGAATGGGGACTTCCTCCAGAAGTCTTCCAATAGGATTGTACACCATTGGGAAAGGCCACAGGTGGACATGATGGCGTCCCGCCTCAACAAAAAGCTATAAAAGATATTGCACCGGGTCAAGGGACCCTCAGGCGATAGCTATGGACGCTCTGGTAACACCGTGGGTGTACCAGTCGGTTTATGTGTTCTCCCCTCTGCCTCTCATACCAAAGGTACTGAGAATAATAAGAAGGCGAGGAGTAAGAACGATACTCGTGGATGGCCAAGAAGAGCTTGGTACCCAGAACTTCAAGAATTTATATCAGAGGACCCATGGCCTCTGCCACTCAGACAGGACCTGCGGCAGCAGGGGCCCTGTCTTTTCCAAGACTTACCGCAGCTGCGTTTGTCGGCATGGCGGTTGAACGCCGGATCCTGAAGGAAAAGGGCATTCCGGAGGAAGTCATTCCTACGCTTACTAAAGCCAGGAAAGAGGTTACAGCAACTCATTATCACCGCATATGGCGAAAATATGTTGCATGGTGTGAGGCCGAAAGGGCCCCAACAGAGGAATTTCAACTAGGTCGATTTCTGCATTTCCTGCAAGCAGGAGTGACTATGGGCCTTAAATTGGGTTCCATTAAGGTACAGATCTCGGCTCTGTCGATTTTCTTTCAAAAAGAACTAGCTTCAGTACCTGAAGTTCAGACATTTATAAAAGGAGTGCTGCAGAGTCAGCCCCCGTTTGTGCCTCCTGTGGCACCTTGGGATCTCAACGTGGTGTTGAGTTTCTTAAAATCACATTGGTTTGAACCACTAAAAACCGTGGATCTGAAATATCTCACGTGGAAGGTGGTTATGTTATTGGCCTTGGCTTCTGCCAGGCGAGTATCAAAGTTGGCGGCTTTGTCTTGTAAAAGCCCTTATTTGATTTTCCATATGGATAGGGCAGAATTGAGGACTCGTCCTCAGTTTCTCCCAAAGGTGGTGTCAGCGTTTCACCTGAACCAGCCTATTGTGATGCCTAGGCTACTAGGGACTTGGAGGACTCCAAGTTGCTAGACGTTGTCAGGGCACTGAAAATATATGTTTCCAGAACGGCTAGAGTCAGAAAATCTGACTCGCTGTTTATCCTATATGCACCTAACAAGCTTGGTGCTCCTGCTTCTAAGCAGACTATTGCTCGTTGGATTTGTAGCACAATTCAGCTTGCACATACTGTGGCAGGCCTGCCACAGCCAAAATCTGTCAATGCCCATTCCACAAGGAAGGTGGGCTCATCTTGGGCGGCTGCCCGAGAGGTCTCGGCTTTACAACTTTGCCGAGCAGCTACTTGGTCAGGGGCAAACACGTTTGCAAAAATTCTACAAATTTGATACCCTGGCTGAGGAGGACCTGGAGTTCTCTCATTCAGTGCTGCAGAGTCATCCGCACTCTCCCGCCCGTTTGGGAGCTTTGGTATAATCCCCATGGTCCTTACGGAGTTCCCAGCATCCACTAGGACGTTAGAGAAAATAAGAATTTACTCACCGGTAATTCTATTTCTCGTAGTCCGTAGTGGATGCTGGGCGCCCATCCCAAGTGCGGTTTATCTGCAATACTTGTACATAGTTATGGTTAACTAAATCGGGTTATTGTTGAGCCATCTGTTGAGAGGCTCTATTGTTTCATACTGTTAACTGTGTTTCATATCACGAGTTGTACGGTGTGATTGGTAGAGATGAGCGGGTTCGGTTTCTTTGAATCCGAACCCGCACGAACTTCACTTTTTTTTTCACGGGTCCGAGCGACTCGGATCTTCCCGCCTTGCTCGGTTAACCCGAGCGCGCCCGAACGTCATCATGACGCTGTCGGATTCTCGCGAGACTCGGATTCTATATAAGGAGCCGCGCGTCGCCGCCATTTTCACACGTGCATTGAGATTGATAGGGTGAGGACGTGGCTGGCGTCCTCTCCATTAGAATAGATTAGAAGAGAGAGAGAGAGATTGTGCAGACAGAGTTTACCACAGTGACCAGTGCAGTTGTTGTTAAGTTAACTTTTATTTAATATATCCGTTCTCTGCTATATCCGTTCTCTGCCTGAAAAAAACGATACACAGCAGTCACACAGTGTGACTCAGTCTGTGTGCACTCAGCTCAGCCCAGTGTGCTGCACATCAATGTATAAAAGCTTATAATAATTGTGGGGGAGACTGGGGAGCACTGCAGGTTGTTATAGCAGGAGCCAGGAGTACATAATATTATATTAATTTAAAATTAAACAGTGCACACTTTTGCTGCAGGAGTGCCACTGCCAGTGTGACTAGTGGTGACCAGTGCCTGACCACCAGTATAGTAGTATATTGTTGTATACTATCTCTTTATCAACCAGTCTATATTAGCAGCAGACACAGTACAGTGCGGTAGTTCACGGCTGTGGCTACCTCTGTGTCGGCAGTCGGCACTCGGCAGGCAGTCCGTCCATCCATAATTGTATAATTATATACCACCTAACCGTGGTATTTTTTTTTCTTTCTTTATACCGTCGTCATAGTCATACTAGTTGTTACGAGTATACTACTATCTCTTTATCAACCAGTGTACAGTGCGGTAGTTCACGGCTGTGGCTACCTCTGTGTCGGCAGTCGGCAGGCAGTCCGTCCATCCATAATTGTATTATAATATATACCACCTAACCGTGGTTTTTTTTTCATTCTTTATACCGTCATAGTGTCATACTAGTTGTTACGAGTATACTACTATCTCTTTATCAACCAGTGTACAGTGCGGTAGTTCACGGCTGTGGCTACCTCTGTGTCGGCAGTCGGCAGGCAGTCCGTCCATCCATAATTGTATTATAATATATACCACCTAACCGTGGTTTTTTTTTCATTCTTTATACCGTCATAGTGTCATACTAGTTGTTACGAGTATACTACTATCTCTTTATCAACCAGTGTACAGTGCGGTAGTTCACGGCTGTGGCTACCTCTGTGTCGGAACTCGGCAGGCAGTCCGTCCATCCATAATTGTATTATTATAATATATACCACCTAACCGTGGTTTTTTTTTCATTCTTTATACCGTCATAGTGTCATACTAGTTGTTACGAGTATACTACTATCTCTTTATCAACCAGTGTACAGTGCGGTAGTTCACGGCTGTGGCTACCTCTGTGTCGGCAGTCGGCAGGCAGTCCGTCCATCCATAATTGTATTATAATATATACCACCTAACCGTGGTTTTTTTTTCATTCTTTATACCGTCATAGTCAGTCATACTAGTTGTTACGAGTATACTACTATCTCTTTATCAACCAGTGTACAGTGCGGTAGTTCACGGCTGTGGCTACCTCTGTGTCGGAACTCGGCAGGCAGTCCGTCCATCCATAATTGTATTACAATATATACCACCTAACCGTGGTTTTTTTTTCATTCTTTATACCGTCATAGTCAGTCATACTAGTTGTTACGAGTATACTACTATCTCTTTATCAACCAGTGTACAGTGCGGTAGTTCACGGCTGTGGCTACCTCTGTGTCGGAACTCGGCAGGCAGTCCGTCCATCCATAATTGTATTATTATAATATATACCACCTAACCGTGGTTTTTTTTTCATTCTTTATACCGTCATAGTGTCATACTAGTTGTTACGAGTATACTACTATCTCTTTATCAACCAGTGTACAGTGCGGTAGTTCACGGCTGTGGCTACCTCTGTGTCGGCAGTCGGCAGGCAGTCCGTCCATCCATAATTGTATTATAATATATACCACCTAACCGTGGTTTTTTTTTCATTCTTTATACCGTCATAGTCAGTCATACTAGTTGTTACGAGTATACTACTATCTCTTTATCAACCAGTGTACAGTGCGGTAGTTCACGGCTGTGGCTACCTCTGTGTCGGCACTCGGCAGGCAGTCCGTCCAACCATAATTGTATTATAATATATACCACCTAACCGTGGTTTTTTTTCCATTCTTTATACCGTCGTCATACTAGTTGTTACGAGTATACTACTATCTCTTTATCAACCAGTGTACAGTGCGGTAGTTCACGGCTGTGGCTACCTCTGTGTCGGCACTCGGCAGGCAGTCCGTCCATCCATAATTGTATTATATACCACCTAACCGTGGTTTTTTTATACCACCTAACCGTGGCAGTCCGTCCATAATTGTATACTAGTATCCAATCCATCCATCTCCATTGTTTACCTGAGGTGCCTTTTAGTTCTGCCTATAAAATATGGAGAACAAAAAAGTTGAGGTTCCAAAATTAGGGAAAGATCAAGATCCACTTCCACCTCGTGCTGAAGCTGCTGCCACTAGTCATGGCCGAGACGATGAAATGCCAGCAACGTCGTCTGCCAAGGCCGATGCCCAATGTCATAGTACAGAGCATGTCAAATCCAAAACACCAAATATCAGAAAAAAAAGGACTCCAAAACCTAAAATAAAATTGTCGGAGGAGAAGCGTAAACTTGCCAATATGCCATTTACCACACGGAGTGGCAAGGAACGGCTGAGGCCCTGGCCTATGTTCATGGCTAGTGGTTCAGCTTCACATGAGGATGGAAGCACTCAGCCTCTCGCTAGAAAACTGAAAAGACTCAAGCTGGCAAAAGCACCGCAAAGAACTGTGCGTTCTTTGAAATCCCAAATCCACAAGGAGAGTCCAATTGTGTCGTTTGCGATGCCTGACCTTCCCAACACTGGACGTGAAGAGCATGCGCCTTCCACTATTTGCATGCCCCCTGCAAGTGCTGGAAGGAGCACCCGCAGTCCAGTTCCTGATAGTCAGATTGAAGATGTCAGTGTTGAAGTACACCAGGATGAGGAGGATATGGGTGTTGCTGGCGCTGGGGAGGAAATTGACCAGGAGGATTCTGATGGTGAGGTGGTTTGTTTAAGTCAGGCACCCGGGGAGACACCTGTTGTCCGTGGGAGGAATATGGCCGTTGACATGCCAGGTGAAAATACCAAAAAAATCAGCTCTTCGGTGTGGAGGTATTTCACCAGAAATGCGGACAACAGGTGTCAAGCCGTGTGTTCCCTTTGTCAAGCTGTAATAAGTAGGGGTAAGGACGTTAACCACCTCGGAACATCCTCCCTTATACGTCACCTGCAGCGCATTCATAATAAGTCAGTGACAAGTTCAAAAACTTTGGGTGACAGCGGAAGCAGTCCACTGACCAGTAAATCCCTTCCTCTTGTAACCAAGCTCACGCAAACCACCCCACCAACTCCCTCAGTGTCAATTTCCTCCTTCCCCAGGAATGCCAATAGTCCTGCAGGCCATGTCACTGGCAAGTCTGACGAGTCCTCTCCTGCCTGGGATTCCTCCGATGCATCCTTGCGTGTAACGCCTACTGCTGCTGGCGCTGCTGTTGTTGCCGCTGGGAGTCGATGGTCATCCCAGAGGGGAAGTCGTAAGCCCACTTGTACTACTTCCAGTAAGCAATTGACTGTTCAACAGTCCTTTGCGAGGAAGATGAAATATCACAGCAGTCATCCTACTGCAAAGCGGATAACTGAGTCCTTGACAACTATGTTGGTGTTAGACGTGCGTCCGGTATCCGCCGTTAGTTCACAGGGAACTAGACAATTTATTGAGGCAGTGTGCCCCCGTTACCAAATACCATCTAGGTTCCACTTCTCTAGGCAGGCGATACCGAGAATGTACACGGACGTCAGAAAAAGACTCACCAGTGTCCTAAAAAATGCAGTTGTACCCAATGTCCACTTAACCACGGACATGTGGACAAGTGGAGCAGGGCAGGGTCAGGACTATATGACTGTGACAGCCCACTGGGTAGATGTATGGACTCCCGCCGCAAGAACAGCAGCGGCGGCACCAGTAGCAGCATCTCGCAAACGCCAACTCTTTCCTAGGCAGGCTACGCTTTGTATCACCGCTTTCCAGAATACGCACACAGCTGAAAACCTCTTACGGCAACTGAGGAAGATCATCGCGGAATGGCTTACCCCAATTGGACTCTCCTGTGGATTTGTGGCATCGGACAACGCCAGCAATATTGTGTGTGCATTAAATATGGGCAAATTCCAGCACGTCCCATGTTTTGCACATACCTTGAATTTGGTGGTGCAGAATTTTTTAAAAAACGACAGGGGCGTGCAAGAGATGCTGTCGGTGGCCAGAAAAATTGCGGGACACTTTCGGCGTACAGGCACCACGTACAGAAGACTGGAGCACCACCAAAAACTACTGAACCTGCCCTGCCATCATCTGAAGCAAGAAGTGGTAACGAGGTGGAATTCAACCCTCTATATGCTTCAGAGGTTGGAGGAGCAGCAAAAGGCCATTCAAGCCTATACAAGCACGAGCACGATATAGGAGATGGAATGCACCTGTCTCAAGTGCAGTGGAGAATGATTTCAACGTTGTGCAAGGTTCTGATGCCCTTTGAACTTGCCACACGTGAAGTCAGTTCAGACACTGCCAGCCTGAGTCAGGTCATTCCCCTCATCAGGCTTTTGCAGAAGAAGCTGGAGGCATTGAAGAAGGAGCTAACACGGAGCGATTCCGCTAGGCATGTGGGACTTGTGGATGCAGCCCTTAATTCGCTTAACAAGGATTCACGGGTGGTCAATCTGTTGAAATCAGAGCACTACATTTTGGCCACCGTGCTCGATCCTAGATTTAAAGCCTACCTTGGATCTCTCTTTCCGGCAGACACAGGTCTGCTGGGGTTGAAAGACCTGCTGGTGACAAAATTGTAACATTGATAGAATGGTGGAGGATTATATGAGTGACCGCATCCAAGTAGGCACGTCACACAGTCCGTACTTATACTGGCAGGAAAAAGAGGCAATTTGGAGGCCCTTGCACAAACTGGCTTTATTCTACCTAAGTTGCCCTCCCACAAGTGTGTACTCCGAAAGAGTGTTTAGTGCCGCCGCTCACCTTGTCAGCAATCGGCGTACGAGGTTACATCCAGAAAATGTGGAGAAGATGATGTTCATTAAAATGAATTATAATCAATTCCTCCGCGGAGACATTGACCAGCAGCAATTGCCTCCACAAAGTACACAGGGAGCTGAGATGGTGGATTCCAGTGGGGACGAATTGATAATCTGTGAGGAGGGGGATGTACACGGTGATATATCGGAGGGTGAAGATGAGGTGGACATCTTGCCTCTGTAGAGCCAGTTTGTGCAAGGAGAGATTAATTGCTTCTTTTTTGGGGGGGGTCCAAACCAACCCGTCATATCAGTCACAGTCGTGTGGCAGACCCTGTCACTGAAATGATGGGTTGGTTAAAGTGTGCATGTCCTGTTTTGTTTATACAACATAAGGGTGGGTGGGAGGGCCCAAGGATAATTCCATCTTGCACCTCTTTTTTCTTTTCTTTTTCTTTGCATCATGTGCTGATTGGGGAGGTTTTTTTGGAAGGGACATCCTGCGTGACACTGCAGTGCCACTCCTAGATGGGCCCGGTGTTTGTGTCGGCCACTAGGGTCGCTAATCTTACTCACACAGCTACCTCATTGCGCCTCTTTTTTTCTTTGCGTCATGTGCTGTTTGGGGAGGGTTTTTTGGAAGGGACATCCTGCGTGACACTGCAGTGCCACTCCTAGATGTGCCCGGTGTTTGTGTCGGCCACTAGGGTCGCTAATCTTACTCACACAGTCAGCTACCTCATTGCGCCTCTTTTTTTCTTTGCGTCATGTGCTGTTTGGGGAGGGTTTTTTGGAAGGGCCATCCTGCGTGACACTGCAGTGCCACTCCTAGATGGGCCCGGTGTTTGTGTCGGCCACTAGGGTCGCTAATCTTACTCACACAGCTACCTCATTGCGCCTCTTTTTTTCTTTGCGTCATGTGCTGTTTGGGGAGGGTTTTTTGGAAGGGACATCCTGCGTGACACTGCAGTGCCACTCCTAGATGGGCCCGGTGTTTGTGTCGGCCACTAGGGTCGCTTATCTTACTCACACAGCGACCTCGGTGCAAATTTTAGGACTAAAAATAATATTGTGAGGTGTGAGGTATTCAGAATAGACTGAAAATGAGTGTAAATTATGGTTTTTGAGGTTAATAATACTTTGGGATCAAAATGACCCCCAAATTCTATGATTTAAGCTGTTTTTTAGTGTTTTTGGAAAAAAACACCCGAATCCAAAACACACCCGAATCCGACAAAAATAATTCGGTGAGGTTTTGCCAAAACGCGTTCGAACCCAAAACACGGCCGCGGAACCGAACCCAAAACCAAAACACAAAACCCGAAAAATTTCAGGCGCTCATCTCTAGTGATTGGTGTGGCTGGTATGAGTCTTACCCGGGATTCAAAATCCTTCGTTATTGTGTACGCTCGTCCGGGCACAGTACCTAACTGAGGCTTGGAGGAGGGTCATAGTGGGAGGAGCCAGTGCACACCAGGTAGTCTAAGATCTTTCTAGAGTGCCCAGCCTCCTTCGGAGCCCGCTATTCTCCATGGTCCTAACGGAGTTCCCAGCATCCACTACGGACTACGAGAAATAGAATTACCGGTGAGTAAATTCTTATTATAACATTACCTTATACTGTGAATTTCTTACCCTGTTTCCAAGACAATAATTAATTTAACTTGTTAATTAAGTGAAAGGAAGACATGATATTTTCCGGGAGATGTATCAAGCCGTGGAGAGAGATAAAGTTGAGTATTTGCCCAAATCAAATGAAGGTATCATTTCATGTACTGTGCTAGATAAGTGACAGAAGATGATTGGGTGGTTTGGACATCTGCACTTTATCTCTCTCCAAGGCTTGATACATCTCCCCAAGAGTGCTAGATATAAAATATATGTCTGGCTGCTATACAGCAGGCCAGGAGCAACAGCAGGACAGTAGAGTAACAGTCATATCAGTAATAATTTGCGGACCCTGTGAAATTAGCATTCAGTAAAGACAGGAGACTCAGTCAATGAATACATAAAAGATTTTTTAGTTTATGTTAAAATATAAAAAGTTTATTAAGTGGAATATTTAATAAATAATATTTGCGAGACATCTCCAAAAACAGTCGGTTTTGGGGGCTGCCCACAAATATTAACCAGCCCCTGAATGTATGTATTGGGGACTGCAATGGATATTTGAGATATCTATTGCGTTCCTCCTATTTTGAACACAAAAGCAGCCACCAAAAGTTTCTACGGCAGATGGTAAACTGTGAAACTCACCAAGCTCCAGAATGCAAAGTATTTCTGAGCTTGGCTCGGCAGCTAATGCCATTTCTAAATGGCTTTTGTAGCCTGTGGGCTACATTATGCAATAATTCCCAGGAGAAGGATCCTTGGGATCCCTCTGCATTACTGTCTGCTCTCACATACGCAGTCTGACGATTGCACATGTGAACTAGCGCAGCCGGGGTCTAAACCCAGAAGTAAAGTGATCGCATTAGCAATTATTTTACTTCTTATACATTGCAGGGACAGGCATGAGATTGATTATGGCATAAAAGCTACACCTCTGGACTCACGAAGAGTCATCCTTCAGCACTCAGGAGAGGAAAACCCCCTTGGGGGGAAACCTCTGGGGAACCATGGCCTCAGGATTGCCCTTCCCTCTGGGCATTAAGAGGTGTACTAATAGAGGGGTCAGTATGCTATCCCAGCGCATGGGATCCCAGTGGTAGTCATACTGATGTCGGGATCCCGGTACAGAAAATACTGAGAGGGGTGAATAAGGGGTGTTCTCCCCTCTCCCCAACCCCTAACCCTGCCTGTCTGTAATCTAACCCTAACCTCACCCTTTTGTGCATAACCCTCCCACAGAGGTGCCTAATCCTAACCTCCGTCCCTGCTGCCTAAACCTAACCCTCCCTTCCCTGCAGCCTAACCACTCCTGGGGGTGCCTAACCCGCCCTACCAACAGCCTAACACTAACTTCCCCCCACCCGCAGCCTAACCCTATCTTCCCCCACCCACAGCCTAATCCATTCCTAACCCCCCGTCTGATGCCTAAACCTAACCCCCCGCCTGATGCCTAAACCCATCCTTCCCTTCCCTGCAGCCTAACCAACCCCCGGGGGTGCCTAACCCTAACCAACCCTACCCGCTGCCTAACCCTAACCTCCCCCCACCCACACCCTAAACCTAACCCCCGCCTGATGCCTAAACCTAACCCTTTCTCCCCTGCAGCCTAATCACCCTCGGGGTCCTTAACCCTAACCCACCCTACCTACAACCTAACCCTATCCTCCCCACACTCATACCCTAAACCTTACCCCCGCCTGACGCCTAAACCTAATCTCCCCACCTGATGCCTAAACCTAACCCTTCCTCCCCTGCAGCCTAATCACCCCCGGGGGTCCTTAACCCTAACCCATTCTACCTGCAGCCTAACCCTATCCTCCACTTGATGCCTAATCCTTTCCCTCTCCCCATCCCCTTCACCCTGACTGTCCGCAGTCTAACCCTAACCTCCCCCTTTGTGCCTAACCCTCCCGCGGAGGTGCCTAATCCGAACCCCCGTCCCTGCTGCCTAAACCTAACTCTCCTTCCCCCGCAGCCTAACCACCCCCTCTACGCCCCTACTGCCTAAACCTAACCCTCCATCCCACGCAGTCTAACCACTCTCGGGGGTGCCTAACCCTAACCCACCCTACCCGCAGCCTAATGCTAACCTTCCCCCACACGCAGCCTAAACCTAACCCAGTGCCTGACGCCTAAACCTAACCCCCTGCCTGATGCCTAATCCTAACCCTCCCTCCCCTGCAGCCTAACCACCCCCAGGGGTGCCTAACTCTAACCCACCCACCCTACCCGCAGCCTAACCTCCCCCCACCCACAGCCTAAACTTAACCCCCCTGCCTGACTCCTAAACCTAATCCCCCCACCTAAACCTAACCCTCCCTCCTTCGCAGCCTAACCACCCCCGCGGGTGCCTAAACCTAAGCTCCCCCCATCCGCAGCCTAAACTTAACCCCCGTGCCTAATGCCTAAACCTAACCCTCCCGCCTGATGCCTAAACCTAACCCTTCCTCCCACGCAGCCTAACCACCCCTGGGGGGTGCCTAACCCACCCTATCTGAAGCCTAACCCTAACCTCCCCCCACCTGCAGCCTAACCCTAACCCCCACCTGACGCCTAAACCTAACCCCCCCGTCTGACATGCAAACCTAACCCTCCCTCCCCCGCAGCCTAACCACCCCCCCTCCACCCCGTGCCTGATGCCTAAACCTAATCCCCCTTGCCCAGCCCTAAACCTATGATCGTGGAGATAAGGGCGTCGGTATCCTTGCCCATTCGGAGTTCCAACGTCGAGATTCTGAATAGTTTCGGGATCCCAGAGTCAGTATTCTGACTGACGTAAACCCGACAGCCGGCATCTTTACCGCATCTCCTAATAGGTAATGCATATGTTCCAACATTTGGAGCATGTGTCCGCAGCTCTCCTCCCAGGGCAGCTATTCAGGGATCACCCACTGTGTGTAGACGAAGGGGAAGAGATGAAAAATCATTGTTAGTGGATGAACAAGCAGAGAGACAAACTGCAAACAGTGGTGTGGTTGTGTAGAGAGAAAAATCTCTCTATGTAAAATGTAAATATGTTACTCTAACTACTGAGGACATGGAAAAATAAGAATTTACTTACCGATAATTCTATTTCTCGTAGTCCGTAGTGGATGCTGGGGACTCCGTCAGGACCATGGGGATTAGCGGCTCCGCAGGAGACAGGGCACAAAAATAAAAGCTTTAGGACTAGGTGGTGTGCACTGGCTCCTCCCCCTATGACCCTCCTCCAAGCCTCAGTTAGGATACTGTGCCCGGACGAGCGTACACAATAAGGAAGGATTTTGAATCCCGGGTAAGACTCATACCAGCCACACCAATCACACTGTACAACTTGTGATCTGAACCCAGTTAACAGCATGATAACAGAGGAGCCTCTGAAAAGATGGCTCACAACAATAACAACCCGATTTTTGTAACAATAACTATGTACAACAAGTATTGCAGACAATCCGCACTTGGGATAAGCGCCCAGCATCCACTACGGACTACGAGAAATAGAATTATCGGTAAGTAAATTCTTATTTTCTCTGACGTCCTAAGTGGATGCTGGGGACTCCGTCAGGACCATGGGGATTATACCAAAGCTCCCAAACGGGCGGGAGAGTGCGGATGACTCTGCAGCACCGAATGAGAGAACTCCAGGTCCTCCTCAGCCAGGGTATCAAATTTGTAGAATTTTGCAAACGTGTTTGCCCCTGACCAAGTAGCAGCTCGGCAAAGTTGTAAAGCCGAGACCCCTCGGGCAGCCGCCCAAGATGAGCCCACCTTCCTTGTGGAATGGGCCTTTACAGATTTTGGCTGTGGCAGGCCTGCCACAGAATGTGCAAGCTGAATTGTACTACAAATCCAATGCGCAATCGTCTGCTTAGAAGCAGAAGCACCCAGCTTGTTGGGTGCATACAGGATAAACAGCGAGTCAGTTTTCCTGACTCCAGCCGTCCTGGAAACATATATTTTCAGGGCCCTGACAACGTCTAGCAACTTGGAGTCCTCCAAGTCCCTAGTAGCCGCAGGCACCACAATAGGTTGGTTCAGGTGAAACGCTGAAACCACCTTAGGGAGAAACTGAGGACGAGTCCGCAGTTCTGCCCTGTCCGAATGGAAAATCAGATATGGGCTTTTGTGAGACAAAGCCGCCAATTCTGACACTCGCCTGGCCGAGGCCAGGGCCAACAGCATGGTCACTTTCCATGTGAGATATTTCAAATCCACAGATTTGAGCGGTTCAAACCAATGTGATTTGAGGAATCCCAGAACTACGTTGAGATCCCACGGTGCCACTGGAGGCACAAAAGGGGGTTGTATATGCAGTACTCCCTTGACGAATGTCTGGACTTCAGGAACTGAAGCCAATTCTTTTTGGAAGAAAATCGACAGAGCCGAAATTTGAACCTTAATGGACCCCAATTTGAGGCCCATAGACACTCCTGTTTGCAGGAAATGCAGGAATCGACCCAGTTGAAATTCCTCCGTGGGGGCCTTCCTAGCCTCACACCACGCCACATATTTTCGCCAAATGCGGTGATAATGTTGTGCGGTCACCTCCTTCCTGGCATTGACCAGGGTAGGTATGACCTCTTCCGGAATGCCTTTTTCCCTTAGGATCCGGCGTTCAACCGCCATGCCGTCAAACGCAGCCGCGGTAAGTCTTGGAACAGACAGGGTCCCTGCTGAAGCAAGTCCCTTCTTAGCGGCAGAGGCCATGGGTCCTCTGTGAGCATCTCTTGAAGTTCCGGGTACCAAGTCCTTCTCGGCCAATCCGGAGCCACGAGTATAGTTCTTACTCCTCTCCGTCTTATAATTCTCAGTACCTTGGGTATGAGAGGAAGAGGAGGGAACACATACACTGACTGGTACACCCATGGTGTTACCAGAGCATCCACAGCTATTGCCTGAGGGTCCCTTGACCTGGCGCAATACCTGTCCAGTTTTTTGTTGAGGCGGGACGCCATCATGTCCACCTTTGGTCTTTCCCAACGGTTCACAATCATGTGGAAGACTTCTGGGTGAAGTCCCCACTCTCCCGGGTGAAGATCGTGCCTGCTGAGGAAGTCTGCTTCCCAGTTGTCCACTCCCGGAATGAACACTGCTGACAGTGCTATCACATGATTCTCCGCCCAGCGGAGAATCTTTGCAGCTTCTGCCATTGCCCTCCTGCTTCTTGTGCCGCCCTGTCTGTTTACGTGGGCGACTGCCGTGATGTTGTCCGACTGGATCAGCACCGGCTGACCTTGAAGCAGAGGTCTTGCTAGGCATAGAGCATTGTAAATTGCCCTTAGCTCCAGTATATTTATGTGGAGAGAAGTCTATAGACTTGACCACGTTCCCTGGAAATTTCTTCCCTGTGTGACTGCTCCCCAGCCTCTCAGGCTGGCATCCGTGGTCACCAGGATCCAATCCTGAATGCCGAATCTGCGGCCCTCTAGTAGATGAGCACTCTGCAGCCACCACAGAAGAGACACCCTTGTCCTCGGAGACAGGGTTATCCGCTGATGCATCTGAAGATGCGATCCGGACCATTTGTCCAGCAGATCCCACTGAAAAGTTCTTGCGTGAAATCTGCCGAATGGAATCGCTTCGTAAGAAGCCACCATTTTTCCCAGGACCCTTGTGCAATGATGCACTGACACTTTTCCTGGTTTTAGGAGGTTCCTGACTAGCTCGGATAACTCCCTGGCTTTCTCCTCCGGGAGAAACACCTTTTTCTGGACTGTGTCCAGAATCATCCCTAGGAACAGCAGACGTGTCGTTGGGATCAGCTGCGATTTTGGAATATTTAGAATCCAGCCGTGCTGTTGTAGCAGTACCCGAGATAGTGCTACTCCGACCTCCAACTGTTCCCTGGACTTTGCCCTTATCAGGAGATCGTCCAAGTAAGGGATAATTAAGACGCCTTTTCTTCGAAGAAGAATCATCATTTCGGCCATTACGTTGGTAAAGACCCGGGGTGCCGTGGACAATCCAAACGGCAGCGTCTGAAACTGATAATGACAGTCCTGTACAACGAACCTGAGGTACCCTTGGTGAGAAGGGCAAATTGGGACATGAAGGTAAGCATCCTTGATGTCCAGGGACACCATATAGTCCCCTTCTTCCAGGTTCGCTATCACTGCTCTGAGTGACTCCATCTTGAATTTGAACCTTTGTATGTAAGTGTTCAAAGATTTCAGATTTAGAATAGGTCTCACCGAGCCGTCTGGCTTCGGTACCACAAATAGTGTGGAATAATACCCCTTTCCCTGTTGTAGGAGGGGTGCTTTGATTATCACCTGCTGGGAATACAGCTTGTGAATTGCTTCCAATACTGCCTCCCTGTCGGAGGGAGACGTTGGTAAAGCAGACTTCAGGAACCTGCGAGGGGGAGGCGTCTCGAATTCCAATCTGTACCCCTGGGATACTATCTGTAGGATCCAGGGGTCTACTTGCGAGTGAGCCCACTGCGCGCAGAAACTCTTGAGACGACCCCCCACCGCACCTGAGTCTGCTTGTAAGGCCCCAGCGTCATGCTGAGGACTTGGCAGAAGCGGTGGAGGGCTTCTGTTCCTGGGAAGAGGCTGTCTGCTGCAGTCTTTTTCCCTTTCCTCTACCCCGGGGCAGATATGACTGGCCTTTTGCCCGCTTGCCCTTATGGGGACGAAAGGACTGAGGCTGAAAAGACGGTGTCTTTTTCTGCTGAGAGGTGAGTTGGGGTAAAAAAGGTGGATTTTCCAGCTGTTGCTGTGGCCACCAGGTCCGAAAGACCGACCCCAAATAACTCCTCCCCTTTATACGGCAATACTTCCATGTGCCATTTGGAATCCGCATCACCTGACCACTGTCGTGTCCATAAACATCTTCTGGCAGAAATGGACATCGCACTTACTCTTGATGCCAGGGTGCAAATATCCCTCTGTGCATCACGCATATATAGAAACGCATCTTTTAAACGCTCTATAGTCAATAAAATACTGTCCCTGTCAAGGGTATCAATATTTTCAGTCAGGGAATCCGACCAAGCCACCCCAGCGCTGCACATCCAGGCTGAGGCAATCGCTGGTCGCAGTATAACACCAGTATGAGTGTATATACTTTTTAGGACATTTTCCAGCTTCCTATCAGCTGGTTCCTTGAGGGCGGCCGTATCAGGAGACGGTAACGCCACTTGTTTTGATAAGCGTGTGAGTGCCTTATCCACCCTAGGGGGTGTTTCCCAACGCGCCCTAACTTCTGGCGGGAAAGGGTATAATGCCAATAATTTCTTAGATATTAGCAGTTTTTTATCGGGGGAAACCCACGCATCATCACACACTTCATTTAATTCTTCTGATTCAGGAAAAACTACGGGTAGTTTTTTCACACCCCACATAATACCCTTTTTTGTGGTACTTGTAGTATCAGAAATATGCAAAGCCTCCTTCATTGCCGTGATCATGTAACGTGTGGCCCTACTGGAAAATACGTTTGTTTCTTCACCGTCGACACTGGAGTCAGTGTCCGTGTCCGTGTCTGTGTCGACCGACTGAGGTAATGGGCGCTTTAGAGCCCCCGACGGTGTCTGAGACGCCTGGACAGGCACTAACTGATTTGCCGGCTGTCTCATGTCGTCAACAGTTTTCTGTAAAGTGCTGACACTATCACGTAATTCCTTAAATAAGACCATCCAGTCAGGTGTCGACTCCCTAGGGGGTGACATCACTAATACAGGCAATTGCTCCGCCTCCACACCATTTTCCTCCTCATACATGTCGACACACGCGTACCGACACACAGCACACACACAGGGAATGCTCTGATAGAGGACAGGACCCCACTAGCCCTTTGGGGAGACAGAGGGAGAGTTTGCCAGCACACACCAAAGCGCTATATATGTATAGGGACAACCTTATAAATAAGTGTCTATCCCTTATAGCTGCAATATATCTATATCTAGCCAAATAAGTGCCCCCCCCCCTCTCTTTTATACCCTGTTTCTGTAGCAGGAGTGCAGGGGAGAGTCTGGGAGCCTTCCTACCAGCGGAGCTGTGTGGAAAAATGGCGCTTGTGTGCTGAGGAGATAGGCTCCGCCCCCTTCTCGGCGGCCTCTCTCCCGCTTTTTCTGAGGTAAAATGACAGGAGTTAAATACATCCATATAGCCCAGGAGCTATATGTGATGTATTTTTAGTCATATATAGTGTTTTCATTGCGTCTCAGGGCGCCCCCCCCCAGCGCCCTGCACCCTCAGTGACCGCGGTGTGAAGTGTGCTGAGAGCAATGGCGCACAGCTGCAGTGCTGTGCGCTACCTTTATGAAGACATGGACGTCTTCTGCCGCCGATTTCTGGACCTTTTCTGTCTTCAGCATCTGTAAGGGGGCCGGCGGCGCGGCTCCGGGACCCATCCATGGCTGGGCCTGTGATCGTCCCTCTGGAGCTAATGTCCAGTAGCCAAGAAGCCCAATCCACTCTGCACGCAGGTGAGTTCGCTTCTTCTCCCCTTAGTCCCTCGATGCAGTGAGCCTGTTGCCAGCAGGACTCACTGAAAATAAAAAAAACCTAAGTCTATACTTTTATTCCAAGCAGCTCAGGAGAGCTACCTAGATTGCACCCTTCTCGGCCGGGCACAAAAACCTAACTGAGGCTTGGAGGAGGGTCATAGGGGGAGGAGCCAGTGCACACCACCTAGTCCTAAAGCTTTTATTTTTGTGCCCTGTCTCCTGCGGAGCCGCTAATCCCCATGGTCCTGACGGAGTCCCCAGCATCCACTTAGGACGTCAGAGAAACATAAGTGACAGGAATTTCTAGACTAAATCACCACTAATATTTTATAAGGAAAAAAGCTCTATCTAAGAGGCTGAATTAATAATTTTCTGTTATGTGTGTGTGTGTGTGCGCGTGTGTGTGTGTATGTGTGTGTGTATGCACCCCACCCTATGAGTGGTGAGTGCAGACACTGCACCCCGCTTCTGGGGTGGTGAGTGCTGTGGTTTTATATTTGATGGTGTATATATATATATATATATATATATATATATAGATATATATATATAGAGAGAGAGAGAGAGAGAGAGAGAGAGAGAGAGAGAGAGAGAGAGAGAGAGAGAGAGAGAGAGAGAGAGCTATACTAACTATACTATCCCATTAAACCAGGAAACTCACAAATTATACAGTTTCTGTGGCTGGCTGACCTCAAGTCTGCATCTCGCACTGGGCGCCCACCGCGGCACTAACTGTGGCTCCCTGCTTTCCCCTCCTATTTCTCCCCGAGTAACCCGCTCGCGGGGCGGAGTTTCACGGAATGACGCGGTTGCGTCGTTACGTCACGACGCAACCCCGTCACTCCGCGAAACTGCCCCCCCCCCCCCGAGCGGAGTACAGAGGGGGATCCAAGTTAGGAAGAGGGAAAGGCCGGCGCGAGGAGTGACTGGTGAGGCGTGCCGAAGAGCGGTAATCGCCTCTGTAAGTATTCTCTCTCTCTCTCTCTCTCTCTCTCTCTCTCAATGGGGTATATTTACTAAAATTCGTATTAGTCCCGATTTGGAGGGAGATTCATCACAAATGACATCGACTGTGTGTATTTGCAACTTTTTGAAAATTTTACGCCTCATTTACTAAGCTGTCGTATTTGTATTTTTCGTGGTTTACGATGTCGATGTCATTCGTGGTTTTGTAAGGTAGAATGCGGCCGATTTAGTGGTTTTGCAGCCGTGTTATGAGGTTTTTCTACGACTGCGTCACATTTTGGTTACGGCAGTGTTTGTCCGTTCACGGACGCGTTTTTTTCCTAAGTTTCGTTTTTGTCACTCGTCCGTGATTGGTTTGATTCGTGATGGAGGAGTGTCTGTGTACATTACTATAAAAACGCCCCAAACCGTCCGAACCTCGTGGGTTTAGCTGGTGGAGAGGTGAGAGGAAGGTGTGTTAGGAGTTGGTGAGTTGTTTGGAGTTTTTGGCGGTTTTGAGGAGGTTCTTTGTGATTGTTGAGTGCTGTACTGTGTGTGTAAGTAGTCTTGTCATACTTGTTGTGTAGTTATTTAAAAGTCTGTCTAGTTTTTTGTAGAGATGAGCGGGTTCGGTTCCTCGGAATCCGAACCCGCCCGAACTTCATGATTTTTTACACGGATCCGAGCGACTCGGATCTTCCCGCCTTGCTCGGTTAACCCGAGCGCGCCCGAACGTCATCATGACACTGTCGGATTCTCGCGAGGCTCGGATTCTATCGCGAGACTCGGATTCTATATAAGGAGCCGCGCGTCGCCGCCATTTTACACGTGCATTGAGATTGATAGTGAGAGGACGTGGCTGGCGTCCTCTCCGTTTAGAGAAGAAATAGATAGGAGAGTGAGAGTGAGACAGTGACACTTCATTTACTGGAGCTTAGGAGGAGTACTCAGACAGAGAGTGCAGAATTTTGCAGATAGTATTAGTTAGTTATACTAGTGACAGAGTGAGACAGTGACACTTCATTTACTGGAGCTTAGGAGGAGTACTCAGACAGAGAGTGCAGAATTTTGCTGATAGTATTAGTTAGTTATACTAACTAACCAGTGACCACCAGTGCAGTTTTATATTATTTAATATAATCCGTTCTCTGCCTGAAAAAACGATACACAGTGACTCAGTCACATACCATATCTGTGCTCAGCCCAGTGTGCTGCATCATCTATGTATAATATCTGACTGTGCTCACACAGCTTAATTGTGGGGGAGACTGGGGAGCAGTTAGGTTATAGCAGGAGCCAGGAGTACATATTAAAATTAAACAGTGCACACTTTTTTTCTGCAGGAGTGCCACTGCCAGTGTGACTGACCAGTGACCTGACCACCTGTATAGTATACTATATTGTATTGTGATTGACTGTCTGCCTGTAAAAGTTAAACACACGTCGTGTGACTTGTGTGGTGTTTTTTTATTCTATAAAATAAAAAACTCATTCTGCTGACAGACAGTGTCCAGCAGGTCCGTCATTATATAATATATACCTGTCCGGCTGCAGTAGTGATATATATATATTTTTTATATCATTATTTATCATCCAGTCGCAGCAGACACAGTACGGTAGTTCACGGCTGTAGCTACCTCTGTGTCGGCACTCGGCAGTCCATCCATAATTGTATACCACCTACCCGTGGTTTTTTTTTCTTTCTTCTTTATACATACTACATCTCATTATCATCCAGTCTATATTAGCAGCAGACACAGTACAGTACGGTAGTCCACGGCTGTAACTACCTCTGTGTCGGCACTCGACAGTCCGTCCATAATTGTATACCACCTACCCGTGTTTTTTTTTTCTTTCTTCTTTATACATACTACATCTCATTATCATCCAGTCTATATTAGCAGCAGACACAGTACAGTACGGTAGTCCACGGCTGTAGCTACCTCTGTGTCGGCACTCGGCAGTCCGTCCATAATTGTATACCACCTACCCGTGGTTTTTTCTTTCTTCTTTATACATACTACATCTCATTATCAACCAGTCTATATTAGCAGCAGACACAGTATGGTAGTCCACGGCTGTAGCTACCTCTGTGTCGGCACTCGGCAGTCCGTCCATAATTGTATACCACCTACCCGTGGTTTTTTCTTTCTTTCTTCTTTATACATACTACATCTCATTATCATCCAGTCTATATTAGCAGCAGACACAGTACAGTACGGTAGTCCACGGCTGTAGCTACCTCTGTGTCGGCACTCGGCAGTCCATCCATAATTGTATACCACCTACCCGTGGTTTTTTTTCCCTTTCTTCTTTATACATACTACATCTCATTATCATCCAGTCTATATTAGCAGCAGACACAGTACAGTACGGTAGTCCACGGCTGTAGCTACCTCTGTGTCGGCACTCGGCAGTCCATCCATAATTGTATACCACCTACCCGTGGTTTTTTTTTTCTTTCTTCTTTATACATACTACATCTCATTATCATCCAGTCTATATTATCAGCAGACACAGTACAGTACGGTAGTCCACGGCTGTAGCTACCTCTGTGTCGGCACTCGGCAGTCTGTCCATAATTGTATACCACCTACCCATGGTTTTTTTTTCTTTCTTCTTTATACATACTACATCTCATTATCAACCAGTCTATATTAGCAGCAGACACAGTACGGTAGTCCACGGCTGTAGCTACCTCTGTGTCAGCACTCGGCAGTCCGTCCATAATTGTATACCACCTACCCGTGTTTTTTTTTTCTTTCTTCTTTATACATACTACATCTCATTATCATCCAGTCTATATTAGCAGCAGACACAGTACAGTACGGTAGTCCACGGCTGTAGCTACCTCTGTGTCGGCACTCGGCAGTCCGTCCATAATTGTATACCACCTACCCGTGGTTTTTTTTTCTTTCATCTTTATACATACTACATCTCATTATCATCCAGTCTATATTAGCAGCAGACACAGTACAGTACGGTAGTCCACGGCTGTAGCTACCTCTGTGTCGGCACTCGGCAGTCCGTCCATAATTGTATACCACCTACCCGTGGTTTTTTTTTCTTTCTTCTTTATACATACTACATCTCATTATCAACCAGTCTATATTAGCAGCAGACACAGTACGGTAGTCCACGGCTGTAGCTACCTCTGTGTCGGCACTCGGCAGTCCGTCCATAATTGTATACCACCTACCCGTGGTTTTTTTTTTCTTTCTTCTTTATACATACTACATCTCATTATCATCCAGTCTATATTAGCAGCAGACACAGTACAGTACGGTAGTCCACGGCTGTAGCTACCTCTGTGTCGGCACTCGGCAGTCCATCCATAATTGTATACCACCTACCCGTGGTTTTTTTTTCCTTTCTTCTTTATACATACTACATCTCATTATCATCCAGTCTATATTAGCAGCAGACACAGTACAGTACGGTAGTCCACGGCTGTAGCTACCTCTGTGTCGGCACTCGGCAGTCCGTCCATAATTGTATACTAGTATCCATCCATCTCCATTGTTTACCTGAGGTGCCTTTTAGTTGTGCCTATTAAAATATGGAGAACAAAAATGTTGAGGTTCCAAAATTAGGGAAAGATCAAGATCCACTTCCACCTCGTGCTGAAGCTGCTGCCACTAGTCATGGCCGAGACGATGAAATGCCAGCAACGTCGTCTGCCAAGGCCGATGCCCAATGGCATAGTACAGAGCATGTCAAATCCAAAACACCAAATATCAGTAAAAAAAGGACTCCAAAACCTAAAATAAAATTGTCGGAGGAGAAGCGTAAACTTGCCAATATGCCATTTACCACACGGAGTAGCAAGGAACGGCTGAGGCCCTGGCCTATGTTCATGGCTAGTGGTTCAGCTTCACATGAGGATGGAGGCACTCAGCCTCTCGCTAGAAAAATGAAAAGACTCAAGCTGGCAACAGCAGTAGCACCGCAAAGAACTGTGCGTTCTTCGAAATCCCAAATCCACAAGGAGAGTCCAATTGTGTCGGTTGCGATGCCTGACCTTCCCAACACTGGACGTGAAGAGCATGCGCCTTCCACCATTTGCACGCCCCCTGCAAGTGCTGGAAGGAGCACCCGCAGTCCAGTTCCTGATAGTCAGATTGAAGATGTCAGTGTTGAAGTACACCAGGATGAGGAGGATATGGGTGTTGCTGGCGCTGGGGAGGAAATTGACCAGGAGGATTCTGATGGTGAGGTGGTTTGTTTAAGTCAGGCACCTGGGGAGACACCTGTTGTCCGTGGGAGGAATATGGCCGTTGACATGCCTGGTGAAAATACCAAAAAAATCAGCTCTTCGGTGTGGAAGTATTTCACCAGAATGCGGACAACATTTGTCAAGCCATGTGTTCCCTTTGTCAAGCTGTAATAAGTAGGGGTAAGGACGTTAACCACCTCGGAACATCCTCCCTTATACGTCACCTGCAGCGCATTCATAATAAGTCAGTGACAAGTTCAAAAACTTTGGGCGACAGCGGAAGCAGTCCACTGACCAGTAAATCCCTTCCTCTTGTAACCAAGCTCACGCAAACCACCCCACCAACTCCCTCAGTGTCAATTTCCTCCTTCCCCAGGAATGCCAATAGTCCTGCAGGCCATGTCACTGGCAATTCTGACGAGTCCTCTCCTGCCTGGGATTCCTCCGATGCATTCTTGCGTGTAACGCCTACTGCTGCTGGCGCTGCTGTTGTTGCTGCTGGGAGTCGATGGTCATCCCAGAGGGGAAGTCGTAAGCCCACTTGTACTACTTCCAGTAAGCAATTGACTGTCCAACAGTCCTTTGCGAGGAAGATGAAATATCACAGCAGTCATCCTGCTGCAAAGCGGATAACTGAGGCCTTGACAACTATGTTGGTGTTAGACGTGCGTCCGGTATCCGCCGTTAGTTCACAGGGAACTAGACAATTTATTGAGGCAGTGTGCCCCCGTTACCAAATACCATCTAGGTTCCACTTCTCTAGGCAGGCGATACCGAGAATGTACACGGACGTCAGAAAAAGACTCACCAGTGTCCTAAAAAATGCAGTTGTACCCAATGTCCACTTAACCACGGACATGTGGACAAGTGGAGCAGGGCAGGGTCAGGACTATATGACTGTGACAGCCCACTGGGTAGATGTATGGACTCCCGCCGCAAGAACAGCAGCGGCGGCACCAGTAGCAGCATCTCGCAAACGCCAACTCTTTCCTAGGCAGGCTACGCTTTGTATCACCGGTTTCCAGAATACGCACACAGCTGAAAACCTCTTACGGCAACTGAGGAAGATCATCGCGGAATGGCTTACCCCAATTGGACTCTCCTGTGGATTTGTGGCATCGGACAACGCCAGCAAAATTGTGTGTGCATTAAATATGGACAAATTCCAGCACGTCCCATGTTTTGCACATACCTTGAATTTGGTGGTGCAGAATTTTTTAAAAAACGACAGGGGCGTGCAAGAGATGCTGTCGGTGGCCAGAAGAATTGCGGGACACTTTCGGCGTACAGGCACCACGTACAGAAGACTGGAGCACCACCAAAAACTACTGAACCTGCCCTGCCATCATCTGAAGCAAGAAGTGGTAACGAGGTGGAATTCAACCCTCTATATGCTTCAGAGGTTGGAGGAGCAGCAAAAGGCCATTCAAGCCTATACAATTGAGCACGATATAGGAGGTGGAATGCACCTGTCTCAAGCGCAGTGGAGAATGATTTCAACGTTGTGCAAGGTTCTGATGCCCTTTGAACTTGCCACACGTGAAGTCAGTTCAGACACTGCCAGCCTGAGTCAGGTCATTCCCCTCATCAGGCTTTTGCAGAAGAAGCTGGAGACATTGAAGGAGGAGCTAACACGGAGCGATTCCGCTAGGCATGTGGGACTTGTGGATGGAGCCCTTAATTCGCTTAACAAGGATTCACGGGTGGTCAATCTGTTGAAATCAGAGCACTACATTTTGGCCACCGTGCTTGATCCTAGATTTAAAGCCTACCTTGGATCTCTCTTTCCGGCAGACACAAGTCTGCTGGGGTTGAAAGACCTGCTGGTGAGAAAATTGTCAAGTCAAGCGGAACGCGACCTGTCAACAACATCTCCTCCTTCACATTCTCCCGCAACTGGGGGTGCGAGGAAAAGGCTCAGAATTCCGAGCCCACCCGCTGGCGGTGATGCAGGGCAGTCTGGAGCGACTGCTGATGCTGACATCTGGTCCGGACTGAAGGACCTGACAACGATTACGGACATGTCGTCTACTGTCACTGCATATGATTCTCTCACCATTGAAAGAATGGTGGAGGATTATATGAGTGACCGCATCCAAGTAGGCACGTCACACAGTCCGTACTTATACTGGCAGGAAAAAGAGGCAATTTGGAGGCCCTTGCACAAACTGGCTTTATTCTACCTAAGTTGCCCTCCCACAAGTGTGTACTCCGAAAGAGTGTTTAGTGCCGCCGCTCACCTTGTCAGCAATCGGCGTACGAGGTTACATCCAGAAAATGTGGAGAAGATGATGTTCATTAAAATGAATTATAATCAATTCCTCCGTGGAGACATTGACCAGCAGCAATTGCCTCCACAAAGTACACAGGGAGCTGAGATGGTGGATTCCAGTGGGGACGAATTGATAATCTGTGAGGAGGGGGATGTACACGGTGATATATCGGAGGATGATGATGAGGTGGACATCTTGCCTCTGTAGAGCCAGTTTGTGCAAGGAGAGATTTATTGCTTCTTTTTTGGGGGGGGTCCAAACCAACCCGTCATATCAGTCACAGTCGTGTGGCAGACCCTGTCACTGAAATGATGGGTTGGTTAAAGTGTGCATGTCCTGTTTATACAACATAAGGGTGGGTGGGAGGGCCCAAGGACAATTCCATCTTGCACCTCTTTTTTCTTTTATTTTTCTTTGCGTCATGTGCTGTTTGGGGAGGGTTTTTTGGAAGGGCCATCCTGCGTGACACTGCAGTGCCACTCCTAGATGGGCCCGGTGTTTGTGTCGGCCACTAGGGTCGCTTATCTTACTCACACAGTCAGCTACCTCATTGCGCCTCTTTTTTTCTTTGCGTCATGTGCTGTTTGGGGAGGGTTTTTTGGAAGGGCCATCCTGCGTGACACTGCAGTGCCACTCCTAGATGGGCCCGGTGTTTGTGTCGGCCACTAGGGTCGCTTATCTTACTCACACAGTCAGCTACCTCATTGCGCCTCTTTTTTTCTTTGCGTCATGTGCTGTTTGGGGAGGGTTTTTTGGAAGGGCCATCCTGCGTGACACTGCAGTGCCACTCCTAGATGGGCCCGGTGTTTGTGTCGGCCACTAGGGTCGCTTATCTTACTCACACAGTCAGCTACCTCATTGCGCCTCTTTTTTTCTTTGCGTCATGTGCTGTTTGGGGAGGGTTTTTTGGAAGGGCCATCCTGCGTGACACTGCAGTGCCACTCCTAGATGGGCCCGGTGTTTGTGTCGGCCACTAGGGTCGCTTATCTTACTCACACAGTCAGCTACCTCATTGCGCCTCTTTTTTTCTTTGCGTCATGTGCTGTTTGGGGAGGGTTTTTTGGAAGGGCCATCCTGCGTGACACTGCAGTGCCACTCCTAGATGGGCCCGGTGTTTGTGTCGGCCACTAGGGTCGCTTATCTTACTCACACAGTCAGCTACCTCATTGCGCCTCTTTTTTTCTTTGCGTCATGTGCTGTTTGGGGAGGGTTTTTTGGAAGGGCCATCCTGCGTGACACTGCAGTGCCACTCCTAGATGGGCCCGGTGTTCGTGTCGGCCACTAGGGTCGCTTATCTTACTCACACAGCGACCTCGGTGCAAATTTTAGGACTAAAAATAATATTGTGAGGTGTGAGGTATTCAGAATAGACTGAAAATGAGTGGAAATTATGGTTTTTGAGGTTAATAATACTTTGGGATCAAAATGACCCCCAAATTCTATGATTTAAGCTGTTTTTTAGGGTTTTTTGAAAAAAACACCCGAATCCAAAACACACCCGAATCCGACAAAAAAAATTCGGTGAGGTTTTGCCAAAACGCGGTCGAACCCAAAACACGGCCGCGGAACCGAACCCAAAACCAAAACACAAAACCCGAAAAATTTCCGGCGCTCATCTCTAGTTTTTTGTCATTGTTTTTTATTTCACGTCTATTGTCATTGTTTGTGAGTGAGTGTGTGTGTGTTTGGTGTGTGGTGTGTAGTAGTGGAGGAGTGTGTTTACTGTTTTTTTTTCTCAGTGTTATTTGTTGTTTGTCCTGATTATGTCCCAGTCAGAGGTGAGTGAGAGGGAGGAGGTGAGTGAGGTGGAGTAGGTGAGTGAGGTGGAGGAGGTGAGTGAGAGGGAGGAGGTTAGTGAGGTGGAGGAGGTTAGTGAGGAGGAGGGGGAGGTTGTTGCTGCGGCCTCCAGTGATAGTGATGGTGTTGTGGCTCCGCAGCCACGCACCACTGCAAAGACTGGCCGCAATGTAAAATTCAGCTACGCTGAAAATATGGCTTTGGTGCGGGAGCTGATGAGGCATCATCGGCAGTTGTTTGGCCATGATGCTGCAAAGGTGTCGTCACGCAGGAAGAGTGTTCTGTGGGGGAAGGTAGTTGCGGCTGTGAATAGTGAGGGTGTGGTGAGGTGGACCGAGGACACGTGTCGTAAGCGTTTCTACGACATAAAGCGCTGTGTCAAGGCAAAGATGGCCAAGGCGGCTAAATCAGCCCGCCAAACCGGGGATGGACACCCCTTCCGTGCATCTTACCGTGATTGGGAGGAGCCTGTGCGTGCACTCATTCCGCCAGAAGTGGTTGGTGCCACTTATGTCCGGAATTCGGATCGGCTAAGGCAGGATGGTGAGTTTTTTTATAATTTTTTTATTAAAATCAACATCTGTGCTTTGTCCTTAGGTGTCTGAAATGACTTCTAGCTAATTGTGGTTGTCAGTTTGTTTATTATTCTAATGTGTTGGTGATGTAGTGCAGGCCTGGCCAACCTGTGGCTCTCCAGCTGTTGTAAAACTACAAGTCCCATCATGCCTTGCCACAGTTTTGCTATTAGGGAATGCTAAAACTGTTGCAGGGCATGCTGGGATGTGTAGTTTCACTACATCTGGTGAGCCACAGGTTGGCCAGGCCTGATGTAGTGTATTCTCAATTATGTATTTTTTAAACCTTTGTATAGTTGTTTTTTTGTGGTTGCCTTGTCCTTTTTCTGGTGTTTTATGCCAAAAGTAAATGTTTGTTGGTGTATTTTAAAGAAGTGTTTTTTATTTTTATTTTTTAAATACATTTCATAGCATTTATGTTTATTGTGTGTTGTTCTGGGTTGTCCTTTGTGTGCTTCATGTGTTTTTTCAGGCATATTTGGTTGTGATGTTTCCAAGTTTTCGCAGATATTTGTGGCTAGTGTTTTATCGTTACCATCAAAATTTGGGTGCTTAGCGTGGAATATTGTGACCAGAAATGAAATGCAGGTGGTCTTCATTTGGCAAAATACTTAGAAACAGCAGATCATAACTGCACATATTCTATAGGAAAACAACTTGTACACTCACAATGGATTTTTAATGTGGCAACTGTTATTTAAAAAAAAAAATAATACAATTAATAATAATACAAATCTTACCTCTCGGTTTAAAGCCCTGGACATAGAAACATTCTTGGCCTGAGACTTAGTTGTATTAAATGGCGAAATCAGATTGCAAATTGAGTATCACATGAGGGCTGCAGTATTGCAACCCTTCCTTCTGGGGCAAACACTAGTGGGTAGGAACGAATAAGATTAGCTAGGGGTGTGTTTCCTGTGATTGGCAAAACAATTTATAATTTAAGGTCTGTGTTGAGCAATTCAGTATGGAAGTTACTGGCTCATGCTCAGTCTTTCATCCCAGGCTCAGGAATTACTATTAAATGTACCATTAGGGCATGAAGGTGGAATATTATTATTTAAGAAATTGAATCATACTTGCCTACTCTCCCGAATTCTGCGGGAGACACCCGGTTTCTCGGGTAGTCCCCCGCAGCCCCTGAAGAGTGGACACCCCTCCCGCATTCTGCCCACTTCCTAGCCGAGGGGGCGGGTCTTAATGACGCCATTAAATGCTAATTTTGTAATCGAAGCTCCGCCCATATGCAAATACCATCCAATTGCGGTATTTGCTAGTGTAGTGGGTGGGGCATAATGACATCATTGGCTCGTCCCCGCCTCCATCGCCGCCCACCTGCTTCTCCTCTCCCAGTATCTCCCGGAGAGGAGGAAATAAATGTAGGCACTGTAAGTATTACTTGAATAGTATGCCAATTGTTGCTCTGTGGTAGCTATAGTTAAATAGGGTTAGGACTGCCTGTCTTCTGCAAGAAGAACAAACACATTTTTTTTTGTGTAAAATGAGCAATCTATGATTACACCTTAAAATAATGATGACACTAGTCAGCAGGGCTGTAGCTAGAACTTTGTGGGCCCCATAGCAACATTTTGAAGGGGCCCCTGTCCCAATGCTTCTAGAGAGACACTTCTCTGCAGCAGTTGTTCATGTTATGCCCTATAATAGTGCCCCAGTTCATTTTCTGAACCATAGTAGAGCCTTATTTAATGTTATGCCCCATAGTAGTGCCCTAGTATGTTTTATGAATCGCAGTAATGCTTAAGTTCACCCTATGTCACATTTCAGAGCTACTAGTACACATCATGCCGCACAGTACCCCCAATTCACATTATGATATATAGTGCTCCCCATTCATATTGTGTTTCATTACAGTGCCCTGGTTCATATTATATAACATTAAAATGCCCTTCAGTTCATTTTATACCACACTACAATGAGCAGGTGCAGGGGCATACCTAGATATATTGCAGGCCCCAAGGAAAAAGTTTGAAAGGATCCCTATGTACCACCCAATGCCGAAAAATGTATATAACACATGTAACTATGACAGGGAAGGTGGGCCCCTCTCAGCTCTGGGCCCAATAGCAGCTGCACTCCCTGCACCCATGGTACAGATGGGTCCACGGTTATCTTGCCTAGTTTGCTGCACCTAGGCACAACATTATTAAAGGTCAAGCTAAACATGGACCCATCGGTAGCTACGCCCTTGGTTGTCAGTGTCTGCAATGTGCTGCTAAGCATCACAGAAACTGGAAAGGGTTTTACTAGTAAGGACAAAATGGAGCACTGTGAGCAATGGTTAACCCTAATAGCACACTGTGACTAAAAAGTAAAACGTGTCCTGATTTTTAATGTACTTGTTGTAAATGTAAAATCAGGACAGAGTGGTATACGGACAATGCTGGGGGCATGGCTATGTCACAAAGGGTATGGTCAGTTCTCTAAGGGCACTTCTAGGGAAACACCATTTTATTGCTGCAAGTGCTGAAGACACCTGCCTTGTGCTAGATAAAATAACTTCCATCTTTCCACAAATTGCCTCATTAAGAAGGTTTTATTGGTAGTCCCATGAAATTTGGCACACAATCTGTAGATATGGGGAAGTGCATCATATATACAATAAGAGAATAGTGGTGTTCACGTCATTTTGTTACTGGTGGTGCAAGAATTACTACTATGGGGCCCAGAGCTGGGAGAGGCCACCTTCCCTGTCACAGTTACATGTGTTATATATAGGGGTGTAGCTACCATAGGTACTGTAACTGCCTATCAGTGTAATGCCTCACCTACTGGTTTGATCTCCACCTCCTTTGACATGATCCTCCTGCTGGTGCTGTGACTGCCTACTAGTGCAATGCCTCACCTACTGGTGTGATCTCCACCTCCTGTGACATGATCCTCCTGCTGGTGCTGTGACTGCCTACCAGTGTAATGCCTCACCTACTGGTTTGATCTCCACCTCCTTTGACATGATCCTCCTGCTGGTGCTGTGACTGCCTACCAGTGCAATGCCTCACCTACTGGTGTGATCTCCACCTCCTGTGACATGATCCTCCTGCTGGTGCTGTGACTGCCTACCAGTGCAATGCCTCACCTACTGGTGTGATCTCCACCTCCTGTGACACGATCCTACTGCTGGTGCTGTGACTGCCTACCAGTACAATGCCTCACCCACTGGTGTGATCTCCACCTCCTGTGACACTATCCTACTGCTGGTGCTGTGACTGCCTACCATGCTGCATTAGCCTTGCTTACTACCACTGTGGGTAATGCTAACAATTTGCTTAAGCCCAATTTGTGTTGGGCCCCGCTTAGAGCTGACTTTCTCCAACCTACATGAGGCCACTTTTAATATATTTCCAGGGCCACTTTACGTTCCCTGCCCCCTGTCTGGCATGGAAGAAATGTGAATGATAAATCAATGTAAATGTACCAGGAGGTATTGACAAGCCTTTATAACATTACCTTATACTGTGAATTTCTTACCCTGTTTCCAAGACAATAATTAATTTAACTTGTTAATTAAGTGAAAGGAAGACATGATATTTTCCGGGAGATGTATCAAGCCGTGGAGAGAGATAAAGTTGAGTATTTGCCCAAATCAAATGAAGGTATCATTTCATGTACTGTGCTAGATAAGTGACAGAAGATGATTGGGTGGTTTGGACATCTGCACTTTATCTCTCTCCAAGGCTTGATACATCTCCCCAAGAGTGCTATATATAAAATATATGTCTGGCTGCTATACAGCAGGCCAGGAGCAACAGCAGGACAGTAGAGTAACAGTCATATCAGTAATAATTTGCGGACCCTGTGAAATTAGCATTCAGTAAAGACAGGAGACTCAGTCAATGAATACATAAAAGATTTTTTAGTTTATGTTAAAATATAAAAAGTTTATTAAGTGGAATATTTAATAAATAATATTTGCGAGACATCTCCAAAAACAGTCGGTTTTGGGGGCTGCCCACAAATATTAACCAGCCCCTGAATGTATGTATTGGGGACTGCAATGGATATTTGAGATATCTATTGCGTTCCTCCTATTTTGAACACAAAAGCAGCCACCAAAAGTTTCTACGGCAGATGGTAAACTGTGAAACTCACCAAGCTCCAGAATGCAAAGTATTTCTGAGCTTGGCTCGGCAGCTAATGCCATTTCTAAATGGCTTTTGTAGCCTGTGGGCTACATTATGCAATAATTCCCAGGAGAAGGATCCTTGGGATCCCTCTGCATTACTGTCTGCTCTCACATACGCAGTCTGACGATTGCACATGTGAACTAGCGCAGCCGGGGTCTAAACCCAGAAGTAAAGTGATCGCATTAGCAATTATTTTACTTCTTATACATTGCAGGGACAGGCATGAGATTGATTATGGCATAAAAGCTACACCTCTGGACTCACGAAGAGTCATCCTTCAGCACTCAGGAGAGGAAAACCCCCTTGGGGGGAAACCTCTGGGGAACCATGGCCTCAGGATTGCCCTTCCCTCTGGGCATTAAGAGGTGTACTAATAGAGGGGTCAGTATGCTATCCCAGCGCATGGGATCCCAGTGGTAGTCATACTGATGTCGGGATCCCGGTACAGAAAATACTGAGAGGGGTGAATAAGGGGTGTTCTCCCCTCTCCCCAACCCCTAACCCTGCCTGTCCATAATCTAACCCTAACCTCACCCTTTTGTGCATAACCCTCCCACAGAGGTGCCTAATCCTAACCTCCGTCCCTGCTGCCTAAACCTAACCCTCCCTTCCCTGCAGCCTAACCACTCCTGGGGGTGCCTAACCCGCCCTACCAACAGCCTAACACTAACTTCCCCCCACCCGCAGCCTAACCCTATCTTCCCCCACCCACAGCCTAATCCATTCCTAACCCCCCGTCTGATGCCTAAACCTAACCCCCCGCCTGATGCCTAAACCCATCCTTCCCTTCCCTGCAGCCTAACCAACCCCCGGGGGTGCCTAACCCTAACCAACCCTACCCGCTGCCTAACCCTAACCTCCCCCCACCCACACCCTAAACCTAACCCCCGCCTGATGCCTAAACCTAACCCTTTCTCCCCTGCAGCCTAATCACCCTCGGGGTCCTTAACCCTAACCCACCCTACCTACAGCCTAACCCTATCCTCCCCACACTCATACCCTAAACCTTACCCCCGCCTGACGCCTAAACCTAATCTCCCCACCTGATGCCTAAACCTAACCCTTCCTCCCCTGCAGCCTAATCACCCCCGGGGGTCCTTAACCCTAACCCATTCTACCTGCAGCCTAACCCTATCCTCCACTTGATGCCTAATCCTTTCCCTCTCCCCATCCCCTTCACCCTTACTGTCCGCAGTCTAACCCTAACCTCCCCCTTTGTGCCTAACCCTCCCGCGGAGGTGCCTAATCCGAACCCCAGTCCCTGCTGCCTAAATCTAACCCTCCTTCCCCCACAGCCTAACCACCCCCTCTACGCCCCTACTGCCTAAACCTAACCCTCCATCCCACGCAGTCTAACCACTCTCGGGGGTGCCTAACCCTAACCCACCCTACCCGCAGCCTAATGCTAACCTTCCCCCACACGCAGCCTAAACCTAACCCAGTGCCTGACGCCTAAACCTAACCCCCTGCCTGATGCCTAATCCTAACCCTCCCTCCCCTGCAGCCTAACCACCCCCAGGGGTGCCTAACTCTAACCCACCCACCCTACCCGCAGCCTAACCTCCCCCCACCCACAGCCTAAACTTAACCCCCCTGCCTGACTCCTAAACCTAATCCCCCCGCCTAAACCTAACCCTCCCTCCTTCGCAGCCTAACCACCCCCGCGGGTGCCTAAACCTAAGCTCCCCCCATCCGCAGCCTAAACTTAACCCCCGTGCCTAATGCCTAAACCTAACCCTCCCGCCTGATGCCTAAACCTAACCCTTCCTCCCACGCAGCCTAACCACCCCTGGGGGGTGCCTAACCCACCCTATCTGAAGCCTAACCCTAACCTCCCCCCACCTGCAGCCTAACCCTAACCCCCGCCTGACGCCTAAACCTAACCCCCCCGTCTGACATGCAAACCTAACCCTCCCTCCCCCGCAGCCTAACCACCCCCCCTCCACCCCGTGACTGATGCCTAAACCTAATCCCCCTTGCCCAGCCCTAAACCTATGATCGTGGAGATAAGGGCGTCGGTATCCTTGCCCATTCGGAGTTCCAACGTCGAGATTCTGAATAGTTTCGGGATCCCAGAGTCAGTATTCTGACTGACGTAAACCCGACAGCCGGCATCTTTACCGCATCTCCTAATAGGTAATGCATATGTTCCAACATTTGGAGCATGTGTCCGCAGCTCTCCTCCCAGGGCAGCTATTCAGGGATCACCCACTGTGTGTAGACGAAGGGGAAGAGATGAAAAATCATTGTTAGTGGATGAACAAGCAGAGAGACAAACTGCAAACAGTGGTGTGGTTGTGTAGAGAGAAAAATCTCTCTATGTAAAATGTAAATATGTTACTCTAACTACTGAGGACATGGAAAAATAAGAATTTACTTACCGATAATTCTATTTCTCGTAGTCCGTAGTGGATGCTGGGGACTCCGTCAGGACCATGGGGATTAGCGGCTCCGCAGGAGACAGGGCACAAAAATAAAAGCTTTAGGACTAGGTGGTGTGCACTGGCTCCTCCCCCTATGACCCTCCTCCAAGCCTCAGTTAGGATTCTGTGCCCGGACGAGCGTACACAATAAGGAAGGATTTTGAATCCCGGGTAAGACTCATACCAGCCACACCAATCACACTGTACAACTTGTGATCTGAACCCAGTTAACAGCATGATAACAGAGGAGCCTCTGAAAAGATGGCTCACAACAATAACAACCCGATTTTTGTAACAATAACTATGTACAAGTATTGCAGACAATCCGCACTTGGGATGGGCGCCCAGCATCCACTACGGACTACGAGAAATAGAATTATCGGTAAGTAAATTCTTATTTTCTCTGACGTCCTAAGTGGATGCTGGGGACTCCGTCAGGACCATGGGGATTATACCAAAGCTCCCAAACGGGCGGGAGAGTGCGGATGACTCTGCAGCACCGAATGAGAGAACTCCAGGTCCTCCTCAGCCAGGGTATCAAATTTGTAGAATTTTGCAAACGTGTTTGCCCCTGACCAAGTAGCAGCTCGGCAAAGTTGTAAAGCCGAGACCCCTCGGGCAGCCGCCCAAGATGAGCCCACCTTCCTTGTGGAATGGGCCTTTACAGATTTTGGCTGTGGCAGGCCTGCCACAGAATGTGCAAGCTGAATTGTACTACAAATCCAACGCGCAATCGTCTGCTTAGAAGCAGAAGCACCCAGCTTGTTGGGTGCATACAGGATAAACAGCGAGTCAGTTTTCCTGACTCCAGCCGTCCTGGAAACATATATTTTCAGGGCCCTGACAACGTCTAGCAACTTGGAGTCCTCCAAGTCCCTAGTAGCCGCAGGCACCACAATAGGTTGGTTCAGGTGAAACGCTGAAATCACCTTAGGGAGAAACTGAGGACGAGTCCGCAGTTCTGCCCTGTCCGAATGGAAAATCAGATATGGGCTTTTGTGAGACAAAGCCGCCAATTCTGACACTCGCCTGGCCGAGGCCAGGGCCAACAGCATGGTCACTTTCCATGTGAGATATTTCAAATCCACAGATTTGAGCGGTTCAAACCAATGTGATTTGAGGAATCCCAGAACTACGTTGAGATCCCACGGTGCCACTGGAGGCACAAAAGGGGGTTGTATATGCAGTACTCCCTTGACGAATGTCTGGACTTCAGGAACTGAAGCCAATTCTTTTTGGAAGAAAATCGACAGAGCCGAAATTTGAACCTTAATGGACCCCAATTTGAAGCCCATAGACACTCCTGTTTGCAGGAAATGCAGGAATCGACCCAGTTGAAATTCCTCCGTGGGGGCCTTCCTGGCCTCACACCACGCCACATATTTTCGCCAAATGCGGTGATAATGTTGTGCGGTCACCTCCTTCCTGGCATTGACCAGGGTAGGTATGACCTCTTCCGGAATGCCTTTTTCCCTTAGGATCCGGCGTTCAACCGCCATGCCGTCAAACGCAGCCGCGGTAAGTCTTGAAACAGACAGGGTCCCTGCTGAAGCAAGTCCCTTCTTAGCGGCAGAGGCCATGGGTCCTCTGTGAGCATCTCTTGAAGTTCCGGGTACCAAGTCCTTCTTGGCCAATCCGGAGCCACGAGTATAGTTCTTACTCCTCTCCGTCTTATAATTCTCAGTACCTTGGGTATGAGAGGAAGAGGAGGGAACACATACACTGACTGGTACACCCATGGTGTTACCAGAGCATCCACAGCTATTGCCTGAGGGTCCCTTGACCTGGCGCAATACCTGTCCAGTTTTTTGTTGAGGCGGGACGCCATCATGTCCACCTTTGGTCTTTCCCAACGGTTCACAATCATGTGGAAGACTTCTGGGTGAAGTCCCCACTCTCCCGGGTGAAGATCGTGCCTGCTGAGGAAGTCTGCTTCCCAGTTGTCCACTCCCGGAATGAACACTGCTGACAGTGCTATCACATGATTCTCCGCCCAGCGGAGAATCTTTGCAGCTTCTGCCATTGCCCTCCTGCTTCTTGTGCCGCCCTGTCTGTTTACGTGGGCGACTGCCGTGATGTTGTCCGACTGGATCAGCACCGGCTGACCTTGAAGCAGAGGTCTTGCTAGGCATAGAGCATTGTAAATTGCCCTTAGCTCCAGTATATTTATGTGGAGAGAAGTCTATAGACTTGACCACGTTCCCTGGAAATTTCTTCCCTGTGTGACTGCTCCCCAGCCTCTCAGGCTGGCATCCGTGGTCACCAGGATCCAATCCTGAATGCCGAATCTGCGGCCCTCTAGTAGATGAGCACTCTGCAGCCACCACAGAAGAGACACCCTTGTCCTCGGAGACAGGGTTATCCGCTGATGCATCTGAAGATGCGATCCGGACCATTTGTCCAGCAGATCCCACTGAAAAGTTCTTGCGTGAAATCTGCCGAATGGAATCGCTTCGTAAGAAGCCACCATTTTTCCCAGGACCCTTGTGCAATGATGCACTGACACTTTTCCTGGTTTTAGGAGGTTCCTGACTAGCTCGGATAACTCCCTGGCTTTCTCCTCCGGGAGAAACACCTTTTTCTGGACTGTGTCCAGAATCATCCCTAGGAACAGCAGACGTGTCGTTGGGATCAGCTGCGATTTTGGAATATTTAGAATCCAGCCGTGCTGTTGTAGCAGTACCCGAGATAGTGCTACTCCGACCTCCAACTGTTCCCTGGACTTTGCCCTTATCAGGAGATCGTCCAAGTAAGGGATAATTAAGACGCCTTTTCTTCGAAGAAGAATCATCATTTCGGCCATTACCTTGGTAAAGACCCGGGGTGCCGTGGACAATCCAAACGGCAGCGTCTGAAACTGATAATGACAGTCCTGTACAACGAACCTGAGGTACCCTTGGTGAGAAGGGCAAATTGGGACATGAAGGTAAGCATCCTTGATGTCCAGGGACACCATATAGTCCCCTTCTTCCAGGTTCGCTATCACTGCTCTGAGTGACTCCATCTTGAATTTGAACCTTTGTATGTAAGTGATCAAAGATTTCAGATTTAGAATAGGTCTCACCGAGCCGTCTGGCTTCGGTACCACAAATAGTGTGGAATAATACCCCTTTCCCTGTTGTAGGAGGGGTGCTTTGATTATCACCTGCTGGGAATACAGCTTGTGAATTGCTTCCAATACTGCCTCCCTGTCGGAGGGAGACGTTGGTAAAGCAGACTTCAGGAACCTGCGAGGGGGAGGCGTCTCGAATTCCAATCTGTACCCCTGGGATACTATCTGTAGGATCCAGGGGTCTACTTGCGAGTGAGCCCACTGCGCGCAGAAACTCTTGAGACGACCCCCCACCGCACCTGAGTCCGCTTGTAAGGCCCCAGCGTCATGCTGAGGACTTGGCAGAAGCGGTGGAGGGCTTCTGTTCCTGGGAAGAGGCTGTCTGCTGCAGTCTTTTTCCCTTTCCTCTACCCCGGGGCAGATATGACTGGCCTTTTGCCCGCTTGCCCTTATGGGGACGAAAGGACTGAGGCTGAAAAGACGGTGTCTTTTTCTGCTGAGAGGTGAGTTGGGGTAAAAAAGGTGGATTTTCCAGCTGTTGCTGTGGCCACCAGGTCCGAAAGACCGACCCCAAATAACTCCTCCCCTTTATACGGCAATACTTCCATGTGCCGTTTGGAATCCGCATCACCTGACCACTGTCGTGTCCATAAACATCTTCTGGCAGAAATGGACATCGCACTTACTCTTGATGCCAGGGTGCAAATATCCCTCTGTGCATCACGCATATATAGAAACGCATCTTTTAAACGCTCTATAGTCAATAAAATACTGTCCCTGTCAAGGGTATCAATATTTTCAGTCAGGGAATCCGACCAAGCCACCCCAGCGCTGCACATCCAGGCTGAGGCAATCGCTGGTCGCAGTATAACACCAGTATGAGTGTATATACTTTTTAGGACATTTTCCAGCTTCCTATCAGCTGGTTCCTTGAGGGCGGCCGTATCAGGAGACGGTAACGCCACTTGTTTTGATAAGTGCCTTATCCACCCTAGGGGGTGTTTACCAACGCGCCCTAACTTCTGGCGGGAAAGGGTATAATGCCAATAATTTCTTAGATATTAGCAGTTTTTTATCGGGGGAAACCCACGCATCATCACACACTTCATTTAATTCTTCTGATTCAGGAAAAACTACGGGTAGTTTTTTCACACCCCACATAATACCCTTTTTTGTGGTACTTGTAGTATCAGAAATATGCAAAGCCTCCTTCATTGCCGTGATCATGTAACGTGTGGCCCTACTGGAAAATACGTTTGTTTCTTCACCGTCGACACTGGAGTCAGTGTCCGTGTCCGTGTCGACCGACTGAGGTAATGGGCGCTTTAGAGCCCCCGACGGTGTCTGAGACGCCTGGACAGGCACTAACTGATTTGCCGGCTGTCTCATGTCGTCAACAGTTTTCTGTAAAGTGCTGACACTATCACGTAATTCCTTAAATAAGACCATCCAGTCAGGTGTCGACTCCCTAGGGGGTGACATCACTAATACAGGCAATTGCTCCGCCTCCACACCATTTTCCTCCTCATACATGTCGACACACGCGTACCGACACACAGCACACACACAGGGAATGCTCTGATAGAGGACAGGACCCCACTAGCCCTTTGGGGAGACAGAGGGAGAGTTTGCCAGCACACACCAAAGCGCTATATATGTATAGGGACAACCTTATAAATAAGTGTCTATCCCTTATAGCTGCAATATATCTATATCTAGCCAAATAAGTGCCCCCCCTCTCTTTTTTACCCTGTTTCTGTAGCAGGAGTGCAGGGGAGAGTCTGGGAGCCTTCCTACCAGCGGAGCTGTGTGGAAAAATGGCGCTTGTGTGCTGAGGAGATAGGCTCCGCCCCCTTCTCGGCGGCCTCTCTCCCGCTTTTTCTGAGGTAAAATGACAGGAGTTAAATACATCCATATAGCCCAGGAGCTATATGTGATGTATTTTTAGTCATATATAGTGTTTTCATTGCGTCTCAGGGCGCCCCCCCCCCAGCGCCCTGCACCCTCAGTGACCGCGGTGTGAAGTGTGCTGAGAGCAATGGCGCACAGCTGCAGTGCTGTGCGCTACCTTTATGAAGACATGGACGTCTTCTGCCGCCGATTTCTGGACCTTTTCTGTCTTCAGCATCTGTAAGGGGGCCGGCGGCGCGGCTCCGGGACCCATCCATGGCTGGGCCTGTGATCGTCCCTCTGGAGCTAATGTCCAGTAGCCAAGAAGCCCAATCCACTCTGCACGCAGGTGAGTTCGCTTCTTCTCCCCTTAGTCCCTCGATGCAGTGAGCCTGTTGCCAGCAGGACTCACTGAAAATAAAAAAAACCTAAGTCTATACTTTTATTCCAAGCAGCTCAGGAGAGCTACCTAGATTGCACCCTTCTCGGCCGGGCACAAAAACCTAACTGAGGCTTGGAGGAGGGTCATAGGGGGAGGAGCCAGTGCACACCACCTAGTCCTAAAGCTTTTATTTTTGTGCCCTGTCTCCTGCGGAGCCGCTAATCCCCATGGTCCTGACGGAGTCCCCAGCATCCACTTAGGACGTCAGAGAAACATAAGTGACAGGAATTTCTAGACTAAATCACCACTAATATTTTATAAGGAAAAAAGCTCTATCTAAGAGGCTGAATTAATAATTTTCCGTTATGTGTGTGTGTGTGTGTGTGTGTGTGTGTGTGTGCGCGCGCATGTGTGTGTGTGTGTATGCAACCCACCCTATGAGTGGTGAGTGCAGACACTGCACCCCGCTTCTGGGGTGGTGAGTGCTGTGGTTTTATATTTGATGGTATATATATATATATATATATATATATATATAGATAGATATATAGATATAGATATATATATATATATATATATATAATGAGAGAGAGAGAGAGAGAGAGAGAGAGAGAGAGAGAGAGAGAGAGAGAGAGAGAGAGAGAGAGCTATACTAACTATACTATCCCATTAAACCAGGAAACTCACAAATTATACAGTTTCTGTGGCTGGCTGACCTCAAGTCTGCATCTCACCTGGTTTAATCAGCCACAGAACCTGTGTAACCCATGAGCGTATAAAGAGGAGAAGAAATAAGAGTTGTCTTTTTTGTGGCGCACTAGAAATTTATTATTCAATATAAGCGTATATAAAACTGTAAGGCGGGCCCGCAAGGTGACATTCACAGGGAAAAGGTAATGACATCCACTCAACTTGTTCACACCCGCTGGACATGTTGGAAAGAGGGTGAGTGGACAGTGAGCGTGGCTGTGCCCTGTGGCACCACGTGGCACCACGTGGCACCATTGTACCGACAGCCGGACCGCTGAGAACGGAACCTGGAGGGTACATAACTTTTTGGTTTTCATTTCATCTCATGACACTCCACCCAAAGCTACTCTTCTGGTTATCCTATCAACTAGGACAACAATGAAGGTGACTCCATAACATTTCTTCCATTCAGGGCCGTTTCTTGGGGCAGGCACTGGGCGCCCACCGCGGCACTAACTGTGGCTCCCTGCTTTCCCCTCCTATTTCTCCCCGAGTAACCCGCTCGCGGGGCGGAGTTTCACGGAATGACGCGGTTGCGTCGTTACGTCACGACGCAACCCCGTCACTCCGCGAAACTGCCCCCCCCCCCCGAGCGGAGTACAGAGGGGGATCCAAGTTAGGAAGAGGGAAAGGCCGGCGCGAGGAGTGACTGGTGAGGCGTGCCGAAGAGCGGTAATCGCCTCTGTAAGTATTCTCTCTCTCTCTCTCTCTCTCTCTCTCTCTCAATGGGGTATATTTACTAAAATTCGTATTAGTCCCGATTTGGAGGGAGATTCATCACGAATGACATCGACTGTGTGTATTTGCAACTTTTTGAAAATTTTACGCCTCATTTACTAAGCTGTCGTATTTGTATTTTTCGTGGTTTACGATGTCGATGTCATTCGTGGTTTTGTAAGGTAGAATGCGGCCGATTTAGTGGTTTTGCAGCCGTGTTATGAGGTTTTTCTACGACTGCGTCACATTTTGATTACGGCAGTGTTTGTCCGTTCACGGACGCGTTTTTTTCCTAAGTTTCGTTTTTGTCACTCGTCCGTGATTGGTTTGATTCGTGATGGAGGAGTGTCTGTGTACATTACTATAAAAACGCCCCAAACCGTCCGAACCTCGTGGGTTTAGCTGGTGGAGAGGTGAGAGGAAGGTGTGTTAGGAGTTGGTGAGTTGTTTGGAGTTTTTGGCGGTTTTGAGGAGGTTCTTTGTGATTGTTGAGTGCTGTACTGTGTGTGTAAGTAGTCTTGTCATACTTGTTGTGTAGTTATTTAAAAGTCTGTCTAGTTTTTTGTCATTGTTTTTTATTTCACGTCTATTGTCATTGTTTGTGAGTGAGTGTGTGTGTGTTTGGTGTGTGGTGTGTAGTGGTAGTGGAGGAGTGTGTTTACTGTTTTTTTTTTCTCAGTGTTATTTGTTGTTTGTCCTGATTATGTCCCAGTCAGAGGTGAGTGAGAGCGAGGAGGTGAGTGAGGTGGAGGAGGTGAGTGAGGTGGAGGAGGTGAGTGAGAGGGAGGAGGTTAGTGAGGTGGAGGAGGTTAGTGAGGTGGAGGGGGAGGTTGTTGCTGCGGCCTCCAGTGATAGTGATGGTGTTGTGGCTCCGCAGCCACGCACCACTGCAAAGACTGGCCGCAATGTAAAATTCAGCTACGCTGAAAATATGGCTTTGGTGCGGGAGCTGATGAGGCATCATCGGCAGTTGTTTGGCCATGATGCTGCAAAGGTGTCGTCACGCAGGAAGAGTGTTCTGTGGGGGAAGGTAGTTGCGGCTGTGAAAAGTGAGGGTGTGGTGAGGCGGACCGAGGACACGTGTCGTAAGCGTTTCTACGACATAAAGCGCTGTGTCAAGGCAAAGATGGCCAAGGCGGCTAAATCAGCCCGCCAAACCGGGGATGGACACCCCTTCCGTGCATCTTACCGTGATTGGGAGGAGCCTGTGCGTGCACTCATTCCGCCAGAAGTGGTTGGTGCCACTTATGTCCGGAATTCGGATCGGCTAAGGCAGGATGGTGAGTTTTTTTATCATTTTTTTATTAAAATCAACATCTGTGCTTTGTCCTTAGTTGTCTGAAATGACTTCTAGCTAATTGTGGTTGTCAGTTTGTTTATTATTCTAATGTGTTGGTGATGTAGTGCAGGCCTGGCCAACCTGTGGCTCTCCAGCTGTTGTAAAACTACAAGTCCCATCATGCCTTGCCACAGTTTTGCTATTAGGGAATGCTAAAACTGTTGCAGGGCATGCTGGGATGTGTAGTTTCACTACATCTGGTGAGCCACAGGTTGGCCAGGCCTGATGTAGTGTATTCTCAATTATGTATTTTTTAAACCTTTGTATAGTTGTTTTTTTGTGGTTGCCTTGTCCTTTTTCTGGTGTTTTATGCCAAAAGTAAATGTTTGTAGGTGTATTTTAAAGAAGTGTTTTTTATTTTTATTTTTTAAATACATTTCATAGCATTTATGTTTATTGTGTGTTGTTCTGGGTTGTCCTTTGTGTGCTTCATGTGTTTTTTCAGGCATATTTGGTTGTGATGTTTCCAAGTTTTCGCAGATATTTGTGGCTAGTGTTTTATCGTTACCATCAAAATTTGGGTGCTTAGCGTGGAATATTGTGACCAGAAATGAAATGCAGGTGGTCTTCATTTGGCAAAATACTTAGAAACAGCAGATCATAACTGCACATATTCTATAGGAAAACAACTTGAACACTCACAATGGATTTTTTAATGTGGCAACTGTTATTTAAAAAAAAAAATAATACAAATAATAATAATACAAATCTTACCTCTCGGTTTAAAGCCCTGGACATAGAAACATTCTTGGCCTGAGACTTAGTTGTATTAAATGGCGAAATCAGATTGCAAATTGAGTATCACATGAGGGCTGCAGTATTGCAACCCTTCCTTCTGGGGCAAACACTAGTGGGTAGGAACGAATAAGATTAGCTAGGGGTGTGTTTCCTGTGATTGGCAAAACAATTTATAATTTAAGGTCTGTGTTGAGCAATTCAGTATGGAAGTTACTGGCTCATGCTCAGTCTTTCATCCCAGGCTCAGGAATTACTATTAAATGTACCATTAGGGCATGAAGGTGGAATGTTATTATTTAAGAAATTGAATCATACTTGCCTACTCTCCCGAATTCTGCGGGAGACACCCGGTTTCTCGGGTAGTCCCCCGCAGCCCCTGAAGAGTGGACACCCCTCCCGCATTCTGCCCACTTCCTAGCCGAGGGGGCGGGTCTTAATGACGCCATTAAATGCTAATTGTGTAATCGAAGCTCCGCCCATATGCAAATACCATCCAATTGCGGTATTTGCTAGTGTAGTGGGTGGGGCATAATGACATCATTGGCTCGTCCCCGCCTCCATCGCCGCCCACCTGCTTCTCCTCTCCCAGTATCTCCCGGAGAGGAGGAAATAAATGTAGGCACTGTAAGTATTACTTGAATAGTATGCCAATTGTTGCTCTGTGGTAGCTATAGTTAAATAGGGTTAGGACTGCCTGTCTTCTGCAAGAAGAACAAACACATTTTTTGTGTGTAAAATGAGCAATCTATGATTACACCTTAAAATAATGATGACACTAGTCAGCAGGGCTGTAGCCTGTAGCTAGAACTTTGTGGGCCCCATAGCAACATTTTGAAGGGGCCCCTATCCCAATGCTTCTAGAGAGACACTTCTCTGCAGCAGTTGTTCATGTTATGCCCTATAATAGTGCCCCAGTTCATTTTCTGAACCATAGTAGAGCCTTATTTAATGTTATGCCCCATAGTAGTGCCCTAGTATGTTTTATGAATCGCAGTAATGCTTAAGTTCACCCTATGTCACATTTCAGAGCTACTAGTACACATTATGCCGCACAGTACCCCCAATTCACATTATGATATATAGTGCTCCCCATTCATATTGTGTTTCATTACAGTGCCCTGGTTCATATTATATAACATTAAAATGCCCTTCAGTTCATTTTATACCACATTACAATGAGCAGGTGCAGGGGCATACCTAGATATATTGCAGGCCCCAAGGAAAAAGTTTGAAAGGAACCCTATGTTCCACCCAATGCCGAAAAATGTATATAACACATGTAACTATGACAGGGAAGGTGGGCCCCTCTCAGCTCTGGGCCCAATAGCAGCTGCACTCCCTGCACCCATGGTACAGATGGGTCCACGGTTATCTTGCCTAGTTTGCTGCACCTAGGCACAACATGGTTTATTAACATAAACCCTTCATCTATTGTTCTCAGCTGCAATACAATACAGGGAAAAATACAGCAGGGGATTAACTCGTTACAGCAGGGGATTAAATCCGACTGCCCAGTCTCAGTTAATCCTATTAAAGGTCAAGCTAAACATGGACCCATCTGTAGCTACGCCCTTGCTTGTCAGTGTCTGCAATGTGCTGCTAAGCATCACAGAAACTGGAAAGGGTTTTACTAGTAAGGACAAAATGGAGCACTGTGAGCAATGGTTAACCCTAATAGCACACTGTGACTAAAAAGTAAAACGTGTCCTGATTTTTAATGTACTTGTTGTAAATGTAAAATCAGGACACAGTGGTATACGGACCATGCTGCGGGCATGGCTATGTCACAAAGGGTATGGTCAGTTCTCTAAGGGCACTTCTAGGGAAACACCATTTTATTGCTGCAAGTGCTGAAGACACCTGCCTTGTGCTAGATAAAATAACTTCCATCTTTCCACAAATTGCCTCATTAAGAAGGTTTTATTGGTAGTCCCATGAAATTTGGCACACAATCTGTAGATATGGGGAAGTGCATCATATATACAATAAGAGAATAGTGGTGTTCACGTCATTTTGTTACTGGTGGTGCAAGGATTACTACTATGGGGCCCAGAGCTGGGAGAGGCCACCTTCCCTGTCACAGTTACATGTGTTATATATAGGGGTGTAGCTACCATAGGTACTGTAACTGCCTACCAGTGTAATGCCTCACCTACTGGTTTGATCTCCACCTCCTTTGACATGATCCTCCTGCTGGTGCTGTGACTGCCTACCAGTGCAATGCCTCACCTACTGGTGTGATCTCCACCTCCTGTGACATGATCCTCCTGCTGGTGCTGTGACTGCCTACCAGTGCAATGCCTCACCTACTGGTGTGATCTCCACCTCCTGTGACATGATTCTCCTGCTGGTGCTGTGACTGCCTACCAGTGCAATGCCTCACCCACTGGTGTGATCTCCACCTCCTGTGACACTATCCTACTGCTGGTGCTGTGACTGCCTACCATGCTGCATTAGCCTTGCTTACTACCACTGTGGGTAATGCTAACAATTTGCTTAAGCCCAATTTGTGTTGGGCCCCGCTTAGAGCTGACTTTCTCCAACCTACATGAGGCCACTTTTAATATATTTCCAGGGCCACTTTACGTTCCCTGCCCCCTGTCTGGCATGGAAGAAATGTGAATGATAAATCAATGTAAATGTACCAGGAGGTATTGACAAGCCTTTATAACATTACCTTAAGGGGGGTACTCACGGAGCGATATTCTAAGCAATCTGACTAGATTGCTTAGAATATCGGCAGGATCGCTCCGTGTGTAGCCCCCTCGGCGATAGCGATGCGCGGCCCCGCACATCGCTATCGCCGCTGCTAGATTGGCCTGCATGCAGGCCAATCTAGCGGGTCGCTCACTTCACCCGCTGGGTGAAGTGAGCGGCCCCCCCGTCTCCCCCCGCACGCTCAGCACAGATCGCGCTGTGCTGAGCGGCAGGAGAGATGTGTGCTGAGCGGTTCGCTCAGCACGCATCTCTCCTTGATCGGCCCGTGAGTACTGGGCTTTATACTGTGAATTTCTTACCCTGTTTCCAAGACAATAATTAATTTAACTTGTTAATTAAGTGAAAGGAAGACATGATATTTTCCGGGAGATGTATCAAGCCGTGGAGAGAGATAAAGTTGAGTATTTGCCCAAATCAAATGAAGGTATCATTTCATGTACTGTGCTAGATAAGTGACAGAAGATGATTGGGTGGTTTGGACATCTGCACTTTATCTCTCTCCAAGGTTTGATACATCTCCCCAAGAGTGCTATATATAAAATATATGTCTGGCTGCTATACAGCAGGCCAGGAGCAACAGCAGGACAGTAGAGTAACAGTCATATCAGTAATAATTTGCGGACCTGTGAAATTAGCATTCAGTAAAGACAGGAGACTCAGTCAATGAATACATAAAAGATTTTTTAGTTTATGTTAAAATATAAAAAGTTTATTAAGTGGAATATTTAATAAATAATATTTGCGAGACATCTCCAAAAACAGTCGGTTTTGGGGGCTGCCCACAAATATTAACCAGCCCCTGAATGTATGTATTGGGGACTGCAATGGATATTTGAGATATCTATTGCGTTCCTCCTATTTTGAACACAAAAGCAGCCACCAAAAGTTTCTACGGCAGATGGTAAACTGTGAAACTCACCAAGCTCCAGAAAGTATTTCTGAGCTTGGCTCGGCAGCTAATGCCATTTCTAAATGGCTTTTGTAGCCTGTGGGCTACATTATGCAATAATTCCCAGGAGAAGGATCCTTGGCATCCCTCTGCATTACTGTCTGCTCTCACATACGCAGTCTGACGATTGCACATGTGAACTAGCGCAGCCGGGGTCTAAACCCAGAAGTAAAGTGATCGCATTAGCAATTATTTTACTTCTTATACATTGCAGGGACAGGCATGAGATTGATTATGGCATAAAAGCTACACCTCTGGACTCACGAAGAGTCATCCTTCAGCACTCAGGAGAGGAAAACCCCCTTGGGGGGAAACCTCTGGGGAACCATGGCCTCAGGATTGCCCTTCCCTCTGGGCATTAAGAGGTGTACTAATAGACGGGTCAGTATGCTATCCCAGCGCATGGGATCCCAGTGGTAGTCATACTGATGTCGGGATCCCGGTACAGAAAATACTGAGAGGGGTGAATAAGGGGTGTTCTCCCCTCTCCCCAACCCCTAACCCTGCCTGTCCGTAATCTAACCCTAACCTCACCCTTTTCTGCATAACCCTCCCACAGAGGTGCCTAATCCTAACCTCCGTCCCTGCTGCCTAAACCTAACCCTCCCTTCCCTGCAGCCTAACCACTCCTGGGGGTGCCTAACCCGCCCTACCAACAGCCTAGCACTAACTTCCCCCCACCCGCAGCCTAACCCTATCTTCCCCCACCCACAGCCTAATCCATTCCTAACCCCCCGTCTGATGCCTAAACCTAACCCCCCGCCTGATGCCTAAACCCATCCTTCCCTTCCCTGCAGCCTAACCACCCCCCGGGGGTGCCTAACCCTAACCAACCCTACCCGCTGCCTAACCCTAACCTCCCCCCACCCACACCCTAAACCTAACCCCCGCCTGATGCCTAAACCTAACCCTTTCTCCCCTGCAGCCTAATCACCCTCGCGGTCCTTAACCCTAACCCACCCTACCTACAGCCTAACCCTATCCTCCCCATACCCTAAACCTTACCCCCGCCTGACGCCTAAACCTAAGCTCCCCACCTGATGCCTAAACCTAACCCTTCCTCCCCTGCAGCCTAATCACCCCCGGGGGTCCTTAACCCTAACCCATTCTACCTGCAGCCTAACCCTATCCTCCACTTGATGCCTAATCCTTTCCCTCTCCCCATCCCCCTCACCCTGACTGTCCGCAGTCTAACCCTAACCTCCCCCTTTGTGCCTAACCCTCCCGCGGAGGTGCCTAATCCGAACCTCCGTCCCTGCTGCCTAAACCTAACCCTCCTTCCCCCGCAGCCTAACCACCCCCTCTACGCCCCTACTGCCTAAACCTAACCATCCATCCCATGCAGTCTAACCACTCTCGGGGGTGCCTAACCCTAACCCACCCTACCCGCAGCCTAATGCTAACCTTCCCCCACACGCAGCCTAAACCTAACCCAGTGCCTGACGCCTAAACCTAACCCCCTGCCTGATGCCTAATCCTAACCCTCCCTCCCCTGCAGCCTAACCACCCCCAGGGGTGCCTAACTCTAACCCACCCACCCTACCCGCAGCCTAACCTCCCCCCACCCACAGCCTAAACTTAACCCCCCTGCCTGACTCCTAAACCTAATCCCCCCGCCTAAACCTAACCCTCCCTCCTTCGCAGCCTAACCACCCCCGCGGGTGCCTAAACCTAAGCTCCCCCCATCCGCAGCCTAAACTTAACCCCCGTGCCTAATGCCTAAACCTAACCCTCCCGCCTGATGCCTAAACCTAACCCTTCCTCCCACGCAGCCTAACCACCCCTGGGGGGTGCCTAACCTCCCCCCACCTATCTGAAGCCTAACCCTAACCTCCCCCCACCTGCAGCCTAACCCTAACCCCCGCCTGACGCCTAAACCTAACCCCCCGTCTGACATGCAAACCTAACCCTCCCTCCCCCGCAGCCTAACCACCCCCCCTCCACCCCGTGCCTGATGCCTAAACCTAATCCCCCTTGCCCAGCCCTAAACCTATGATCGTGGAGATAAGGGCGTCGGTATCCTTGCCCATTCGGAGTTCCAACGTCGAGATTCTGAATAGTTTCGGGATCCCAGAGTCAGTATTCTGACTGACGTAAACCCGACAGCCGGCATCTTTACCGCATCTCCTAATAGGTAATGCATATGTTCCAACATTTGGAGCATGTGTCCGCAGCTCTCCTCCCAGGGCAGCTATTCAGGGATCACCCACTGTGTGTACACGAAGGGGAAGAGATGAAAAATCATTGTTAGTGGATGAACAAGCAGAGAGACAAACTGCAAACAGTGGTGTGGTTGTGTAGAGAGAAAAATCTCTCTATGTAAAATGTAAATATGTTACTCTAACTACTGAGGACATGGAAAATACCTAAAATAAGGGCAATTATCCCAAAGGGCCCATTGTTTTTATACAATACACACATTGGGGGGATAAGGTCTCTCTTATAGTAATTAGTGGGTACCTTCAGAAAAGAAATTTGACCAGTAAATAATAAAAGCTATAAATTGCTAACATTTAGGGATCAATCCAATTAGGTGTGAGTTACCATTGCTGCAACGTTTCAACAGCATCCAAACTCACACCCTTCATGGCCAGATTCAGCCTATGGGGCTATCGGAAAGTGCGGCTGTCGTAAGACAAACTCGCACCTAATTAAACTGACCCCCTTAGTTGTTAAATGTGATAAAATAGTAAAATATAATGGTGTAATTGTGGGCCTGATTCAGTTGTGGTTGTTGAAGCGATCGCTGCTGCAATATTGCCATTCACAATTGCATTGTGAGTCTGAGCAGTCGTAGGCTGAGCAAGTCTCCTAGACACAGGGGGCTCTCCAGCAGCAACACAGGTCGCAATGGGTAATTTATTCACGCACATGGAACGGCGTTTGAACGGACCTGACACGCCTGTATACAGTTAGCCAACCCCGTTACAACCTCAAACGCTGACTTCCTGTCAATCACTTTGCGATGGGATCCTCTATGTGAGCATGATTTCATTTTGTGCGCAGCGCAGCTTACACGCATGCACAGTGAAAAAGCATTAAGCCACTTAGTGCAACAGCAGCTCTGCGTCCGCATCTGAATCAGGCCCCCTGAGCGGTAAGGAGAAGGACTCTAGGGAAAGGACTATGTCACCTTTATTATATGTAAAGATAGGGAAACAGTCACTTGTTACAGCTCCAATTCACATAATTTATACCATTCTGTACCATTTCATCATTTGGTTATACTATGGGGGAGATGTATTAAACACCTGCAGAGTGATAAAGTGGAGAGAGGCAAAGTACCAGCCAATCAGCTCCTAACTGCCATGTTACAGGCTGTGTTTGAAAAATGACAAATAGGAGCTGATTGATTGTTAGTTTATATCTCTCCACTTTATCACTCTCCCAGGCTTTGTACACCTGCCCCCAGTTCATTGATATACTGTAAATGTCAGCTATTTCACTATATCCCCCGATCTGTATTGTTCTTCCCCCGATCTGTATGTTCTGTATCATGCTCTCCCCACCCTTCCTGTTTTTCTGTATTACAGTATGTTCTACATCTCGCAACCCCCAAAAGTGTATGTCCTTCCTCTTTATGTCCTATAGAGTACGCCACAATTTCTATGTTTTTGTATTATGCCCCCACACCATCTGTATGTGCTATACCAAGTTGCCCCCTTCTGCATGTTTTGTATTGTCCGCTCTCCCCCACCATAGACCCTATGTTTTGTACTGTGCTCTCAATACCCCCCACGACACACACAATTACACAAGTATGGTAACTTACCTCCTGCATGCTATTCTCCAGTCACTAATTCCTCTGCGACCCCTCCCGTCGTCTTCAACTGACACTTTGCAGATCTCTTTGCCGGTCACCCGACACTCTGCAAATCTCTTAGCCAGAACTGTGCCAAACGGTGATCTAAATAACCAGAATTTCCTGGTCAGACATACTACTGTATGTGTATAATTATACTACCACATTTTGATACATACTTTCATTTTTATTAATTTGCAATTTATCTATTTTACTGACTTTTTATCCAAAACTCAAGATCCTTTCTCATAGAGACCCAAGTTATCTGCTGCAGGTCTTCCCTAGTGCTAGGACCATGTTAGTATCATACACTGGGCCTAATCCAGACCTGATCGCAGCAGCAAATTTGTTCACTAATGGACAAAACCATGTGCACTGCAGGTGGGGCAGATGTAACGTGCAGAGAGAGTATGGTAACTTACCTCCTTCATGTTATACTCCAGTCGTTGCTACCTCTGCAACCCCTCCCGTCGTCTTCAACTGACACTTTGCAGATCTCTTTGCCGGTCACCCGACACTCTGCAAATCTCTTTGCCAGATGATCTAAAAAACACAAAAGACTACCATTAAGCATAGTACTAGTTTAAGTACAATAAAATGTTTATGAGTCAACCAGTTTCCCAATTTTCCTTAAACCAAACAAGATACTTTCAAAGTTATGTAACATGTGCAGAGAGAGTATGGTAACTTACCTCCTTCATGTTATACTCCAGTCGTTGCTACCTCTGCGACCCCTCCCGTTGTCTTCAACTGACACTTTGCAGATCTCTTTGCCGGTCACCCGACACTCTGCAAATCTCTTTGCCAGATGATCTAAAAAACACAAAAGACTATCATTAAGCATAGTACTAGTTTAAGTACAATAAAATATTTATGAGTCAACCAGTTTCCCAATTTTCCTTAAACCAAACGATACTTTCAAAGTTATCAATATCCCATTTATCTATTTTATTAACTTTTTCATCCCAAAGCCACGATCCTGCCTCATAGAGACCCAGGTTATCTACATCCCCTGTATGTGTGCTTATCCTCCATACTGGCCTCTTTATTCCTGTAACGCTACATTTTTATTCCTAAATATATCATTCCTTCCTGCGCTTCTCCTATTTATGTGTTCTTGTACCTGTATTCCAGTTCTGTCTATCTTGTCTTGCATTTCAGCTAACTATTTTGCACTCTGTCTTCCTTACCCCTCTCCATCATACCCTGCTATGTAGGACTCACCTCCTCCTACCTGTCTTCCTGCATGGAAACTGGAAACGTCAGCAGCTGTAGAATGTTACAGGACGAAGCATTGTGATGTCACAAAATAGTGATGTCACAGGCTAGGTGTGATGTAACAGTAACCAGCAGCAAAGCTACAGAGTTACAGCTATTTTACATATACATTTTATACATCAATTACAACTAGATATACATGAGTTTCTAGTTTAAAAAAAATTAGACTAGTGTAGAAAATGAACCATAATGCAACGCTGTACAGAGTGCCTCAATGTATAGGTAAAGGGAAAACATAAGTGACAGGAATTTCTAGACTAAATCACCACTAATATTTTATAAGGAAAAAAGCTCTATCTAAGAGGCTGAATTAATAATTTTCCGTTATATGTGTGTGTGTGTGTGTGTGTGTGTGTGTGTGTGTATGCACCCCACCCTATGAGTGGTGAGTGCAGACACTGCACCCCGCTTCTGGGGTGGTGAGTGCTGTGGTTTTATATTTGATGGTATATATATATATATATATATATATATATATATAGAGAGAGAGAGAGAGAGAGAGAGAGATAGCTATACTAACTATACTGTCCCATTAAACCAGGAAACTCACGAATTATACAGTTTCTGTGGCTGGCTGACCTCAAGTCTGCATCTCACCTGGTTTAATCAGCCACAGAACCTGTGTAACCCATGAGCGTATAAAGAGGAGAAGAAATAAGAGTTGTCTTTTTTGTGGCGCACTAGAAATTTATTATTCAATATAAGCGTATATAAAACTGTAAGGCGGGCCCGCAAGGTGACATTCACAGGGAAAAGGTAATGACATCCACTCAACTTGTTCACACCCGCTGGACATGTTGGAAAGAGGGTGAGTGGACAGTGAGCGTGGCTGTGCCCTGTGGCACCACGTGGCACCATTGTACCGACAGCCGGACCGCTGAGAACGGAACCTGGAGGGTACATAACTTTTTGGTTTTCATTTCATCTCATGACACTCCATCCAAAGCTACTCTTCTGGTTATCCTATCAACTAGGACAACAATGAAGGTGTCACAACTGAGGGCCTGAGCTGACGGGAGGCAGCCTCAGTTGTAGGGGCTGAGATGTACCGGAACCTGGGAGGTTGTATTAGACCCCTGGACATGTAAGTAACATGAATAATAACTGCCCGAAGGCGTGACCACGACAACTTGGATAAAAGTCAATGATGTTTATTATGACAACTCCGCAACACAGCAGCAGTAAAAGAAAACGTAAAAGTCAGCAAAGAATAAATACAGTTCCTGGGTACTACAGGATGGCAGGAGCCACAGGGCACTGGTAGTGTGAGATAGTTCTTATGATCTTCTAGATGGAAAGTCCTTACCAGGCCCGACTGTAGCAATGGAGATAACCCAGGATTGTGCCAGCTGGTGTTCCAGGAAAAGCTGGGTTGCTGAAGATAAAACAGCTGCTGTGGATACTGGCTGGAACCAGACTGTTGTTAGCACGGAGTGGATACTGGCTGGAACCAGTTAAATAATAAATGAACTTGGGAGCGATGAAATATGAACTAAAATGTAGAACTTGAGAGCGGAGAAATAATAATACCGGTGGAGAGTGGTAAAGTGTAGAAAGGACACCGGCCCTTTAAGGGAAGCTGTACTCTGCTGGAAGCTGAGCTGGAAGCAGGTAATGTTGTAGCTGGAAACAGATGAATCCACAATGGATTGGAGAGTCAGGCTACACCGCAGGTGGAATGCTGGTGCGGGTCTCTATGGTGGAAGTCTTGAGACAGGAGCTGGAACCTGGAAGACAATCACAGGAGAGAGACAAACAGGAACTAGGTTTGACAACCAAAGCACTGACGCCTTCCTTGCTCAGGCACAGTGTATTTATACCTGCAGCAAGGAAGGGATTGGCTAGGCAATTATGCAGATTATCAATACTGAGAACAGATTGGTGGAAATGATCAGCTGACAGAATCCAAGATGGCTGCGCCCATGCAGACACTTGGAGGGAAGTTTGGTTTGTAATCCATGTGGTAATGAAAACAGTAATGGCGGCGCCGGCCACCGGAGACAGGAGGCGCCAGGCTGACAGATGCACATCCAACCACGCGGACACAGCGGAGGCCGCGGCTGACGTAATCGCCACTCAGACACTCTGCATGCAGAAGTTCAGGGACGGCGGCGGAGGCCGCGGGAGACGCCATGCCAGGTGTAATATGGCGTTTACTGTGACAGCGTCCCAGAGTGACAGGAGAGGATACAGGAATGTACACATCAGGATAACAGATGGGATCCGGTCCTGGAGCGCTGAGCCAGCCTTAGGAGGCATCTGATGGGTAAGAAATGGCGTCCAGATACCCGGATCGTGACAGCACCCCCCCCTTTAGGAGTGGCCCCAGGACACTTCTTTGGCTTTTGAGGAAACTTGGAATGGAATCTCCGGACCAAGGCAGGAGCATGGACATCAGAAGCATTGGTCCATGAACGTTCCTCAGGACCATAACCCTTCCAGTCAATAAGATATTGTAGTTGACCGTAACGGTGACGTGAGTCCAGGATCTTGGCCACTTCATACTCAACGCCTCGTTGAGTTTGGACTTTCGGAGTTGGAGGAAGTGAGGAATGAAACCGATTTAAGATCAGCGGTTTCAACAGGGAAACATGGAATGTCCTGGGTATTTTTAAGAAGGGAGGCAACTGGAGTCTGTAAGCAACAGGATTGATGACTTGTTCAATCTTGAAAGGACCGATGTAGCGAGGTGCAAACTTCATACTGGGAACTCTTAACCTCAAATTCTTCGTGGATAACCATACCCGATCACCCACCTTGAGAGCAGGAACTGCTCGACGCTTCTTATCCGCAAACTTCTTGTACCTGAACGATGCCTTGAGCAGAGCTGATCGTACGCTCTTCCAGATATTGGCAAACTGATGCAAGGTGATATCCACTGCGGGAACAGAAGTTGCTGGAAGCGGTTGGAACTCAGGGACTTTAGGGTGGAATCCAAAGTTAGTGAAGAATGGTGTTGAAGCAGATGAAGAATGATACTGGTTGTTATGACAGAACTCGGCCCAGGGAAGTAATTGAACCCAGTCATCTTGAGAGGAGGACACATAGATGCGGAGGAAGGCCTCCAAGTCCTGATTCACCCTCTCGGTTTGACCATTGGTCTGAGGATGGTAAGCCGTGGAAAACTTTAGCTTGACTTGGAGGACTTGACATAAACTTCGCCAGAATTTGGCTGTGAATTGAACTCCTCGATCTGAGATAATTTCTTCAGGAAGACCGTGGAGTCGGAAGATCTCTTGTATGAATACTTGAGCCAACTTGGAAGCTGACGGAAGACCGGTGAGAGGAATGAAGTGTGCCATCTTGGTGAACCGGTCAACTACCACCCAGATGGTATTGAACTTGTTGCACATGGGTAAGTCTGTAATGAAATCCATCGACAAGTGGGTCCATGGTCGACGGGGAACGGATAGTGGAACCAGTTGCCCCGCAGGCGACTGGCGGGATACTTTATGTTGGGCACACTTTGGGCAAGATGCAATAAACTCCAAGACGTCCTTTTTCAGAGTTGGCCACCAATAGGACCTAGAGATAAACTCCAGGGTTTTTTGGATACCTGTATGTCCGGCAAAACGGGAAGCATGGGCCCAATGCATGAGCTTCTTCCTTAGCATCGGCTTCACAAAACTTTTCCCTGATGGGGGCGTAGAGTCCATCCCTACCGTGGAGAATGCCAACGGATTTATAATAGGATGCTTGTCTGAAGACTCTGACTCATTTTCTTGCTCCCATGAGCGGGAAAGGGCATCGGCCTTGCGATTCTGAGAGCCCGGACAGAACTGGAGTTTAAAGTCGAACCTGGAAAAGAAAAGTGCCCATCTGGCCTGACGAGGGTTGAGACATTGTGCGCCCTTCAGGTATAAAAGGTTCTTGCGGTCTGTAAGTATGGTGATTGAATGAGAAGCTCCCTCCAACAGATACCTCCACTCTTCTAGAGCGAGCTTGATGGCTAGCAACTCCTGGTCGCCAATGGCATAGTTGCGCTCAGCTGGGGAGAACTTCCGGGAGAAGAAACTGCAAGGGTGTAAATGGCCATCTTTAGCCCTCTGAGATAACACCGCTCCTACTCCAACGGAGGAGGCATCCACCTCTAAGATGAAAGGAGAGTCGATGTCAGGCTGTTTCAGAACAGGCGCAGAGATGAACCTTTGTTTTAAAAGATGAAATGCTTGCATGGCTTCTTCAGACCACTTGGACGGGTTAGCACCCTTCTTAGTGAAAGCAGTAATAGGCGCCACAATGGTGGAAAAGTCTCGTATAAACTTTCGGTAATAGTTGGCGAACCCTAAGAACCTCTGGACCCCTTTGAGGGTTAAGGGTACCGGGCAATTTTGGATTGCTTGTAGTTTCTCAGGATCCATCTCTAGTCCGGAACCGGACACAATGTACCCTAGAAACGGAATGGACTTGACTTCAAAGACGCATTTTTCTAATTTGCAATAGAGATGATTGACACGGAGACGGGACAGAACCTCTTTAACCCAAAAACGATGTTCCTCTAAATCGTTGGCAAAAATGAGGATATCGTCTAGATAGACCACGACATGACGGTATAGAATGTCTCTGAAGATCTCATTGACAAAATGCTGGAAGACAGCTGGAGCATTGCTCAATCCGAAGGGCATGACGAGGTACTCATAATGTCCGTCACGGGTGTTAAAGGCGGTCTTCCACTCGTCACCCTCACGGATCCGGATGAGATTGTATGCACCTCGCAAGTCCAGCTTTGTAAAGATGGTAGCTCCGCTAACTCTGTCAAAGAGCTCAGTAATCAGGGGTAAAGGATAACGGTTCTTGATGGTAATGTCGTTCAAACCTCTGTAGTCGATGCACGGCCGCAGACCACCATCTTTCTTTTTTACAAAAAAGAAGCCTGCGCCGGCTGGAGAAGAAGAAGGTCGAATGAACCCCTTTGCTAGGTTCTCTTTAATATATTCCTCCATAGAATGCGTCTCAGGCAGAGACAACGGATAAGTTCGGCCTCGAGGTGGAACCTTCCCTGGAACGAGATCAATCGGACAGTCCCATTCTCTATGAGGAGGAAGGATATCAGCAGAAGCTTTACTGAACACATCCGTGAAATCTTGATATGGAGGAGGTGGAACATCAGACGACCTGGGGGAGGAAGAACAGACAGGCAATACTTTAAACAAACATGTCTCAGCACAGGAGGAACCCCATGCCAGGATTTGCGTAGTCGTCCAATCAATTGTAGGATTGTGAAGACGGAGCCATGGAAGGCCCAGGACCACAGGATGTGTAGCTCTTGGAATCACTAAAAAAGAAATAAGTTCGGAATGAAGAACTCCCACTCTCAGACGAACTGGTAGAGTCCTTAAAGAAATAACTGCATCAAAAATTTTGCTGCCATCCACGGCAGTTAAAGAAATGGACGAAGGAAGTCTCTCGGTGGGTAGGGACCACCGTTTAACATTGGCTTCGGTAATAAAGTTCCCAGCTGCTCCGGAATCAAGGAGGGCAATGACGTTCCGATAACGTTGAGCAACTTGAAGCGAGACTGGGAGATTACAATCTTGAGGAGATGGAGAGGAGATCATTACTCCTAGCCGGCCCTCTCCTTGGCGAGCTAGGATTTGGAGTTTCCCAGACGTTTGGGACAGGCATTAATGGTGTGAGACGGAGCTGCACAATAGAGACAGAGAAACTCGGAGAGACGTCTTCGGCGCTCAGCAGGAGTTAAACGGGAACGGCCAAGTTGCATGGGCTCATCTTTAGATGGTGACAGTTGACGAGGAGGAGGAGCAGAAGATTTTGGAGCAGATGATCTTCCACGCTCAGTTGCTCTCTCTCTGAAACGTAAATCAACTTTCGTGCAGAGTGAGATTAGCTCATCTAACTTAGAAGGTAAGTCTCTGGTAGCTAACTCATCTTTAATACGCTCAGATAAGCCATGCCAGAATGCAGCATACAGGGCCTCGTCGTTCCATGCCAGTTCGGATGCCAGGATCTGGAACTGTATCAGATATTGTCCTACAGTACGTGACCCCTGGCGTAAACGGAGAATCTCGGATGAAGCTGAGGTTACCCGGCCTGGCTCGTCGAAGATGCGCCTGAATGTTGACACGAAGGCAGTGTAGGAAGATAGCAGGGTGTCGGACCTCTCCCATAACGGTGATGCCCAATCAAGGGCTGAGCCACTGAGAAGAGAAATAATGTAGGCAATTTTTGTACGGTCACTGGGAAAATTGCCAGGTTGTAGCTCAAACTGAATCTCACACTGGTTGAGAAATCCCCTGCAGAATCTTGGAGATCCGTCAAATTTTGCTGGCGTTGGAAGGTGAAGACGTGGAGCAGAAATGGGTAAGGTGGGTGGGGTTATAGCTGGAGTCACTGTGGTTGACGCACCAGACGCGCCTGATCCACGGAGAGTTGTCTGAATCCCATCCAGCCGAGTAGAGAGATCCTGGAGACAGCGGATGATGTGGCCCTGTGCAGCCTCCTGATGTTCTAGTCGGGCTGCCAGTTCTTGCATCGGCCTGGCCGCTTGATCCTGGTCTCCGGCTGGATTCATTAGGTCAGTGCTTACTGTCACAACTGAGGGCCTGAGCTGACGGGAGGCAGCCTCAGTTGTAGGGGCTGAGATGTACCGGAACCTGGGAGGTTGTATCAGACCCCTGGACATGTAAGTAACATGAATAATAACTGCCCGAAGGCGTGACCACGACAACTTGGATAAAAGTCAATGATGTTTATTATGACAACTCCGCAACACAGCAGCAGTAAAAGAAAACGTAAAAGTCAGCAAAGAATAAATACAGTTCCTGGGTACTACAGGATGGCAGGAGCCACAGGGCACTGGTAGTGTGAGATAGTTCTTATGATCTTCTAGATGGAAAGTCCTTACCAGGCCCGACTGTAGCAATGGAGATAACCCAGGATTGTGCCAGCTGGTGTTCCAGGAAAAGCTGGGTTGCTGAAGATAAAACAGCTGCTGTGGATACTGGCTGGAACCAGACTGTTGTTAGCACGGAGTGGATACTGGCTGGAACCAGTTAAATAATAAATGAACTTGGGAGCGATGAAATATGAACTGAAATGTAGAACTTGAGAGCGGAGAAATAATAATACCGGTGGAGAGTGGTAAAGTGTAGAAAGGACACCGGCCCTTTAAGGGAAGCTGTACTCTGCTGGAAGCTGAGCTGGAAGCAGGTAATGTTGTAGCTGGAAACAGATGAATCCACAATGGATTGGAGAGTCAGGCTACACCGCAGGTGGAATGCTGGTGCGGGTCTCTATGGTGGAAGTCTTGAGACAGGAGCTGGAACCTGGAAGACAATCACAGGAGAGAGACAAACAGGAACTAGGTTTGACAACCAAAGCACTGACGCCTTCCTTGCTCAGGCACAGTGTATTTATACCTGCAGCAAGGAAGGGATTGGCTAGGCAATTATGCAGATTATCAATACTGAGAACAGATTGGTGGAAATGATCAGCTGACAGAATCCAAGATGGCTGCGCCCATGCAGACACTTGGAGGGAAGTTTGGTTTGTAATCCATGTGGTAATGAAAACAGTAATGGCGGCGCCGGCCACCGGAGACAGGAGGCGCCAGGCTGACAGATGCACATCCAACCACGCGGACACAGCGGAGGCCGCGGCTGACGTAATCGCCACTCAGACACTCTGCATGCAGAAGTTCAGGGACGGCGGCGGAGGCCGCGGGAGACGCCATGCCAGGTGTAATATGGCGTTTACTGTGACAGCGTCCCAGAGTGACAGGAGAGGATACAGGAATGTACACATCAGGATAACAGATGGGATCCGGTCCTGGAGCGCTGAGCCAGCCTTAGGAGGCATCTGATGGGTAAGAAATGGCGTCCAGATACCCGGATCGTGACAGAAGGTGACTCCATAACATTTCTTCCATTCAAGGCAGTTTCTTGGGGCAGGCACTGGGCGCCCACCGTGGCACTAACTGTGGCTCCCTGCTTTCCCCTCCTATTTCTCCCCGAGTAACCCGCTCGCGGGGCGGAGTTTCACGTAATGACGCGGTTGCGTCGTTACGTCACGACGCAACCCCGTCACTCCACGAAACTGCCCCCCCCCCGAGCGTAGTATAGAGGGGGATCCAAGTTAGGAAGAGGGAAAGGCCGGCGCGAGGAGTGACTGGTGAGGCGTGCCGAAGAGCGGTAATCGCCTCTGTAAGTATTCTCTCTCTCTCTCAATGGGGTATATTTACTAAAATTCGTATTAGTCCCGATTTGGAGGGAGATTCATCACGAATGACATCGACTGTGTGTATTTGCAACTTTTTGAAAATTTTACGCCTCATTTACTAAGCTGTCGTATTTGTATTTTTCGTGGTTTACGATGTCGATGTCATTCGTGGTTTTGTAAGGTAGAATGCGGCCGATTTAGTGGTTTTGCAGCCGTGTTATGAGGTTTTTCTACGACTGCGTCACATTTTGGTTACAGCAGTGTTTGTCCGTTCACGGACGCGTTTTTTTCCTAAGTTTCGTTTTTGTCACTCGTCCGTGATTGGTTTGATTCGTGATGGAGGAGTGTCTGTGTACATTACTATAAAAACGCCCCAAACCGTCCGAACCTCGTGGGTTTAGCTAGTGGAGAGGTGAGAGGAAGGTGTGTTAGGAGTTGGTGAGTTGTTTGGAGTTTTTGGCGGTTTTGAGGAGGTTCTTTGTGATTGTTGAGTGCTGTACTGTGTGTGTAAGTAGTCTTGTCATACTTGTTGTGTAGTTATTTAAAAGTCTGTCTAGTTTTTTGTCATTGTTTTTTATTTCACGTCTATTGTCATTGTTTGTGAGTGAGTGTGTGTGTGTTTGGTGTGTGGTGTGTAGTGGTAGTGGAGGAGTGTGTTTACTGTTTTTTTTTTCTCAGTGTTATTTGTTGTTTGTCCTGATTATGTCCCAGTCAGAGGTGAGTGAGAGGGAGGAGGTGAGTGAGATAGAGATGAGCGGGTTCGGTTCCTCGGAATCCGAACCCGCCCGAACTTCAGTTTTTTTTACACGGGTCCGAGCGACTCGGATCTTCCCGCCTTGCTCGGTTAACCCGAGCGCGCCCGAACGTCATCATCACGCTGTCGGATTCTCGCGAGGCTCGGATTCTATCGCGAGACTCGGATTCTATATAAGGAGCCGCGCGTCGCCGCCATTTTCACACGTGCATTGAGATTCATAGGGAGAGGACGTGGCTGGCGTCCTCTCCGTTTATAGAGATTCGAGAAGAGAGTGAGACAGAGAGAGACACAGTAGTAATTTTGGGGAGCATTAGGAGGAGTACTACTACTACTAGTACTTGCTGAAGTGATAGAGATAGTGTGACTGTATTATCTGACTTGTGGGGGAGACACTGACAGTGGGGAGCAGTTAGAGTCTGAGAGCAGGACTCAGGACTCAGGAGTACATATAACGTACAGTGCACACTTTTGCTGCCAGAGTGCCAGCCACACTGCCATTGTTTGTGACCACACTGACCACCAGTATAATATATATTGTGATTGTCTGCTTAGGACTCAGGAGTACTACTTGCAAGTTGCTGATAGTGTGACCAGTGACCTGACCACCAGTTTAATAATCACCACCAGTTTATGAGTTTAATATATATATATAATTGTATATAATATATATATAATATTGTATACCACCTAGCACCTACCCGTGTTTTTTTTTTTTTTTCTTCTTTATACATACTACTATAGTAGCTTACTGTAGCAGTCTGCGGTGCTGCTGAGCTGACAGTGTCCAGCAGGTCCGTCATCAGTCATTACATAATAAATATATCTACCTGTCCGGCTGCAGTACTAGTGATATTATATATACATATATATTGATTTCATCTCATTATCATCCAGTCTATATTATCAGCAGACACAGTACGGTAGTCCACGGCTGTAGCTACCTCTGTGTCGGCACTCGGCAGTCCATCCATAATTGTATACCACCTACCCGTGGTTGTTTTTTTTTCTTTCTTCTTTATACATACTACTATAGTAGCTTACTGTAGCAGTCTGCGGTGCTGCTGAGCTCACAGTGTCCAGCAGGTCCGTCATCAGTCATTACATAATAAATATATAATATGTACCTGTCCGGCTGCAGTACTAGTGATATTATATATACATATATATTGATTTCATCTCATTATCATCCAGTCTATATTATCAGCAGACACAGTACGGTAGTCCACGGCTGTAGCTACCTCTGTGTCGGCACTCGGCAGTCCATCCATAATTGTATACCACCTACCCGTGGTTGTTTTTTTTTTCTTTCTTCTTTATACATACTACTATAGTAGCTTACTGTAGCAGTCTGCGGTGCTGCTGAGCTGACAGTGTCCAGCAGGTCCGTCATCAGTCATTACATAATAAATATATATACCTGTCCGGCTGCAGTACTAGTGATATTATATATACATATATATTGATTTCATCTCATTATCATCCAGTCTATATTATCAGCAGACACAGTACGGTAGTCCACGGCTGTAGCTACCTCTGTGTCGGCACTCGGCAGTCCATCCATAATTGTATACCACCTACCCGTGGTTGTTTTTTTTTTCTTTCTTCTTTATACATACTACTATAGTAGCTTACTGTAGCAGTCTGCGGTGCTGCTGAGCTGACAGTGTCCAGCAGGTCCGTCATCAGTCATTACATAATAAATATATATACCTGTCCGGCTGCAGTACTAGTGATATTATATATACATATATATTGATTTCATCTCATTATCATCCAGTCTATATTATCAGCAGACACAGTACGTTAGTCCACGGCTGTAGCTACCTCTGTGTCGGCACTCGGCAGTCCATCCATAATTGTATACCACCTACCCGTGGTTGTTTTTCTTTTCTTTCTTCTTTATACATACTACTATAGTAGCTTACTGTAGCAGTCTGCGGTGCTGCTGAGCTGACAGTGTCCAGCAGGTCCGTCATCAGTCATTACATAATAAATATATAATATATACCTGTCCGGCTGCAGTACTAGTGATATTATATATACATATATATTGATTTCATCTCATTATCATCCAGTCTATATTATCAGCAGACACAGTACGGTAGTCCACGGCTGTAGCTACCTCTGTGTTGGCACTCGGCAGTCCATCCATAATTGTATACCACCTACCCGTGGTTTTTTTTCTTCTTTCTTCTTTATACATACTACTATAGTAGCTTACTGTAGCAGTCTGCGGTGCTGCTGAGCTGACAGTGTCCAGCAGGTCCGTCATCAGTCATTACATAATAAATATATATACCTGTCCGGCTGCAGTACTAGTGAGATTATATATACATATATATTGATTTCATCTCATTATCATCCAGTCTATATTATCAGCAGACACAGTACGGTAGTCCACGGCTGTAGCTACCTCTGTGTCGGCACTCGGCAGTCCATCCATAAGTATACTAGTATCCATCCATCTCCATTGTTTACCTGAGGTGCCTTTTAGTTGTGCCTATTAAAATATGGAGAACAAAAATGTTGAGGTTCCAAAATTAGGGAAAGATCAAGATCCACTTCCACCTCGTGCTGAAGCTGCTGCCACTAGTCATGGCCGAGACGATGAAATGCCAGCAACGTCGTCTGCCAAGGCCGATGCCCAATGTCATAGTACAGAGCATGTAAAATCCAAAACACCAAATATCAGTAAAAAAAGGACTCCAAAACCTAAAATAAAATTGTCGGAGGAGAAGCGTAAACTTGCCAATATGCCATTTACCACACGGAGTGGCAAGGAACGGCTGAGGCCCTGGCCTATGTTCATGGCTAGTGGTTCAGCTTCACATGAGGATGGAAGCACTCAGCCTCTCGCTAGAAAAATGAAAAGACTCAAGCTGGCAAAAGCACCGCAAAGAACTGTGCGTTCTTTGAAATCCCAAATCCACAAGGAGAGTCCAATTGTGTCGGTTGCGATGCCTGACCTTCCCAACACTGGACGTGAAGAGCATGCGCCTTCCACCATTTGCACGCCCCCTGCAAGTGCTGGAAGGAGCACCCGCAGTCCAGTTCCTGATAGTCAGATTGAAGATGTCAGTGTTGAAGTACACCAGGATGAGGAGGATATGGGTGTTGCTGGCGCTGGGGAGGAAATTGACCAGGAGGATTCTGATGGTGAGGTGGTTTGTTTAAGTCAGGCACCCGGGGAGACACCTGTTGTCCGTGGGAGGAATATGGCCATTGACATGCCCGGTGAAAATACCAAAAAAATCAGCTCTTCGGTGTGGAAGTATTTCAACAGAAATGCGGACAACAGGTGTCAAGCCGTGTGTTGCCTTTGTCAAGCTGTAATAAGTAGGGGTAAGGACGTTAACCACCTCGGAACATCCTCCCTTATACGTCACCTGCAGCGCATTCATAATAAGTCAGTGACAAGTTCAAAAACTTTGGGCGACAGCGGAAGCAGTCCACTGACCAGTAAATCCCTTCCTCTTGTAACCAAGCTCCCGCAAACCACACCACCAACTCCCTCAGTGTCAATTTCCTCCTTACCCAGGAAAGCCAATAGTTCTGCAGGCCATGTCACTGGCAAGTCTGACGAGTCCTCTCCTGCCTGGGATTCCTCCGATGCATCCTTGAGTGTAACGCCTACTGCTGCTGGCGCTGCTGCTGTTGCTGCTGGGAGTCGATCGTCATCCCAGAGGGGAAGTCGGAAGACCACTTGTATTACTTCCAGTAAGCAATTGACTGTCCAACAGTCCTTTGCGAGGAAGATGAAATATCACAGCAGTCATCCTGCTGCAAAGCGGATAACTGAGGCCTTGACAACTATGTTGGTGTTAGACGTGCGTCCGGTATCCGCCGTTAGTTCACAGGGAACTAGACAATTTCTTGAGGTAGTGTGCCCCCGTTACCAAATACCATCTAGGTTCCACTTCTCTAGGCAGGCGATACCGAGAATGTACACGGACGTCAGAAAAAGACTCACCAGTGTCCTAAAAAATGCAGTTGTACCCAATGTCCACTTAACCACGGACATGTGGACAAGTGGAGCAGGGCAGGGTCAGGACTATATGACTGTGACAGCCCACTGGGTAGATGTATGGACTCCCGCCGCAAGAACAGCAGCGGCGGCACCAGTAGCAGCATCTCGCAAACGCCAACTCTTTCCTAGGCAGGCTACGCTTTGTATCACCGCTTTCCAGAATACGCACACAGCTGAAAACCTCTTACGGCAACTGAGGAAGATCATCGCGGAATGGCTTACCCCAATTGGACTCTCCTGTGGATTTGTGGCATCGGACAACGCCAGCAATATTGTGTGTGCATTAAATCTGGGCAAATTCCAGCACGTCCCATGTTTTGCACATACCTTGAATTTGGTGGTGCAGAATTTTTTTAAAAACGACAGGGGTGTGCAAGAGATGCTGTCGGTGGCTAGAAGAATTGCGGGACACTTTCGGCGTACAGGCACCACGTACAGAAGACTGGAGCACCACCAAAAACAACTGAACCTGCCCTGCCATCATCTGAAGCAAGAAGTGGTAACGAGGTGGAATTCAACCCTCTATATGCTTCAGAGGTTGGAGGAGCAGCAAAAGGCCATTCAAGCCTATACAATTCAGCACGATATAGAAGGTGGAATGCACCTGTCTCAAGCGCAGTGGAGAATGATTTCAACATTGTGCAAGGTTCTGATTCCCTTTGAACTTGCCACACGTGAAGTCAGTTCAGACACTGCCAGCCTGAGTCAGGTCATTCCCCTCATCAGGCTTTTGCAGAAGAAGCTGGAGACATTGAAGGAGGAGCTAACACAGAGCGATTCCGCTAGGCATGTGGGACTTGTGGATGGAGCCCTTAATTCGCTTAACAAGGATTCACGGGTGGTCAATCTGTTGAAATCAGAGCACTACATTTTGGCCACCATGCTCGATCCTAGATTTAAAGCCTACCTTGGATCTCTCTTTCCGGCAGACACAAGTCTGCTGGGGTTCAAAGACCTGCTGGTGAGAAAATTGTCAAGTCAAGCGGAACGCGACCTGTCAACATCTCCTCCTTCACATTCTCCCGCAACTGGGGGTGCGAGGAAAAGGCTCAGAATTCCGAGCCCACCCGCTGGCGGTGATGCAGGGCAGTCTGGAGCGACTGCTGATGCTGACATCTGGTCCGGACTGAAGGACCTGACAACGATTACGGACATGTCGTCTACTGTCACTGCATATGATTCTCTCACCATTGAAAGAATGGTGGAGGATTATATGAGTGACCGCATCCAAGTAGGCACGTCACACAGTCCGTACTTATACTGGCAGGAAAAAGAGGCAATTTGGAGGCCCTTGCACAAACTGGCTTTATTCTACCTAAGTTGCCCTCCCACAAGTGTGTACTCCGAAAGAGTGTTTAGTGCCGCCGCTCACCTTGTCAGCAATCGGCGTACGAGGTTACATCCAGAAAATGTGGAGAAGATGATGTTCATTAAAATGAATTATAATCAATTCCTCCGTGGAGACATTGACCAGCAGCAATTGCCTCCACAAAGTACACAGGGAGCTGAGATGGTGGATTCCAGTGGGGACGAATTGATAATCTGTGAGGAGGGGGATGTACACGGTGATATATCGGAGGATGATGATGAGGTGGACATCTTGCCTCTGTAGAGCCAGTTTGTGCAAGGAGAGATTAATTGCTTCTTTTTTGGTGGGGGTCCAAACCAACCCGTCATTTCAGTCACAGTCGTGTGGCAGACCCTGTCACTGAAATGATGGGTTGGTTAAAGTGTGCATGTCCTGTTTATACAACATAAGGGTGGGTGGGAGGGCCCAAGGACAATTCCATCTTGCACCTCTTTTTTCTTTAATTTTTCTTTGCGTCATGTGCTGTTTGGGGAGTATTTTTTGGAAGGGCCATCCTGCGTGACACTGCAGTGCCACTCCTAGATGGGCCCGGTGTTTGTGTCGGCCACTAGGGTCGCTTATCTTACTCACACAGCTACCTCATTGCGCCTCTTTTTTTCTTTGCGTCATGTGCTGTTTGGGGAGGGTTTTTTGGAAGGGACATCCTGCGTGACACTGCAGTGCCACTCCTAGATGGGCCCGGTGTTTGTGTCGGCCACTAGGGTCGCTTATCTTACTCACACAGCTACCTCATTGCGCCTCTTTTTTTCTTTGCGTCATGTGCTGTTTGGGGAGGGTTTTTTGGAAGGGACATCCTGCGTGACACTGCAGTGCCACTCCTAGATGGGCCCGGTGTTTGTGTCGGCCACTAGGGTCGCTTATCTTACTCACACAGCTACCTCATTGCGCCTCTTTTTTTCTTTGCGTCATGTGCTGTTTGGGGAGGGTTTTTTGGAAGGGACATCCTGCGTGACACTGCAGTGCCACTCCTAGATGGGCCCGGTGTTTGTGTCGGCCACTAGGGTCGCTTATCTTACTCACACAGCTACCTCATTGCGCCTCTTTTTTTCTTTGCGTCATGTGCTGTTTGGGGAGGGTTTTTTGGAAGGGCCATCCTGCGTGACACTGCAGTGCCACTCCTAGATGGGCCAGGTGTTTGTGTCGGCCACTAGGGTCGCTTATCTTACTCACACAGCTACCTCATTGCGCCTCTTTTTTTCTTTGCGTCATCCAGCGACCTCGGTGCAAATTTTAGGACTAAAAATAATATTGTGAGGTATTCAGAATAGACTGAAAATGAGTGGAAATTATGGTTTTTAATACTTTGGGATCAAAATGACCCCCAAATTCTATGATTTAAGCTGTTTTTTAGTGTTTTTTGAAAAAAACACCCAAATCCAAAACACACCCGAATCCGACAAAAAAAATTCGGTGAGGTTTTGCCAAAACGCGGTCGAACCCAAAACACGGCCGCGGAACCGAACCCAAAACCAAAACACAAAACCCGAAAAATTTCAAGTGCACATCTCTAGAGTGAGGTGGAGGAGGTGAGTGAGGTGGAGGAGGTGAGTGAGAGGGAGGAGGTTAGTGAGGTGGAGGAGGTTAGTGAGGAGGAGGGGGAGGTTGTTGCTGCGGCCTCCAGTGTTAGTGATGGTGTTGTGGCTCCGCAGCCACGCACCACTGCAAAGACTGGCCGCAATGTAAAATTCAGCTACGCTGAAAATATGGCTTTGGTGCGGGAGCTGATGAGGCATCATCGGCAGTTGTTTGGCCATGATGCTGCAAAGGTGTCGTCACGCAAGAAGAGTGTTCTGTGGGGGAAGGTAGTTGCGGCTGTGAATAGTGAATAGTGAGGGTGTGGTGAGGCGGACCGAGGACACGTGTCGTAAGCGTTTCTACGACATAAAGCGCTGTGTCAAGGCAAAGATGGCCAAGGAGGCTAAATCAGCCCGCCAAACCGGGGATGGACACCCCTTCCGTGCATCTTACCGTGATTGGAAGGAGCCTGTGCGTGCACTCATTCCGCCAGAAGTGGTTGGTGCCACTTATGTCCGGAATTCGGATCGGCCAAGGCAGGATGGTGAGTTTTTTTATAATTTTTTTTATTAAAATCAACATCTGTGCTTTGTCCTTAGTTGTCTGAAATGACTTCTAGCTAATTGTGGTTGTCAGTTTGTTTATTATTCTAATGTGTTGGTGATGTAGTGCAGGCCTGGCCAACCTGTGGCTCTCCAGCTGTTGTAAAACTACAAGTCCCATCATGCCTTGCCACAGTTTTGCTATTAGGGAATGCTAAAACTGTTGCAGGGCATGCTGGGATGTGTAGTTTCACTACATCTGGTGAGCCACAGGTTGGCCAGGCCTGATGTAGTGTTTTCTCAATTATGTATTTTTTAAACCTTTGTATAGTTGTTTTTTTTGTGGTTGCCTTGTCCTTTTTCTGGTGTTTTATGCCAAAAGTAAATGTTTGTAGGTGTATTTTAAAGAAGTGTTTTTTATTTTTATTTTTTAAATACATTTCATAGCATTTATGTTTATTGTGTGTTGTTCTGGGTTGTCCTTTGTGTGCTTCATGTGTTTTTTCAGGCATATTTGGTTGTGATGTTTCCAAGTTTTCGCAGATATTTGTGGCTAGTGTTTTATCGTTACCATCAAAATTTGGGTGCTTAGCGTGGAATATTGTGACCAGAAATGAAATGCAGGTGGTCTTCATTTGGCAAAATACTTAGAAACAGCAGATCATAACTGCACATATTCTATAGGAAAACAACTTGTACACTCACAATGGATTTTTAATGTGGCAACTGTTATTTAAAAAAAAAAATACAGGTTGAGTATCCCATATCCAAATATTCCGAAATACGGAATATTCCGAAATACGGACTTTTTTGAATGACAGTGAGATAGTGAAACCTTTGTTTTTTGATGACTCTGTACACAGACTTTGTTTAATACACAAAGTTATTAAAAATATTGTATTAAATGACCTTTAGGCTGTGTGTATAAGGTGTATATGAAACATAAATGAATTGTGTGAATGTACACACACTTTGTTTAATGCACAAAGTTATAAAAAATATTGGCTAAAATTACCTTCAGGCTGTGTGTTTAAGGTGTATATGTAACATAAATGCATTCTGTGCTTAGATTTAGGTCCCATCACCATGATATCTCATTATGGTATGCAATTATTCCAAAATACGGAAAAATCCGATATCCAAAATACGTCTTGTCCCAAGCATTTTGGATAAGGGATACTCAACCTGTAATACAAATAATAATAATACAAATCTTACCTCTCGGTTTAAAGCCCTGGACATAGAAACATTCTTGGCCTGAGACTTAGTTGTATTAAATGGCGAAATCAGATTGCAAATTGAGTATCACATGAGGGCTGCAGTATTGCAACCCTTCCTTCTGGGGCAAACACTAGTGGGTAGGAACGAATAAGATTAGCTAGGGGTGTGTTTCCTGTGATTGGCAAAACAATTTATAATTTAAGGTCTGTGTTGAGCAATTCAGTATGGAAGTTACTGGCTCATGCTCAGTCTTTCATCCCAGGCTCAGGAATTACTATTAAATGTACCATTAGGGCATGAAGGTGGAATATTATTATTTAAGAAATTGAATCATACTTGCCTACTCTCCCGAATTCTGCGGGAGACACCCGGTTTCTCGGGTAGTCCCCCGCAGCCCCTGAAGAGTGGACACCCCTCCCGCATTCTGCCCACTTCCTAGCCGAGGGGGCGGGTCTTAATGATGCCATTAAATGCTAATTGTGTAATCGAAGCTCCGCCCATATGCAAATACCATCCAATTGCGGTATTTGCTAGTGTAGTGGGTGGGGCATAATGACATCATTGGCTCGTCCCCGCCTCCATCGCCGCCCACCTGCTTCTCCTCTCCCAGTATCTCCCGGAGAGGAGGAAATAAATGTAGGCACTGTAAGTATTACTTGAATAGTATGCCAATTGTTGCTCTGTGGTAGCTATAGTTAAATAGGGTTAGGACTGCCTGTCTTCTGCAAGAAGAACAAACACATTTTTTGTGTGTAAAATGAGCAATCTATGATTACACCTTAAAATAATGATGACACTAGTCAGCAGGGCTGTAGCCTGTAGCTAGAACTTTGTGGGCCCCATAGCAACATTTTGAAGGGGCCCCTATCCCAATGCTTCTAGAGAGACACTTCTCTGCAGCAGTTGTTCATGTTATGCCCTATAATAGTGCCCCAGTTCATTTTCTGAACCATAGTAGAGCCTTATTTAATGTTATGCCCCATAGTAGTGCCCTAGTATGTTTTATGAATCGCAGTAATGCTTAAGTTCACCCTATGTCACATTTCAGAGCTACTAGTACACATTATGCCGCACAGTACCCCCAATTCACATTATGATATATAGTGATCCCCATTCATATTGTGTTTCATTACAGTGCCCTGGTTCATATTATATAACATTAAAATGCCCTTCAGTTCATTTTATACCACATTACAATGAGCAGGTGCAGGGGCATACCTAGATATATTGCAGGCCCCAAGGAAAAAGTTTGAAAGGATCCCTATGTTCCACCCAATGCCGAAAAATGTATATAACACATGTAACTATGACAGGGAAGGTGGGCCCCTCTCAGCTCTGGGCCCAATAGCAGCTGCACTCCCTGCACCCATGGTACAGATGGGTCCACGGTTATCTTGCCTAGTTTGCTGCACCTAGGCACAACATGGTTTATTAACATAAACCCTTCATCTATTGTTCTCAGCTGCAATACAATACAGGGAAAAATACAGCAGGGGATTAACTCGTTACAGCAGGGGATTAAATCCGACTGCCCAGTCTCAGTTAATCCTATTAAAGGTCAAGCTAAACATGGACCCATCTGTAGCTACGCCCTTGCTTGTCAGTGTCTGCAATGTGCTGCTAAGCATCACAGAAACTGGAAAGGGTTTTACTAGTAAGGACAAAATGGAGCACTGTGAGCAATGGTTAACCCTAATAGCACACTGTGACTAAAAAGTAAAACGTGTCCTGATTTTTAATGTACTTGTTGTAAATGTAAAATCAGGACACAGTGGTATACGGACCATGCTGCGGGCATGGCTATGTCACAAAGGGTATGGTCAGTTCTCTAAGGGCACTTCTAGGGAAACACCATTTTATTGCTGCAAGTGCTGAAGACACCTGCCTTGTGCTAGATAAAATAACTTCCATCTTTCCACAAATTGCCTCATTAAGAAGGTTTTATTGGTAGTCCCATGAAATTTGGCACACAATCTGTAGATATGGGGAAGTGCATCATATATACAATAAGAGAATAGTGGTGTTCACGTCATTTTGTTACTGGTGGTGCAAGGATTACTACTATGGGGCCCAGAGCTGGGAGAGGCCACCTTCCCTGTCACAGTTACATGTGTTATATATAGGGGTGTAGCTACCATAGGTACTGTAACTGCCTACCAGTGTAATGCCTCACCTACTGGTTTGATCTCCACCTCCTTTGACATGATCCTCCTGCTGGTGCTGTGACTGCCTACCAGTGCAATGCCTCACCTACTGGTGTGATCTCCACCTCCTGTGACATGATCCTCCTGCTGGTGCTGTGACTGCCTACCAGTGCAATGCCTCACCTACTGGTGTGATCTCCACCTCCTGTGACATGATTCTCCTGCTGGTGCTGTGACTGCCTACCAGTGCAATGCCTCACCTACTGGTGTGATCTCCACCACCTGTGACATGATCCTCCTGCTGGTGCTGTGACTGCCTACCAGTACAATGCCTCACCTACTGGTGTGATCTCCACCTCCTGTGACATGATCCTCCTGCTGGTGCTGTGACTGCCTACCAGTGCAATGCCTCACCTACTGGTGTGATCTCCACCTCCTGTGACATGATTCTCCTGCTGGTGCTGTGACTGCCTACCAGTGCAATGCCTCACCCACTGGTGTGATCTCCACCTCCTGTGACACTATCCTACTGCTGGTGCTGTGACTGCCTACCATGCTGCATTAGCCTTGCTTACTACCACTGTGGGTAATGCTAACAATTTGCTTAAGCCCAATTTGTGTTGGGCCCCGCTTAGAGCTGACTTTCTCCAACCTACATGAGGCCACTTTTAATATATTTCCAGGGCCACTTTACGTTCCCTGCCCCCTGTCTGGCATGGAAGAAATGTGAATGATAAATCAATGTAAATGTACCAGGAGGTATTGACAAGCCTTTATAACATTACCTTATACTGTGAATTTCTTACCCTGTTTCCAAGACAATAATTAATTTAACTTGTTAATTAAGTGAAAGGAAGACATGATATTTTCCGGGAGATGTATCAAGCCGTGGAGAGAGATAAAGTTGAGTATTTGCCCAAATCAAATGAAGGTATCATTTCATGTACTGTGCTAGATAAGTGACAGAAGATGATTGGGTGGTTTGGACATCTGCACTTTATCTCTCTCCAAGGCTTGATACATCTCCCCAAGAGTGCTATATATAAAATATATGTCTGGCTGCTATACAGCAGGCCAGGAGCAACAGCAGGACAGTAGAGTAACAGTCATATCAGTAATAATTTGCGGACCCTGTGAAATTAGCATTCAGTAAAGACAGGAGACTCAGTCAATGAATACATAAAAGATTTTTTAGTTTATGTTAAAATATAAAAAGTTTATTAAGTGGAATATTTAATAAATAATATTTGCGAGACATCTCCAAAAACAGTCGGTTTTGGGGGCTGCCCACAAATATTAACCAGCCCCTGAATGTATGTATTGGGGACTGCAATGGATATTTGAGATATCTATTGCGTTCCTCCTATTTTGAACACAAAAGCAGCCACCAAAAGTTTCTACGGCAGATGGTAAACTGTGAAACTCACCAAGCTCCAGAATGCAAAGTATTTCTGAGCTTGGCTCGGCAGCTAATGCCATTTCTAAATGGCTTTTGTAGCCTGTGGGCTACATTATGCAATAATTCCCAGGAGAAGGATCCTTGGGATCCCTCTGCATTACTGTCTGCTCTCACATACGCAGTCTGACGATTGCACATGTGAACTAGCGCAGCCGGGGTCTAAACCCAGAAGTAAAGTGATCGCATTAGCAATTATTTTACTTCTTATACATTGCAGGGACAGGCATGAGATTGATTATGGCATAAAAGCTACACCTCTGGACTCACGAAGAGTCATCCTTCAGCACTCAGGAGAGGAAAACCCCCTTGGGGGGAAACCTCTGGGGAACCATGGCCTCAGGATTGCCCTTCCCTCTGGGCATTAAGAGGTGTACTAATAGAGGGGTCAGTATGCTATCCCAGCGCATGGGATCCCAGTGGTAGTCATACTGATGTCGGGATCCCGGTACAGAAAATACTGAGAGGGGTGAATAAGGGGTGTTCTCCCCTCTCCCCAACCCCTAACCCTGCCTGTCCATAATCTAACCCTAACCTCACCCTTTTGTGCATAACCCTCCCACAGAGGTGCCTAATCCTAACCTCCGTCCCTGCTGCCTAAACCTAACCCTCCCTTCCCTGCAGCCTAACCACTCCTGGGGGTGCCTAACCCGCCCTACCAACAGCCTAACACTAACTTCCCCCCACCCGCAGCCTAACCCTATCTTCCCCCACCCACAGCCTAATCCATTCCTAACCCCCCGTCTGATGCCTAAACCTAACCCCCCGCCTGATGCCTAAACCCATCCTTCCCTTCCCTGCAGCCTAACCAACCCCCGGGGGTGCCTAACCCTAACCAACCCTACCCGCTGCCTAACCCTAACCTCCCCCCACCCACACCCTAAACCTAACCCCCGCCTGATGCCTAAACCTAACCCTTTCTCCCCTGCAGCCTAATCACCCTCGGGGTCCTTAACCCTAACCCACCCTACCTACAGCCTAACCCTATCCTCCCCACACTCATACCCTAAACCTTACCCCCGCCTGACGCCTAAACCTAATCTCCCCACCTGATGCCTAAACCTAACCCTTCCTCCCCTGCAGCCTAATCACCCCCGGGGGTCCTTAACCCTAACCCATTCTACCTGCAGCCTAACCCTATCCTCCACTTGATGCCTAATCCTTTCCCTCTCCCCATCCCCTTCACCCTTACTGTCCGCAGTCTAACCCTAACCTCCCCCTTTGTGCCTAACCCTCCCGCGGAGGTGCCTAATCCGAACCCCAGTCCCTGCTGCCTAAATCTAACCCTCCTTCCCCCACAGCCTAACCACCCCCTCTACGCCCCTACTGCCTAAACCTAACCCTCCATCCCACGCAGTCTAACCACTCTCGGGGGTGCCTAACCCTAACCCACCCTACCCGCAGCCTAATGCTAACCTTCCCCCACACGCAGCCTAAACCTAACCCAGTGCCTGACGCCTAAACCTAACCCCCTGCCTGATGCCTAATCCTAACCCTCCCTCCCCTGCAGCCTAACCACCCCCAGGGGTGCCTAACTCTAACCCACCCACCCTACCCGCAGCCTAACCTCCCCCCACCCACAGCCTAAACTTAACCCCCCTGCCTGACTCCTAAACCTAATCCCCCCGCCTAAACCTAACCCTCCCTCCTTCGCAGCCTAACCACCCCCGCGGGTGCCTAAACCTAAGCTCCCCCCATCCGCAGCCTAAACTTAACCCCCGTGCCTAATGCCTAAACCTAACCCTCCCGCCTGATGCCTAAACCTAACCCTTCCTCCCACGCAGCCTAACCACCCCTGGGGGGTGCCTAACCCACCCTATCTGAAGCCTAACCCTAACCTCCCCCCACCTGCAGCCTAACCCTAACCCCCGCCTGACGCCTAAACCTAACCCCCCCGTCTGACATGCAAACCTAACCCTCCCTCCCCCGCAGCCTAACCACCCCCCCTCCACCCCGTGACTGATGCCTAAACCTAATCCCCCTTGCCCAGCCCTAAACCTATGATCGTGGAGATAAGGGCGTCGGTATCCTTGCCCATTCGGAGTTCCAACGTCGAGATTCTGAATAGTTTCGGGATCCCAGAGTCAGTATTCTGACTGACGTAAACCCGACAGCCGGCATCTTTACCGCATCTCCTAATAGGTAATGCATATGTTCCAACATTTGGAGCATGTGTCCGCAGCTCTCCTCCCAGGGCAGCTATTCAGGGATCACCCACTGTGTGTAGACGAAGGGGAAGAGATGAAAAATCATTGTTAGTGGATGAACAAGCAGAGAGACAAACTGCAAACAGTGGTGTGGTTGTGTAGAGAGAAAAATCTCTCTATGTAAAATGTAAATATGTTACTCTAACTACTGAGGACATGGAAAAATAAGAATTTACTTACCGATAATTCTATTTCTCGTAGTCCGTAGTGGATGCTGGGGACTCCGTCAGGACCATGGGGATTAGCGGCTCCGCAGGAGACAGGGCACAAAAATAAAAGCTTTAGGACTAGGTGGTGTGCACTGGCTCCTCCCCCTATGACCCTCCTCCAAGCCTCAGTTAGGATTCTGTGCCCGGACGAGCGTACACAATAAGGAAGGATTTTGAATCCCGGGTAAGACTCATACCAGCCACACCAATCACACTGTACAACTTGTGATCTGAACCCAGTTAACAGCATGATAACAGAGGAGCCTCTGAAAAGATGGCTCACAACAATAACAACCCGATTTTTGTAACAATAACTATGTACAAGTATTGCAGACAATCCGCACTTGGGATGGGCGCCCAGCATCCACTACGGACTACGAGAAATAGAATTATCGGTAAGTAAATTCTTATTTTCTCTGACGTCCTAAGTGGATGCTGGGGACTCCGTCAGGACCATGGGGATTATACCAAAGCTCCCAAACGAGCGGGAGAGTGCGGATGACTCTGCAGCACCGAATGAGAGAACTCCAGGTCCTCCTCAGCCAGGGTATCAAATTTGTAGAATTTTGCAAACGTGTTTGCCCCTGACCAAGTAGCAGCTCGGCAAAGTTGTAAAGCCGAGACCCCTCGGGCAGCCGCCCAAGATGAGCCCACCTTCCTTGTGGAATGGGCCTTTACAGATTTTGGCTGTGGCAGGCCTGCCACAGAATGTGCAAGCTGAATTGTACTACAAATCCAACGCGCAATCGTCTGCTTAGAAGCAGAAGCACCCAGCTTGTTGGGTGCATACAGGATAAACAGCGAGTCAGTTTTCCTGACTCCAGCCGTCCTGGAAACATATATTTTCAGGGCCCTGACAACGTCTAGCAACTTGGAGTCCTCCAAGTCCCTAGTAGCCGCAGGCACCACAATAGGTTGGTTCAGGTGAAACGCTGAAATCACCTTAGGGAGAAACTGAGGACGAGTCCGCAGTTCTGCCCTGTCCGAATGGAAAATCAGATATGGGCTTTTGTGAGACAAAGCCGCCAATTCTGACACTCGCCTGGCCGAGGCCAGGGCCAACAGCATGGTCACTTTCCATGTGAGATATTTCAAATCCACAGATTTGAGCGGTTCAAACCAATGTGATTTGAGGAATCCCAGAACTACGTTGAGATCCCACGGTGCCACTGGAGGCACAAAAGGGGGTTGTATATGCAGTACTCCCTTGACGAATGTCTGGACTTCAGGAACTGAAGCCAATTCTTTTTGGAAGAAAATCGACAGAGCCGAAATTTGAACCTTAATGGACCCCAATTTGAAGCCCATAGACACTCCTGTTTGCAGGAAATGCAGGAATCGACCCAGTTGAAATTCCTCCGTGGGGGCCTTCCTGGCCTCACACCACGCCACATATTTTCGCCAAATGCGGTGATAATGTTGTGCGGTCACCTCCTTCCTGGCATTGACCAGGGTAGGTATGACCTCTTCCGGAATGCCTTTTTCCCTTAGGATCCGGCGTTCAACCGCCATGCCGTCAAACGCAGCCGCGGTAAGTCTTGAAACAGACAGGGTCCCTGCTGAAGCAAGTCCCTTCTTAGCGGCAGAGGCCATGGGTCCTCTGTGAGCATCTCTTGAAGTTCCGGGTACCAAGTCCTTCTTGGCCAATCCGGAGCCACGAGTATAGTTCTTACTCCTCTCCGTCTTATAATTCTCAGTACCTTGGGTATGAGAGGAAGAGGAGGGAACACATACACTGACTGGTACACCCATGGTGTTACCAGAGCATCCACAGCTATTGCCTGAGGGTCCCTTGACCTGGCGCAATACCTGTCCAGTTTTTTGTTGAGGCGGGACGCCATCATGTCCACCTTTGGTCTTTCCCAACGGTTCACAATCATGTGGAAGACTTCTGGGTGAAGTCCCCACTCTCCCGGGTGAAGATCGTGCCTGCTGAGGAAGTCTGCTTCCCAGTTGTCCACTCCCGGAATGAACACTGCTGACAGTGCTATCACATGATTCTCCGCCCAGCGGAGAATCTTTGCAGCTTCTGCCATTGCCCTCCTGCTTCTTGTGCCGCCCTGTCTGTTTACGTGGGCGACTGCCGTGATGTTGTCCGACTGGATCAGCACCGGCTGACCTTGAAGCAGAGGTCTTGCTAGGCATAGAGCATTGTAAATTGCCCTTAGCTCCAGTATATTTATGTGGAGAGAAGTCTATAGACTTGACCACGTTCCCTGGAAATTTCTTCCCTGTGTGACTGCTCCCCAGCCTCTCAGGCTGGCATCCGTGGTCACCAGGATCCAATCCTGAATGCCGAATCTGCGGCCCTCTAGTAGATGAGCACTCTGCAGCCACCACAGAAGAGACACCCTTGTCCTCGGAGACAGGGTTATCCGCTGATGCATCTGAAGATGCGATCCGGACCATTTGTCCAGCAGATCCCACTGAAAAGTTCTTGCGTGAAATCTGCCGAATGGAATCGCTTCGTAAGAAGCCACCATTTTTCCCAGGACCCTTGTGCAATGATGCACTGACACTTTTCCTGGTTTTAGGAGGTTCCTGACTAGCTCGGATAACTCCCTGGCTTTCTCCTCCGGGAGAAACACCTTTTTCTGGACTGTGTCCAGAATCATCCCTAGGAACAGCAGACGTGTCGTTGGGATCAGCTGCGATTTTGGAATATTTAGAATCCAGCCGTGCTGTTGTAGCAGTACCCGAGATAGTGCTACTCCGACCTCCAACTGTTCCCTGGACTTTGCCCTTATCAGGAGATCGTCCAAGTAAGGGATAATTAAGACGCCTTTTCTTCGAAGAAGAATCATCATTTCGGCCATTACCTTGGTAAAGACCCGGGGTGCCGTGGACAATCCAAACGGCAGCGTCTGAAACTGATAATGACAGTCCTGTACAACGAACCTGAGGTACCCTTGGTGAGAAGGGCAAATTGGGACATGAAGGTAAGCATCCTTGATGTCCAGGGACACCATATAGTCCCCTTCTTCCAGGTTCGCTATCACTGCTCTGAGTGACTCCATCTTGAATTTGAACCTTTGTATGTAAGTGATCAAAGATTTCAGATTTAGAATAGGTCTCACCGAGCCGTCTGGCTTCGGTACCACAAATAGTGTGGAATAATACCCCTTTCCCTGTTGTAGGAGGGGTGCTTTGATTATCACCTGCTGGGAATACAGCTTGTGAATTGCTTCCAATACTGCCTCCCTGTCGGAGGGAGACGTTGGTAAAGCAGACTTCAGGAACCTGCGAGGGGGAGGCGTCTCGAATTCCAATCTGTACCCCTGGGATACTATCTGTAGGATCCAGGGGTCTACTTGCGAGTGAGCCCACTGCGCGCAGAAACTCTTGAGACGACCCCCCACCGCACCTGAGTCCGCTTGTAAGGCCCCAGCGTCATGCTGAGGACTTGGCAGAAGCGGTGGAGGGCTTCTGTTCCTGGGAAGAGGCTGTCTGCTGCAGTCTTTTTCCCTTTCCTCTACCCCGGGGCAGATATGACTGGCCTTTTGCCCGCTTGCCCTTATGGGGACGAAAGGACTGAGGCTGAAAAGACGGTGTCTTTTTCTGCTGAGAGGTGAGTTGGGGTAAAAAAGGTGGATTTTCCAGCTGTTGCTGTGGCCACCAGGTCCGAAAGACCGACCCCAAATAACTCCTCCCCTTTATACGGCAATACTTCCATGTGCCGTTTGGAATCCGCATCACCTGACCACTGTCGTGTCCATAAACATCTTCTGGCAGAAATGGACATCGCACTTACTCTTGATGCCAGGGTGCAAATATCCCTCTGTGCATCACGCATATATAGAAACGCATCTTTTAAACGCTCTATAGTCAATAAAATACTGTCCCTGTCAAGGGTATCAATATTTTCAGTCAGGGAATCCGACCAAGCCACCCCAGCGCTGCACATCCAGGCTGAGGCAATCGCTGGTCGCAGTATAACACCAGTATGAGTGTATATACTTTTTAGGACATTTTCCAGCTTCCTATCAGCTGGTTCCTTGAGGGCGGCCGTATCAGGAGACGGTAACGCCACTTGTTTTGATAAGCGTGTGAGTGCCTTATCCACCCTAGGGGGTGTTTACCAACGCGCCCTAACTTCTGGCGGGAAAGGGTATAATGCCAATAATTTCTTAGATATTAGCAGTTTTTTATCGGGGGAAACCCACGCATCATCACACACTTCATTTAATTCTTCTGATTCAGGAAAAACTACGGGTAGTTTTTTCACACCCCACATAATACCCTTTTTTGTGGTACTTGTAGTATCAGAAATATGCAAAGCCTCCTTCATTGCCGTGATCATGTAACGTGTGGCCCTACTGGAAAATACGTTTGTTTCTTCACCGTCGACACTGGAGTCAGTGTCCGTGTCCGTGTCGACCGACTGAGGTAATGGGCGCTTTAGAGCCCCCGACGGTGTCTGAGACGCCTGGACAGGCACTAACTGATTTGCCGGCTGTCTCATGTCGTCAACAGTTTTCTGTAAAGTGCTGACACTATCACGTAATTCCTTAAATAAGACCATCCAGTCAGGTGTCGACTCCCTAGGGGGTGACATCACTAATACAGGCAATTGCTCCGCCTCCACTCCATTTTCCTCCTCATACATGTCGACACACGCGTACCGACACACAGCACACACACAGGGAATGCTCTGATAGAGGACAGGACCCCACTAGCCCTTTGGGGAGACAGAGGGAGAGTTTGCCAGCACACACCAAAGCGCTATATATGTATAGGGACAACCTTATAAATAAGTGTCTATCCCTTATAGCTGCAATATATCTATATCTAGCCAAATAAGTGCCCCCCCTCTCTTTTTTACCCTGTTTCTGTAGCAGGAGTGCAGGGGAGAGTCTGGGAGCCTTCCTACCAGCGGAGCTGTGTGGAAAAATGGCGCTTGTGTGCTGAGGAGATAGGCTCCGCCCCCTTCTCGGCGGCCTCTCTCCCGCTTTTTCTGAGGTAAAATGACAGGAGTTAAATACATCCATATAGCCCAGGAGCTATATGTGATGTATTTTTAGTCATATATAGTGTTTTCATTGCGTCTCAGGGCGCCCCCCCCCCAGCGCCCTGCACCCTCAGTGACCGCGGTGTGAAGTGTGCTGAGAGCAATGGCGCACAGCTGCAGTGCTGTGCGCTACCTTTATGAAGACATGGACGTCTTCTGCCGCCGATTTCTGGACCTTTTCTGTCTTCAGCATCTGTAAGGGGGCCGGCGGCGCGGCTCCGGGACCCATCCATGGCTGGGCCTGTGATCGTCCCTCTGGAGCTAATGTCCAGTAGCCAAGAAGCCCAATCCACTCTGCACGCAGGTGAGTTCGCTTCTTCTCCCCTTAGTCCCTCGATGCAGTGAGCCTGTTGCCAGCAGGACTCACTGAAAATAAAAAAAACCTAAGTCTATACTTTTATTCCAAGCAGCTCAGGAGAGCTACCTAGATTGCACCCTTCTCGGCCGGGCACAAAAACCTAACTGAGGCTTGGAGGAGGGTCATAGGGGGAGGAGCCAGTGCACACCACCTAGTCCTAAAGCTTTTATTTTTGTGCCCTGTCTCCTGCGGAGCCGCTAATCCCCATGGTCCTGACGGAGTCCCCAGCATCCACTTAGGACGTCAGAGAAACATAAGTGACAGGAATTTCTAGACTAAATCACCACTAATATTTTATAAGGAAAAAAGCTCTATCTAAGAGGCTGAATTAATAATTTTCCGTTATGTGTGTGTGTGTGTGTGTGTGTGTGTGCGCGCGCATGTGTGTGTGTGTGTATGCAACCCACCCTATGAGTGGTGAGTGCAGACACTGCACCCCGCTTCTGGGGTGGTGAGTGCTGTGGTTTTATATTTGATGGTATATATATATATATATATATATAGATAGATATATAGATATATATATATATATATATATAATGAGAGAGAGAGAGAGAGAGAGAGAGAGAGAGAGAGAGAGAGAGAGAGAGAGCTATACTAACTATACTATCCCATTAAACCAGGAAACTCACAAATTATACAGTTTCTGTGGCTGGCTGACCTCAAGTCTGCATCTCACCTGGTTTAATCAGCCACAGAACCTGTGTAACCCATGAGCGTATAAAGAGGAGAAGAAATAAGAGTTGTCTTTTTTGTGGCGCACTAGAAATTTATTATTCAATATAAGCGTATATAAAACTGTAAGGCGGGCCCGCAAGGTGACATTCACAGGGAAAAGGTAATGACATCCACTCAACTTGTTCACACCCGCTGGACATGTTGGAAAGAGGGTGAGTGGACAGTGAGCGTGGCTGTGCCCTGTGGCACCACGTGGCACCACGTGGCACCATTGTACCGACAGCCGGACCGCTGAGAACGGAACCTGGAGGGTACATAACTTTTTGGTTTTCATTTCATCTCATGACACTCCACCCAAAGCTACTCTTCTGGTTATCCTATCAACTAGGACAACAATGAAGGTGACTCCATAACATTTCTTCCATTCAGGGCCGTTTCTTGGGGCAGGCACTGGGCGCCCACCGCGGCACTAACTGTGGCTCCCTGCTTTCCCCTCCTATTTCTCCCCGAGTAACCCGCTCGCGGGGCGGAGTTTCACGGAATGACGCGGTTGCGTCGTTACGTCACGACGCAACCCCGTCACTCCGCGAAACTGCCCCCCCCCCCCGAGCGGAGTACAGAGGGGGATCCAAGTTAGGAAGAGGGAAAGGCCGGCGCGAGGAGTGACTGGTGAGGCGTGCCGAAGAGCGGTAATCGCCTCTGTAAGTATTCTCTCTCTCTCTCTCTCTCTCTCTCTCAATGGGGTATATTTACTAAAATTCGTATTAGTCCCGATTTGGAGGGAGATTCATCACGAATGACATCGACTGTGTGTATTTGCAACTTTTTGAAAATTTTACGCCTCATTTACTAAGCTGTCGTATTTGTATTTTTCGTGGTTTACGATGTCGATGTCATTCGTGGTTTTGTAAGGTAGAATGCGGCCGATTTAGTGGTTTTGCAGCCGTGTTATGAGGTTTTTCTACGACTGCGTCACATTTTGATTACGGCAGTGTTTGTCCGTTCACGGACGCGTTTTTTTCCTAAGTTTCGTTTTTGTCACTCGTCCGTGATTGGTTTGATTCGTGATGGAGGAGTGTCTGTGTACATTACTATAAAAACGCCCCAAACCGTCCGAACCTCGTGGGTTTAGCTGGTGGAGAGGTGAGAGGAAGGTGTGTTAGGAGTTGGTGAGTTGTTTGGAGTTTTTGGCGGTTTTGAGGAGGTTCTTTGTGATTGTTGAGTGCTGTACTGTGTGTGTAAGTAGTCTTGTCATACTTGTTGTGTAGTTATTTAAAAGTCTGTCTAGTTTTTTGTCATTGTTTTTTATTTCACGTCTATTGTCATTGTTTGTGAGTGAGTGTGTGTGTGTTTGGTGTGTGGTGTGTAGTGGTAGTGGAGGAGTGTGTTTACTGTTTTTTTTTTCTCAGTGTTATTTGTTGTTTGTCCTGATTATGTCCCAGTCAGAGGTGAGTGAGAGCGAGGAGGTGAGTGAGGTGGAGGAGGTGAGTGAGGTGGAGGAGGTGAGTGAGAGGGAGGAGGTTAGTGAGGTGGAGGAGGTTAGTGAGGTGGAGGGGGAGGTTGTTGCTGCGGCCTCCAGTGATAGTGATGGTGTTGTGGCTCCGCAGCCACGCACCACTGCAAAGACTGGCCGCAATGTAAAATTCAGCTACGCTGAAAATATGGCTTTGGTGCGGGAGCTGATGAGGCATCATCGGCAGTTGTTTGGCCATGATGCTGCAAAGGTGTCGTCACGCAGGAAGAGTGTTCTGTGGGGGAAGGTAGTTGCGGCTGTGAAAAGTGAGGGTGTGGTGAGGCGGACCGAGGACACGTGTCGTAAGCGTTTCTACGACATAAAGCGCTGTGTCAAGGCAAAGATGGCCAAGGCGGCTAAATCAGCCCGCCAAACCGGGGATGGACACCCCTTCCGTGCATCTTACCGTGATTGGGAGGAGCCTGTGCGTGCACTCATTCCGCCAGAAGTGGTTGGTGCCACTTATGTCCGGAATTCGGATCGGCTAAGGCAGGATGGTGAGTTTTTTTATCATTTTTTTATTAAAATCAACATCTGTGCTTTGTCCTTAGTTGTCTGAAATGACTTCTAGCTAATTGTGGTTGTCAGTTTGTTTATTATTCTAATGTGTTGGTGATGTAGTGCAGGCCTGGCCAACCTGTGGCTCTCCAGCTGTTGTAAAACTACAAGTCCCATCATGCCTTGCCACAGTTTTGCTATTAGGGAATGCTAAAACTGTTGCAGGGCATGCTGGGATGTGTAGTTTCACTACATCTGGTGAGCCACAGGTTGGCCAGGCCTGATGTAGTGTATTCTCAATTATGTATTTTTTAAACCTTTGTATAGTTGTTTTTTTGTGGTTGCCTTGTCCTTTTTCTGGTGTTTTATGCCAAAAGTAAATGTTTGTAGGTGTATTTTAAAGAAGTGTTTTTTATTTTTATTTTTTAAATACATTTCATAGCATTTATGTTTATTGTGTGTTGTTCTGGGTTGTCCTTTGTGTGCTTCATGTGTTTTTTCAGGCATATTTGGTTGTGATGTTTCCAAGTTTTCGCAGATATTTGTGGCTAGTGTTTTATCGTTACCATCAAAATTTGGGTGCTTAGCGTGGAATATTGTGACCAGAAATGAAATGCAGGTGGTCTTCATTTGGCAAAATACTTAGAAACAGCAGATCATAACTGCACATATTCTATAGGAAAACAACTTGAACACTCACAATGGATTTTTTAATGTGGCAACTGTTATTTAAAAAAAAAAATAATACAAATAATAATAATACAAATCTTACCTCTCGGTTTAAAGCCCTGGACATAGAAACATTCTTGGCCTGAGACTTAGTTGTATTAAATGGCGAAATCAGATTGCAAATTGAGTATCACATGAGGGCTGCAGTATTGCAACCCTTCCTTCTGGGGCAAACACTAGTGGGTAGGAACGAATAAGATTAGCTAGGGGTGTGTTTCCTGTGATTGGCAAAACAATTTATAATTTAAGGTCTGTGTTGAGCAATTCAGTATGGAAGTTACTGGCTCATGCTCAGTCTTTCATCCCAGGCTCAGGAATTACTATTAAATGTACCATTAGGGCATGAAGGTGGAATGTTATTATTTAAGAAATTGAATCATACTTGCCTACTCTCCCGAATTCTGCGGGAGACACCCGGTTTCTCGGGTAGTCCCCCGCAGCCCCTGAAGAGTGGACACCCCTCCCGCATTCTGCCCACTTCCTAGCCGAGGGGGCGGGTCTTAATGACGCCATTAAATGCTAATTGTGTAATCGAAGCTCCGCCCATATGCAAATACCATCCAATTGCGGTATTTGCTAGTGTAGTGGGTGGGGCATAATGACATCATTGGCTCGTCCCCGCCTCCATCGCCGCCCACCTGCTTCTCCTCTCCCAGTATCTCCCGGAGAGGAGGAAATAAATGTAGGCACTGTAAGTATTACTTGAATAGTATGCCAATTGTTGCTCTGTGGTAGCTATAGTTAAATAGGGTTAGGACTGCCTGTCTTCTGCAAGAAGAACAAACACATTTTTTGTGTGTAAAATGAGCAATCTATGATTACACCTTAAAATAATGATGACACTAGTCAGCAGGGCTGTAGCTAGAACTTTGTGGGCCCCATAGCAACATTTTGAAGGGGCCCCTGTCCCAATGCTTCTAGAGAGACACTTCTCTGCAGCAGTTGTTCATGTTATGCCCTATAATAGTGCCCCAGTTCATTTTCTGAACCATAGTAGAGCCTTATTTAATGTTATGCCCCATAGTAGTGCCCTAGTATGTTTTATGAATCGCAGTAATGCTTAAGTTCACCCTATGTCACATTTCAGAGCTACTAGTACACATTATGCCGCACAGTACCCCCAATTCACATTATGATATATAGTGCTCCCCATTCATATTGTGTTTCATTACAGTGCCCTGGTTCATATTATATAACATTAAAATGCCCTTCAGTTCATTTTATACCACACTACAATGAGCAGGTGCAGGGGCATACCTAGATATATTGCAGGCCCCAAGGAAAAAGTTTGAAAGGATCCCTATGTACCACCCAATGCCGAAAAATGTATATAACACATGTAACTATGACAGGGAAGGTGGGCCCCTCTCAGCTCTGGGCCCAATAGCAGCTGCACTCCCTGCACCCATGGTACAGATGGGTCCACGGTTATCTTGCCTAGTTTGCTGCACCTAGGCACAACATGGTTTATTAACATAAACCCTTCATCTATTGTTCTCAGCTGCAATACAATGCAGGGAAAAATACAGCAGGGGATTAACTCGTTACAGCAGGGGATTAAATCCGACTGCCCAGTCTCAGTTAATCCTATTAAAGGTCAAGCTAAACATGGACCCATCTGTAGCTACGCCCTTGCTTGTCAGTGTCTGCAATGTGCTGCTAAGCATCACAGAAACTGGAAAGGGTTTTACTAGTAAGGACAAAATGGAGCACTGTGAGCAATGGTTAACCCTAATAGCACACTGTGACTAAAAAGTAAAACGTGTCCTGATTTTTAATGTACTTGTTGTAAATGTAAAATCAGGACACAGTGGTATACGGACCATGCTGGGGGCATGGCTATGTCACAAAGGGTATGGTCAGTTCTCTAAGGGCACTTCTAGGGAAACACCATTTTATTGCTGCAAGTGCTGAAGACACCTGCCTTGTGCTAGATAAAATAACTTCCATCTTTCCACAAATTGCCTCATTAAGAAGGTTTTATTGGTAGTCCCATGAAATTTGGCACACAATCTGTAGATATGGGGAAGTGCATCATATATACAATAAGAGAATAGTGGTGTTCACGTCATTTTGTTACTGGTGGTGCAAGGATTACTACTATGGGGCCCAGAGCTGGGAGAGGCCACCTTCCCTGTCACAGTTACATGTGTTATATATAGGGGTGTAGCTACCATAGGTACTGTAACTGCCTACCAGTGTAATGCCTCACCTACTGGTTTGATCTCCACCTCCTTTGACATGATCCTCCTGCTGGTGCTGTGACTGCCTACCAGTGCAATGCCTCACCTACTGGTGTGATCTCCACCTCCTGTGACATGATTCTCCTGCTGGTGCTGTGACTGCCTACCAGTGTAATGCCTCACCTACTGGTTTGATCTCCACCTCCTTTGACATGATCCTCCTGCTGGTGCTGTGACTGCCTACTAGTGCAATGCCTCACCTACTGGTGTGATCTCCACCTCCTGTGACATGATTCTCCTGCTGGTGCTGTGACTGCCTACCAGTGTAATGCCTCACCTACTGGTTTGATCTCCACCTCCTTTGACATGATCCTCCTGCTGGTGCTGTGACTGCCTACCAGTGCAATGCCTCACCTACTGGTGTGATCTCCACCTCCTGTGACATGATTCTCCTGCTGGTGCTGTGACTGCCTACCAGTGTAATGCCTCACCTACTGGTGTGATCTCCACCTCCTGTGACATGATCCTCCTGCTGGTGCTGTGACTGCCTACTAGTGCAATGCCTCACCTACTGGTTTGATCTCCACCTCCTTTGACATGATCCTCCTGCTGGTGCTGTGACTGCCTACCAGTGCAATGCCTCACCTACTGGTGTGATCTCCACCTCCTGTGACATGATCCTCCTGCTGGTGATGTGACTGCCTACCAGTGCAATGCCTCACCTACTGGTGTGATCTCCACCTCCTGTGACATGATTCTCCTGCAGGTGATGTGACTGCCTACCATGCTGCATTAGCCTTGCTTACTACCACTGTGGGTAATGCTAACAATTTGCTTAAGCCCAATTTGTGTTGGGCCCCGCTTAGAGCTGACTTTCTCCAACCTACATGAGGCCACTTTTAATATATTTCCAGGGCCACTTTACGTTCCCTGCCCCCTGTCTGGCATGGAAGAAATGTGAATGATAAATCAATGTAAATGTACCAGGAGGTATTGACAAGCCTTTATAACATTACCTTATACTGTGAATTTCTTACCCTGTTTCCAAGACAATAATTAATTTAACTTGTTAATTAAGTGAAAGGAAGACATGATATTTTCCGGGAGATGTATCAAGCCGTGGAGAGAGATAAAGTTGAGTATTTGCCCAAATCAAATGAAGGTATCATTTCATGTACTGTGCTAGATAAGTGACAGAAGATGATTGGGTGGTTTGGACATCTGCACTTTATCTCTCTCCAAGGCTTGATACATCTCCCCAAGAGTGCTATATATAAAATATATGTCTGGCTGCTATACAGCAGGCCAGGAGCAACAGCAGGACAGTAGAGTAACAGTCATATCAGTAATAATTTGCGGACCCTGTGAAATTAGCATTCAGTAAAGACAGGAGACTCAGTCAATGAATACATAAAAGATTTTTTAGTTTATGTTAAAATATAAAAAGTTTATTAAGTGGAATATTTAATAAATAATATTTGCGAGACATCTCCAAAAACAGTCGGTTTTGGGGGCTGCCCACAAATATTAACCAGCCCCTGAATGTATGTATTGGGGACTGCAATGGATATTTGAGATATCTATTGCGTTCCTCCTATTTTGAACACAAAAGCAGCCACCAAAAGTTTCTACGGCAGATGGTAAACTGTGAAACTCACCAAGCTCCAGAAAGTATTTCTGAGCTTGGCTCGGCAGCTAATGCCATTTCTAAATGGCTTTTGTAGCCTGTGGGCTACATTATGCAATAATTCCCAGGAGAAGGATCCTTGGCATCCCTCTGCATTACTGTCTGCTCTCACATACGCAGTCTGACGATTGCACATGTGAACTAGCGCAGCCGGGGTCTAAACCCAGAAGTAAAGTGATCGCATTAGCAATTATTTTACTTCTTATACATTGCAGGGACAGGCATGAGATTGATTATGGCATAAAAGCTACACCTCTGGACTCACGAAGAGTCATCCTTCAGCACTCAGGAGAGGAAAACCCCCTTGGGGGGAAACCTCTGGGGAACCATGGCCTCAGGATTGCCCTTCCCTCTGGGCATTAAGAGGTGTACTAATAGAGGGGTCAGTATGCTATCCCAGCGCATGGGATCCCAGTGGTAGTCATACTGATGTCGGGATCCCGGTACAGAAAATACTGAGAGGGGTGAATAAGGGGTGTTCTCCCCTCTCCCCAACCCCTAACCCTGCCTGTCCATAATCTAACCCTAACCTCACCCTTTTGTGCATAACCCTCCCACAGAGGTGCCTAATCCTAACCTCCGTCCCTGCTGCCTAAACCTAACCCTCCCTTCCCTGCAGCCTAACCACTCCTGGGGGTGCCTAACCCGCCCTACCAACAGCCTAACACTAACTTCCCCCCACCCGCAGCCTAACCCTATCTTCCCCCACCCACAGCCTAATCCATTCCTAACCCCCCGTCTGATGCCTAAACCTAACCCCCCGCCTGATGCCTAAACCCATCCTTCCCTTCCCTGCAGCCTAACCACCCCCCGGGGGTGCCTAACCCTAACCAACCCTACCCGCTGCCTAACCCTAACCTCCCCCCACCCACACCCTAAACCTAACCCCCGCCTGATGCCTAAACCTAACCCTTTCTCCCCTGCAGCCTAATCAACCTCGCGGTCCTTAACCCTAACCCACCCTACCTACAGCCTAACCCTATCCTCCCCACACCCATACCCTAAACCTTACCCCCGCCTGACGCCTAAACCTAATCTCCCCACCTGATGCCTAAACCTAACCCTTCCTCCCCTGCAGCCTAATCACCCCCGGGGGTCCTTAACCCTAACCCATTCTACCTGCAGCCTAACCCTATCCTCCACTTGATGCCTAATCCTTTCCCTCTCCCCATCCCCCTCACCCTGACTGTCCGCAGTCTAACCCTAACCTCCCCCTTTGTGCCTAACCCTCCCGCGGAGGTGCCTAATCCGAACCTCCGTCCCTGCTGCCTAAACCTAACCCTCCATCCCCCGCAGCCTAACCACCCCCTCTACGCCCCTACTGCCTAAACCTAACCCTCCATCCCACGCAGTCTAACCACTCTCGGGGGTGCCTAACCCTAACCCACCCTACCCGCAGCCTAATGCTAACCTTCCCCCACACGCAGCCTAAACCTAACCCAGTGCCTGACGCCTAAACCTAACCCCCTGCCTGATGCCTAATCCTAACCCTCCCTCCCCTGCAGCCTAACCACCCCCAGGGGTGCTTAACTCTAACCCACCCACCCTACCCGCAGCCTAACCTCCCCCCACCCTCAGCCTAAACTTAACCCCCCTGCCTGACTCCTAAACCTAATCCCCCCGCCTAAACCTAACCCTCCCTCCTTCGCAGCCTAACCACCCCCGCGGGTGCCTAAACCTAAGCTCTCCCCATCCGCAGCCTAAACTTAACCCCCGTGCCTAATGCCTAAACCTAACCCTCCCGCCTGATGCCTAAACCTAACCCTTCCTCCCACGCAGCCTAACCACCCCTGGGGGGTGCCTAACCCACCCTATCTGAAGCCTAACCCTAACCTCCCCCCACCTGCAGCCTAACCCTAACCCCCGCCTGACGCCTAAACCTAACCCCCCCGTCTGACATGCAAACCTAACCCTCCCTCCCCCGCAGCCTAACCCCCCCCCCCCCCCTCCACCCCGTGCCTGATGCCTAAACCTAATCCCCCTTGCCCAGCCCTAAACCTATGATCGTGGAGATAAGGGCGTCGGTATCCTTGCCCATTCGGAGTTCCAACGTCGAGATTCTGAATAGTTTCGGGATCCCAGAGTCAGTATTCTGACTGACGTAAACCCGACAGCCGGCATCTTTACCGCATCTCCTAATAGGTAATGCATATGTTCCAACATTTGGAGCATGTGTCCGCAGCTCTCCTCCCAGGGCAGCTATTCAGGGATCACCCACTGTGTGTAGACGAAGGGGAAGAGATGAAAAATCATTGTTAGTGGATGAACAAGCAGAGAGACAAACTGCAAACAGTGGTGTGGTTGTGTAGAGAGAAAAATCTCTCTATGTAAATATGTTACTCTAACTACTGAGGACATGGAAAATACCTAAAATAAGGGCAATTATCCCAAAGGGCCCATTGTTTTTATACAATACACACATTGGGGGGATAAGGTCTCTCTTATAGTAATTAGTGGGTACCTTCAGAAAAGAAATTTGACCAGTAAATAATAAAAGCTATAAATTGCTAACATTTAGGGATCAATCCAATTAGGTGTGAGTTACCATTGCTGCAACGTTTCAACAGCATCCAAACTCACACCCTTCATGGCCAGATTCAGCCTATGGGGCTATCGGAAAGTGCGGCTGTCGTAAGACAAACTCGCACCTAATTAAACTGACCCCCTTAGTTGTTAAATGTGATAAAATAGTAAAATATAATGGTGTAATTGTGGGCCTGATTCAGTTGTGGTTGTTGAAGCGATCGCTGCTGCAATATTGCCGTTCACAATTGCATTGTGAGTCTGAGCAGTCGTAGGCTGAGCAAGTCTCCTAGACACAGGGGGCTCTCCAGCAGCAACACAGGTCGCAATGGGTAATTTATTCACGCACATGGAACGGCGTTTGAACGGACCTGACACGCCTGTATACAGTTAGCCAACCCCGTTACAACCTCAAACGCTGACTTCCTGTCAATCACTTTGCGATGGGATCCTCTATGTGAGCATGATTTCATTTTGTGCGCAGCGCAGCTTACACGCATGCACAGTGAAAAAGCATTAAGCCACTTAGTGCAACAGCAGCTCTGCGTCCGCATCTGAATCAGGCCCCCTGAGCGGTAAGGAGAAGGACTCTAGGGAAAGGACTATGTCACCTTTATTATATGTAAAGATAGGGAAACAGTCACTTGTTACAGCTCCAATTCACATCATTTATACCATTCTGTACCATTTCATCATTTGGTTATACTATGGGGGAGATGTATTAAACACCTGCAGAGTGATAAAGTGGAGAGAGGCAAAGTACCAGCCAATCAGCTCCTAACTGCCATGTTACAGGCTGTGTTTGAAAAATGACAAATAGGAGCTGATTGATTGTTAGTTTATATCTCTCCACTTTATCACTCTCCCAGGCTTTGTACACCTGCCCCCAGTTCATTGATATACTGTAAATGTCAGCTATTTCACTATATCCCCCGATCTGTATTGTTCTTCCCCCGATCTGTATGTTCTGTATCATGCTCTCCCCACCCTTCCTGTTTTTCTGTATTACAGTATGTTCTACATCTCGCAACCCCCAAAAGTGTATGTCCTTCCTCTTTATGTCCTATAGAGTACGCCACAATTTCTATGTTTTTGTATTATGCCCCCACACCATCTGTATGTGCTATACCAAGTTGCCCCCTTCTGCATGTTTTGTATTGTCCGCTCTCCCCCACCATAGACCCTATGTTTTGTACTGTGCTCTCAATACCCCCCACCACACACACAATTACACAAGTATGGTAACTTACCTCCTGCATGCTATTCTCCAGTCACTAATTCCTCTGCGACCCCTCCCGTCGTCTTCAACTGACACTTTGCAGATCTCTTTGCCGGTCACCCGACACTCTGCAAATCTCTTAGCCAGAACTTTGCCAAACGGTGATCTAAATAACCAGAATTTCCTGGTCAGACATACTACTGTATGTGTATAATTATACTACCACATTTTGATACATACTTTCATTTTTATTAATTTGCAATTTATCTATTTTACTGACTTTTTATCCAAAACTCAAGATCCTTTCTCATAGAGACCCAAGTTATCTGCTGCAGGTCTTCCCTAGTGCTAGGACCATGTTAGTATCATACACTGGGCCTAATCCAGACCTGATCGCAGCAGCAAATTTGTTCACTAATGGACAAAACCATGTGCACTGCAGGTGGGGCAGATGTAACGTGCAGAGAGAGTATGGTAACTTACCTCCTTCATGTTATACTCCAGTCATTGCTACCTCTGCAACCCCTCCCGTCGTCTTCAACTGACACTTTGCAGATCTCTTTGCCGGTCACCGGACACTCTGCAAATCTCTTTGCCAGATGATCTAAAAAACACAAAAGACTACCATTAAGCATAGTACTAGTTTAAGTACAATAAAATGTTTATGAGTCAACCAGTTTCCCAATTTTCCTTAAACCAAACAAGATACTTTCAAAGTTATGTAACATGTGCAGAGAGAGTATGGTAACTTACCTCCTTCATGTTATACTCCAGTCGTTGCTACCTCTGCGACCCCTCCCGTTGTCTTCAACTGACACTTTGCAGATCTCTTTGCCGGTCACCCGACACTCTGCAAATCTCTTTGCCAGATGATCTAAAAAACACAAAAGACTATCATTAAGCATAGTACTAGTTTAAGTACAATAAAATATTTATGAGTCAACCAGTTTCCCAATTTTCCTTAAACCAAACGATACTTTCAAAGTTATCAATATCCCATTTATCTATTTTATTAACTTTTTCATCCCAAAGCCACGATCCTGCCTCATAGAGACCCAGGTTATCTACATCCCCTGTATGTGTGCTTATCCTCCATACTGGCCTCTTTATTCCTGTAACGCTACATTTTTATTCCTAAATATATCATTCCTTCCTGTGCTTCTCCTATTTATGTGTTCTTGTACCTGTATTCCAGTTCTGTCTATCTTGTCTTGCATTTCAGCTAACTATTTTGCACTCTGTCTTCCTTACCCCTCTCCATCATACCCTGCCATGTAGGACTCACCTCCTCCTACCTGTCTTCCTGCATGGAAACTGGAAACGTCAGCAGCTGTAGAATGTTACAGGACGAAGCATTGTGATGTCACAAAATAGTGATGTCACAGGCTAGGTGTGATGTCACAGTAACCAGCAGCAAAGCTACAGAGTTACAGCTATTTTACATATACATTTTATACATCAATTACAACTAGATATACATGAGTTTCTAGTTTAAAAAAAATGAGACTAGTGTAGAAAATAAACCATAAGGCAACGCTGTACAGAGTGCCTCAATGTATAGGTAAAGGGAAAACATAAGTGACAGGAATTTCTAGACTAAATCACCACTAATATTTTATAAGGAAAAAAGCTCTATCTAAGAGGCTGAATTAATAATTTTCCGTTATATGTGTGTGTGTGTGTGTGTGTGTGTGTGTGTGTGTATGCACCCCACCCTATGAGTGGTGAGTGCAGACACTGCACCCCGCTTCTGGGGTGGTGAGTGCTGTGGTTTTATATTTGATGGTATATATATATATATATATATATATATAGAGAGAGAGAGAGAGAGAGAGAGAGAGAGAGAGAGAGAGAGAGAGAGATAGCTATACTAACTATACTGTCCCATTAAACCAGGAAACTCACGAATTATACAGTTTCTGTGGCTGGCTGACCTCAAGTCTGCATCTCACCTGGTTTAATCAGCCACAGAACCTGTGTAACCCATGAGCGTATAAAGAGGAGAAGAAATAAGAGTTGTCTTTTTTGTGGCGCACTAGAAATTTATTATTCAATATAAGCGTATATAAAACTGTAAGGCGGGCCCGCAAGGTGACATTCACAGGGAAAAGGTAATGACATCCACTCAACTTGTTCACACCCGCTGGACATGTTGGAAAGAGGGTGAGTGGACAGTGAGCGTGGCTGTGCCCTGTGGCACCACGTGGCACCATTGTACCGACAGCCGGACCGCTGAGAACGGAACCTGGAGGGTACATAACTTTTTGGTTTTCATTTCATCTCATGACACTCCACCCAAAGCTACTCTTCTGGTTATCCTATCAACTAGGACAACAATGAAGGTGACTCCATAACATTTCTTCCATTCAGGGCCGTTTCTTGGGGCAGGCACTGGGCGCCCACCGTGGCACTAACTGTGGCTCCCTGCTTTCCCCTCCTATTTCTCCCCGAGTAACCCGCTCGCGGGGCGGAGTTTCACGTAATGACGCGGTTGCGTCGTTACGTCACGACGCAACCCCGTCACTCCGCGAAACTGCCCCCCCCGAGCGGAGTACAGAGGGGGATCCAAGTTAGGAAGAGGGAAAGGCCGGCGCGAGGAGTGACTGGTGAGGCGTGCCGAAGAGCGGTAATCGCCTCTGTAAGTATTCTCTCTCTCTCTCTCTCTCAATGGGGTATATTTACTAAAATTCGTATTAGTCCCGATTTGGAGGGAGATTCATCACGAATGACAACGACTGTGTGTATTTTCAACTTTTTGAAAATTTTACGCCTCATTTACTAAGCTGTCGTATTTGTATTTTTCGTGGTTTACGATGTCGATGTCATTCGTGGTTTTGTAAGGTAGAATGCGGCCGATTTAGTGGTTTTGCAGCCGTGTTATGAGGTTTTTCTACGACTGCGTCACATTTTGGTTACAGCAGTGTTTGTCCGTTCACGGACGCGTTTTTTTCCTAAGTTTCGTTTTTGTCACTCGTCCGTGATTGGTTTGATTCGTGATGGAGGAGTGTCTGTGTACATTACTATAAAAACGCCCCAAACCGTCCGAACCTCGTGGGTTTAGCTAGTGGAAAGGTGAGAGGAAGGTGTGTTAGGAGTTGGTGAGTTGTTTGGAGTTTTTGGCGGTTTTGAGGAGGTTCTTTGTGATTGTTGAGTGCTGTACTGTGTGTGTAAGTAGTCTTGTCATACTTGTTGTGTAGTTATTTAAAAGTCTGTCTAGTTTTTTGTCATTGTTTTTTATTTCACGTCTATTGTCATTGTTTGTGAGTGAGTGTGTGTGTGTTTGGTGTGTGGTGTGTAGTGGTAGTGGAGGAGTGTGTTTACTGTTTTTTTTTTCTCAGTGTTATTTGTTGTTTGTCCTGATTATGTCCCAGTCAGAGGTGAGTGAGAGGGAGGAGGTGAGTGAGGTAGAGATGAGCGGGTTCGGTTCCTCGGAATCCGAACCCGCCCGAACTTCAGTTTTTTTTACACGGGTCCGAGCGACTCGGATCTTCCCGCCTTGCTCGGTTAACCCGAGCGCGCCCGAACATCATCATCACGCTGTCGGATTCTCGCGAGGCTCGGATTCTATCGCGAGACTCGGATTCTATATAAGGAGCCGCGCGTCGCCGCCATTTTCACACGTGCATTGAGATTCATAGGGAGAGGACGTGGCTGGCGTCCTCTCCGTTTATAGAGATTCGAGAAGAGAGTGAGACAGAGAGAGACACAGTAGTAATTTTGGGGAGCATTAGGAGGAGTACTACTACTACTAGTACTTGCTGAAGTGATAGAGATAGTGTGACTGTATTATCTGACTTGTGGGGGAGACACTGACAGTGGGGAGCAGTTAGAGTCTGAGAGCAGGACTCAGGACTCAGGAGTACATATAACGTACAGTGCACACTTTTGCTGCCAGAGTGCCAGCCACACTGCCATTGTTTGTGACCACACTGACCACCAGTATAATATATATTGTGATTGTCTGCTTAGGACTCAGGAGTACTACTTGCAAGTTGCTGATAGTGTGACCAGTGACCTGACCACCAGTTTAATAATCACCACCAGTTTATGAGTTTAATATATATATATATATATATATATATATAAAATTGTATATAATATATATATAATATTGTATACCACCTAGCACCTACCCGTGTTTTTTTTTTTTTTTCTTTCTTCTTTATACATACTACTATAGTAGCTTACTGTAGCAGTCTGCGGTGCTGCTGAGCTGACAGTGTCCAGCAGGTCCGTCATCAGTCATTACATAATAAATATATATACCTGTCCGGCTGCAGTACTAGTGATATTATATATACATATATATTGATTTCATCTCATTATCATCCAGTCTATATTATCAGCAGACACAGTACGTTAGTCCACGGCTGTAGCTACCTCTGTGTCGGCACTCGGCAGTCCATCCATAATTGTATACCACCTACCCGTGGTTGTTTTTTTTTTCTTTCTTCTTTATACATACTACTATAGTAGCTTACTGTAGCAGTCTGCGGTGCTGCTGAGCTGACAGTGTCCAGCAGGTCCGTCATCAGTCATTACATAATAAATATATAATATGTACCTGTCCGGCTGCAGTACTAGTGATATTATATATACATATATATTGATTTCATCTCATTATCATCCAGTCTATATTATCAGCAGACACAGTACGGTAGTCCACGGCTGTAGCTACCTCTGTGTCGGCACTCGGCAGTCCATCCATAATTGTATACCACCTACCCGTGGTTTTTTTTTCTTTCTTTCTTCTTTATACATACTACTATAGTAGCTTACTGTAGCAGTCTGCGGTGCTGCTGAGCTGACAGTGTCCAGCAGGTCCGTCATCAGTCATTACATAATAAATATATATACCTGTCCGGCTGCAGTACTAGTGATATTATATATACATATATATTGATTTCATCTCATTATCATCCAGTCTATATTATCAGCAGACACAGTACGGTAGTCCACGGCTGTAGCTACCTCTGTGTCGGCACTCGGCAGTCCATCCATAATTGTATACCACCTACCCGTGGTTGTTTTTTTTTTCTTTCTTCTTTATACATACTACTATAGTAGCTTACTGTAGCAGTCTGCGGTGCTGCTGAGCTGACAGTGTCCAGCAGGTCCGTCATCAGTCATTACATAATAAATATATATACCTGTCTGGCTGCAGTACTAGTGATATTATATATACATATATATTGATTTCATCTCATTATCATCCAGTCTATATTATCAGCAGACACAGTACGGTAGTCCACGGCTGTAGCTACCTCTGTGTCGGCACTCGGCAGTCCATCCATAATTGTATACCACCTACCCGTGGTTTTTTTCTTTTCTTTCTTCTTTATACATACTACTATAGTAGCTTACTGTAGCAGTCTGCGGTGCTGCTGAGCTGACAGTGTCCAGCAGGTCCGTCATCAGTCATTACATAATAAATATATATACCTGTCCGGCTGCAGTACTAGTGATATTATATATACATATATATTGATTTCATCTCATTATCATCCAGTCTATATTATCAGCAGACACAGTACGGTAGTCCACGGCTGTAGCTACCTCTGTGTCGGCACTCGGCAGTCCATCCATAATTGTATACCACCTACCCGTGGTTGTTTTTTTTTCTTTCTTCTTTATACATACTACTATAGTAGCTTACTGTAGCAGTCTGCGGTGCTGCTGAGCTGACAGTGTCCAGCAGGTCCGTCATCAGTCATTACATAATAAATATATATACCTGTCCGGCTGCAGTACTAGTGATATTATATATACATATATATTGATTTCATCTCATTATCATCCAGTCTATATTATCAGCAGACACAGTACGTTAGTCCACGGCTGTAGCTACCTCTGTGTCGGCACTCGGCAGTCCATCCATAATTGTATACCACCTACCCGTGGTTGTTTTTCTTTTCTTTCTTCTTTATACATACTACTATAGTGTCACAACTGAGGGCCTGAGCTGACGGGAGGCAGCCTCAGTTGTAGGGGCTGAGATGTACCGGAACCTGGGAGGTTGTATCAGACCCCTGGACATGTAAGTAACATGAATAATAACTGCCCGAAGGCGTGACCACGACAACTTGGATAAAAGTCAATGATGTTTATTATGACAACTCCGCAACACAGCAGCAGTAAAAGAAAACGTAAAAGTCAGCAAATAATAAATACAGTTCCTGGGTACTACAGGATGGCAGGAGCCACAGGGCACTGGTAGTGTGAGATAGTTCTTATGATCTTCTAGATGGAAAGTCCTTACCAGGCCCGACTGTAGCAATGGAGATAACCCAGGATTGTGCCAGCTGGTGTTCCAGGAAATGCTGGGTTGCTGAAGGTAAAACAGCTGCTGTGGATACTGGCTGGAACCAGACTGTTGTTAGCACGGAGTGGATACTGGCTGGAACCAGTTAAATAATAAATGAACTTGGGAGCGATGAAATATGAACTGAAATGTAGAACTTGAGAGCGGAGAAATAATAATACCGGTGGAGAGTGGTAAAGTGTAGAAAGGACACCGGCCCTTTAAGGGAAGCTGTACTCTGCTGAAAGCTGAGCTGGAAGCAGGTAATGGTGTAGCTGGAAACAGATGAATCCACAATGGATTGGAGAGTCAGGCTGCACCGCAGGTGGAATGCTGGTGCGGGTCTCTATGGTGGAAGTCTTGAGACAGGAGCTGGAACCTGGAAGACAATCACAGGAGAGAGACAAACAGGAACTAGGTTTGACAACCAAAGCACTGACGCCTTCCTTGCTCAGGCACTGTATTTATACCTGCAGCAAGGAAGGGATTGGCTAGGCAATTATGCAGATTAACAATACTGACAACAGATTGGAGGAAATGATCAGCTGACAGAATCCAAGATGGCTGCGCCCATGCAGACACTTGGAGGGAAGTTTGGTTTGTAATCCATGTGGTAATGAAAACAGTAATGGCGGCGCCGGCCACTGGAGACAGGAGACGCCAGGCTGACAAGTGCACATCCAACCACGCGGACACAGCGGAGGCCGCGGCTGACGTAATCGCCACTCTGACACTCTGCATGCAGAAGCTCAGGGACGGCGGCGGAGGCCGCGGGAGACGCCACGCCAGATGTAATATGGCGTTACTGTGACAGCGTCTCAGAGAGACAGGAGAGGATACAGGAATGTACACATCAGGATAACAGATGGGATCCGGTCCTGGAGCGCTGAGCCAGCCTTAGGAGGCATCTGATGGGTAAGAAATGGCGTCCAGATACCCGGATCGTGACAGCACCCCCCCCTTTAGGAGTGGCCCCAGGACACTTCTTTGGCTTTTGAGGAAACTTGGAATGGAATCTCCGGACCAAGGCAGGAGCATGGACATCAGAAGCATTGGTCCACGACCGTTCCTCAGGACCATAACCCTTCCAGTCAATAAGATATTGTAGTTGACCGTAACGGTGACGTGAGTCCAGGATCTTGGCCACTTCATACTCAACGCCTCGTTGAGTTTGGACTTTCGGAGTTGGAGGAAGTGAGGAATGAAACCGATTCAAGATCAGCGGTTTCAACAGGGAAACATGGAATGTCCTGGGTATTTTTAAGAAGGGAGGCAACTGGAGTCTGTAAGCAACAGGATTGATGACTTGTTCAATCTTGAAAGGACCGATATAGCGAGGTGCAAACTTCATACTGGGAACTCTTAACCTCAAATTCTTCGTGGATAACCATACCCGATCACCCACCTTGAGAGCAGGAACTGCTCGACGCTTCTTATCCGCAAACTTCTTGTACCTGAACGATGCCTTGAGCAGAGCTGATCGTACGCTCTTCCAGATATTGGCAAACTGATGCAAGGTGATATCCACTGCGGGAACCGAAGTTGCTGGAAGCGGTTGGAACTCAGGGACATTAGGGTGGAATCCAAAGTTAGTGAAGAATGGTGTTGAAGCAGATGAAGAATGATACTGGTTGTTATGACAGAACTCGGCCCAGGGAAGTAATTGAACCCAGTCATCTTGAGAGGAGGACACATAGATGCGGAGGAAGGCCTCCAAGTCCTGATTCACCCTCTCGGTTTGACCATTGGTCTGAGGATGGTAAGCCGTGGAAAACTTTAGCTTGACTTGGAGGACTTGACATAAACTTCGCCAGAATTTGGCTGTGAATTGAACTCCTCGATCTGAGATAATTTCTTCAGGAAGACCGTGGAGTCGGAAGATCTCTTGTATGAATACTTGAGCCAACTTGGAAGCTGACGGAAGACCGGTGAGAGGAATGAAGTGTGCCATCTTGGTGAACCGGTCAACTACCACCCAGATGGTATTGAACTTGTTGCACATGGGTAAGTCTGTAATGAAATCCATCGACAAGTGGGTCCATGGTCGACGGGGAACGGATAGTGGAACCAGTTGCCCCGCAGGCGACTGGCGGGATACTTTATGTTGGGCACACTTTGGGCAAGATGCAATAAACTCCAGGACGTCTTTTTTCAGAGTTGGCCACCAATAGGACCTAGAGATAAACTCCAGGGTTTTTTGGATACCTGTATGTCCGGCAAAACGGGAAGCATGGGCCCAATGCATGAGCTTCTTCCTTAGCATCGGCTTCACAAAACTTTTCCCTGATGGGGGCGTAGAGTCCATCCCTACCGTGGAGAATGCCAACGGATTTATAATAGGATGCTTGTCTGAAGACTCTGACTCATTTTCTTGCTCCCATGAGCGGGAAAGGGCATCGGCCTTGCGATTCTGAGAGCCCGGACAGAACTGGAGTTTAAAGTCGAACCTGGAAAAGAAAAGTGCCCATCTGGCCTGACGAGGGTTGAGACATTGTGCGCCCTTCAGGTATAAAAGGTTCTTGTGGTCTGTAAGTATGGTGATTAAATGAGAAGCTCCCTCCAACAGATACCTCCACTCTTCTAGAGCGAGCTTGATGGCTAGCAACTCCTGGTCGCCAATGGCATAGTTGCGCTCAGCTGGGGAGAACTTCCGGGAGAAGAAACTGCAAGGATGTAAATGGCCATCTTTAGCCCTCTGAGATAACACCGCTCCTACTCCAACGGAGGAGGCATCCACCTCTAGGATGAAAGGAGAGTCGATGTCAGGCTGTTTCAGGACAGGCGCAGAGATGAACCTCTGTTTTAAAAGATGAAAAGCTTGCATGGCTTCTTCAGACCACTTGGACGGGTTAGCACCCTTCTTGGTGAAAGCAGTAATAGGCGCCACAATGGTGGAAAAGTCTCGTATAAACTTTCGGTAATAATTGGCGAACCCTAAGAACCTCTGGACCCCTTTGAGGGTTAAGGGTACCGGCCAATTCTGAATTGCTTGTAGTTTCTCAGGATCCATCTCTAGTCCGGAACCGGACACAATGTACCCTAGAAACGGAATGGACTTGACTTCAAAGACGCATTTTTCTAATTTGCAATAGAGATGATTGACACGGAGACGGGACAGAACCTCTTTAACCCAAAAACGATGTTCCTCTAAATCGTTGGCAAAAATGAGGATATCGTCTAGATAGACCACGACATGACGGTATAGAATGTCTCTGAAGATCTCATTGACAAAATGCTGGAAGACAGCTGGAGCATTGCTCAATCCGAAGGGCATGACGAGGTACTCATAATGTCCGTCACGGGTGTTAAAGGCGGTCTTCCACTCGTCACCCTCACGGATCCGGATGAGATTGTATGCACCTCGCAAGTCCAGCTTTGTAAAGATGGTAGCTCCGCTAACTCTGTCAAAGAGCTCAGTAATCAGGGGTAAAGGATAACGGTTCTTGATGGTAATGTCGTTCAAACCTCTGTAGTCGATGCACGGCCGCAGACCACCATCTTTCTTTTTTACAAAAAAGAAGCCTGCGCCGGCTGGGGAAGAAGAAGGTCGAATGAACCCCTTTGCTAGGTTCTCTTTAATGTATTCCTCCATAGAATGCGTCTCAGGCAGAGACAACGGATAAGTTCGGCCTCGAGGTGGAACCTTCCCTGGAACGAGATCAATCGGGCAGTCCCATTCTCTATGAGGAGGAAGGATATCAGCAGAAGCTTTACTGAACACATCCGTGAAATCTTGATATGGAGGAGGTGGAACATCAGACGACCTGGGGGAGGAAGAACAGACAGGCAATACTTTAAACAAACATGTCTCTGCACAGGAGGAACCCCATGCTAGGATTTGCGTAGTCGTCCAATCAATTGTAGGATTGTGAAGACGGAGCCATGGAAGGCCCAGGACCACAGGATGTGTGGCTCTTGGAATCACTAAAAGTGAAATAAGTTCGGAATGAAGAACTCCCACTCTCAGACGAACTGGTAGAGTCCTTAGAGCAATAACAGTATCAAAAATTTTACTGCCATCCACGGCAGTTAAGGAAAAGGAGGAAGGAAGTCTCTCGGTGGGTAGGGACCACCGTTTAACATAGGCTTCAGTAATAAAGTTCCCAGCTGCTCCGGAATCAAGGAGAGCAATGACATTCCGATAACGTTGAGCAACTTGAAGCGAGACTGGGAGATTACAATCATGAGGAGATGGAGAGGAGATCATTACTCCTAGCCGGCCCTCTCCTGGGCGAGCTAGGGTTTGGAGTTTTCCCGGACGTTCGGGACAGGCATTGATGGTGTGAGACGGAGCTGCACAGTAAAGACAAAGAGACTCAGAGAGACGTCTTCGGCGCTCAGCAGGAGTTAAACGGGAACGGCCAATTTGCATGGGCTCATCTTTAGATGGTGACAGTTGACGAGGAGGAGGAGCAGAAGATTTTGGAGCAGATGATCTTCCACGCTCAGTTGCTCTCTCTCTGAAACGTAAATCAACTTTCGTGCAGAGTGAGATGAGCTCATCTAACTTAGAAGGTAAGTCTCTGGTAGCTAACTCATCCTTAATAAGCTCAGATAAGCCATGCCAGAATGCAGCATACAGGGCCTCGTCGTTCCATGCCAGTTCGGATGCCAGGATCTGGAACTGTATCAGATATTGTCCTACAGTTCGTGACCCCTGGCGTAAACGGAGAATCTCGGATGAAGCTGAGGTTACCCGGCCTGGCTCGTCGAAGATGCGCCTGAATGTTGACACGAATGCAGTGTAAGAAGATAGCAGGGTGTCGGACCTCTCCCATAACGGTGATGCCCAGTCAAGGGCGGAGCCACTGAGAAGAGAGATGATGTAGGCAATTTTTGTACGGTCACTGGGAAAATTGCCAGGTTGTAGCTCAAACTGAATCTCACACTGGTTGAGAAATCCCCTGCAGAATCTTGGAGATCCGTCAAATTTTGCTGGCGTTGGAAGATGAAGACGTGGAGCAGAAATGGGTAAGGTGGGTGGGGTTATAGCTGGAGTCACTGTGGTTGACGCACCAGATGCGCCTGATCCACGGAGAGTTGTCTGAATCCCATCCAGCCGAGTAGAGAGATCCTGGAGACAGCGGATGATGTGGCCCTGTGCAGCCTCCTGATGTTCTAGTCGGGCTGCCAGTTCTTGCATCGGCCTGGCCGCTTGATCCTGGTCTCCGGCTGGATTCATTAGGTCAGTGCTTACTGTCACAACTGAGGGCCTGAGCTGACGGGAGGCAGCCTCAGTTGTAGGGGCTGAGATGTACCGGAACCTGGGAGGTTGTATCAGACCCCTGGACATGTAAGTAACATGAATAATAACTGCCCGAAGGCGTGACCACGACAACTTGGATAAAAGTCAATGATGTTTATTATGACAACTCCGCAACACAGCAGCAGTAAAAGAAAACGTAAAAGTCAGCAAATAATAAATACAGTTCCTGGGTACTACAGGATGGCAGGAGCCACAGGGCACTGGTAGTGTGAGATAGTTCTTATGATCTTCTAGATGGAAAGTCCTTACCAGGCCCGACTGTAGCAATGGAGATAACCCAGGATTGTGCCAGCTGGTGTTCCAGGAAAAGCTGGGTTGCTGAAGGTAAAACAGCTGCTGTGGATACTGGCTGGAACCAGACTGTTGTTAGCACGGAGTGGATACTGGCTGGAACCAGTTAAATAATAAATGAACTTGGGAGCGATGAAATATGAACTGAAATGTAGAACTTGAGAGCGGAGAAATAATAATACCGGTGGAGAGTGGTAAAGTGTAGAAAGGACACCGGCCCTTTAAGGGAAGCTGTACTCTCCTGAAAGCTGAGCTGGAAGCAGGTAATGGTGTAGCTGGAAACAGATGAATCCACAATGGATTGGAGAGTCAGGCTGCACCGCAGGTGGAATGCTGGTGCGGGTCTCTATGGTGGAAGTCTTGAGACAGGAGCTGGAACCTGGAAGACAATCACAGGAGAGAGACAAACAGGAACTAGGTTTGACAACCAAAGCACTGACGCCTTCCTTGCTCAGGCACAGTGTATTTATACCTGCAGCAAGGAAAGGATTGGCTAGGCAATTATGCAGATTAACAATACTGACAACAGATTGGAGGAAATGATCAGCTGACAGAATCCAAGATGGCTGCGCCCATGCAGACACTTGGAGGGAAGTTTGGTTTGTAATCCATGTGGTAATGAAAACAGTAATGGCGGCGCCGGCCACTGGAGACAGGAGACGCCAGGCTGACAAGTGCACATCCAACCACGCGGACACAGCGGAGGCCGCGGCTGACGTAATCGCCACTCTGACACTCTGCATGCAGAAGCTCAGGGACGGCGGCGGAGGCCGCGGGAGACGCCACGCCAGATGTAATATGGCGTTACTGTGACAGCGTCTCAGAGAGACAGGAGAGGATACAGGAATGTACACATCAGGATAACAGATGGGATCCGGTCCTGGAGCGCTGAGCCAGCCTTAGGAGGCATCTGATGGGTAAGAAATGGCGTCCAGATACCCGGATCGTGACATATAGTAGCTTACTGTAGCAGTCTGCGGTGCTGCTGAGCTGACAGTGTCCAGCAGGTCCGTCATCAGTCATTACATAATAAATATATAATATATACCTGTCCGGCTGCAGTACTAGTGATATTATATATACATATATATTGATTTCATCTCATTATCATCCAGTCTATATTATCAGCAGACACAGTACGGTAGTCCACGGCTGTAGCTACCTCTGTGTCGGCACTCGGCAGTCCATCCATAATTGTATACCACCTACCCGTGGTTTTTTTTTTCTTTCTTCTTTATACATACTACTATAGTAGCTTACTGTAGCAGTCTGCGGTGCTGCTGAGCTGACAGTGTCCAGCAGGTCCGTCATCAGTCATTACATAATAAATATATATACCTGTCCGGCTGCAGTACTAGTGATATTATATATACATATATATTGATTTCATCTCATTATCATCCAGTCTATATTAGCAGCAGACACAGTACGGTACTCCACGGCTGTAGCTACCTCTGTGTCGGCACTCGGCAGTCCATCCATAAGTATACTAGTATCCATCCATCTCCATTGTTTACCTGAGGTGCCTTTTAGTTGTGCCTATTAAAATATGGAGAACAAAAATGTTGAGGCTCCAAAATTAGGGAAAGATCAAGATCCACTTCCACCTCGTGCTGAAGCTGCTGCCACTAGTCATGGCCGAGACGATGAAATGCCAGCAACGTCGTCTGCCAAGGCCGATGCCCAATGTCATAGTACAGAGCATGTAAAATCCAAAACACCAAATATCAGTAAAAAAAGGACTCCAAAACCTAAAATAAAATTGTCGGAGGAGAAGCGTAAACTTGCCAATATGCCATTTACCACACGGAGTGGCAAGGAACGGCTGAGGCCCTGGCCTATGTTCATGGCTAGTGGTTCAGCTTCACATGAGGATGGAAGCACTCAGCCTCTCGCTAGAAAAATGAAAAGACTCAAGCTGGCAAAAGCACCGCAAAGAACTGTGCGTTCTTCGAAATCCCAAATCCACAAGGAGAGTCCAATTGTGTCGGTTGCGATGCCTGACCTTCCCAACACTGGACGTGAAGAGCATGCGCCTTCCACCATTTGCACGCCCCCTGCAAGTGCTGGAAGGAGCACCCGCAGTCCAGTTCCTGATAGTCAGATTGAAGATGTCAGTGTTGAAGTACACCAGGATGAGGAGGATATGGGTGTTGCTGGCGCTGGGGAGGAAATTGACAAGGAGGATTCTGATGGTGAGGTGGTTTGTTTAAGTCAGACACCCGGGGAGACACCTGTTGTCCGTGGGAGGAATATGGCCATTGACATGCCCGGTGAAAATACCAAAAAAATCAGCTCTTCGGTGTGGAAGTATTTCAACAGAAATGCGGACAACAGGTGTCAAGCCGTGTGTTGCCTTTGTCAAGCTGTAATAAGTAGGGGTAAGGACGTTAACCACCTCGGAACATCCTCCCTTATACGTCACCTGCAGCGCATTCATAATAAGTCAGTGACAAGTTCAAAAACTTTGGGCGACAGCAGAAGCAGTCCACTGACCAGTAAATCCCTTCCTCTTGTAACCAAGCTCCCGCAAACCACACCACCAACTCCCTCAGTGTCAATTTCCTCCTTACCCAGGAAAGCCAATAGTCCTGCAGGCCATGTCACTGGCAAGTCTGACGAGTCCTCTCCTGTCTGGGATTCCTCCGATGCATCCTTGAGTGTAACGCCTACTGCTGCTGGCGCTGCTGCTGTTGCTGCTGGGAGTCGATCGTCATCCCAGAGGGGAAGTCGGAAGACCACTTGTACTACTTCCAGTAAGCAATTGACTGTCCAACAGTCCTTTGCGAGGAAGATGAAATATCACAGCAGTCATCCTGCTGCAAAGCGGATAACTGAGGCCTTGACAACTATGTTGGTGTTAGACGTGCATCCGGTATCCGCCGTTAGTTCACAGGGAACTAGACAATTTCTTGAGGTAGTGTGCCCCCGTTACCAAATACCATCTAGGTTCCACTTCTCTAGGCAGGCGATACCGAGAATGTACACGGACGTCAGAAAAAGACTCACCAGTGTCCTAAAAAATGCAGTTGTACCCAATGTCCACTTAACCACGGACATGTGGACAAGTGGAGCAGGGCAGGGTCAGGACTATATGACTGTGACAGCCCACTGGGTAGATGTATGGACTCCCGCCGCAAGAACAGCAGCGGCGGCACCAGTAGCAGCATCTCGCAAACGCCAACTCTTTCCTAGGCAGGCTACGCTTTGTATCACCGCTTTCCAGAATACGCACACAGCTGAAAACCTCTTACGGCAACTGAGGAAGATCATCGCGGAATGGCTTACCCCAATTGGACTCTCCTGTGGATTTGTGGCATCGGACAACGCCAGCAATATTGTGTGTGCATTAAATCTGGGCAAATTCCAGCACGTCCCATGTTTTGCACATACCTTGAATTTGGTGGTGCAGAATTTTTTTAAAAATGACAGGGGTGTGCAAGAGATTCTGTCGGTGGCTAGAAGAATTGCGGGACACTTTCGGCGTACAGGCACCACGTACAGAAGACTGGAGCACCACCAAAAACAACTGAACCTGCCCTGCCATCATCTGAAGCAAGAAGTGGTAACGAGGTGGAATTCAACCCTCTATATGCTTCAGAGGTTGGAGGAGCAGCAAAAGGCCATTCAAGCCTATACAATTCAGCACGATATAGGAGGTGGAATGCACCTGTCTCAAGCGCAGTGGAGAATGATTTCAACATTGTGCAAGGTTCTGATTCCCTTTGAACTTGCCACACGTGAAGTCAGTTCAGACACTGCCAGCCTGAGTCAGGTCATTCCCCTCATCAGGCTTTTGCAGAAGAAGCTGGAGACATTGAAGGAGGAGCTAACACAGAGCGATTCCGCTAGGCATGTGGGACTTGTGGATGGAGCCCTTAATTCGCTTAACAAGGATTCACGGGTGATCAATCTGTTGAAATCAGAGCACTACATTTTGGCCACCATGCTCGATCCTAGATTTAAAGCCTACCTTGAATCTCTCTTTCCGGCAGACACAAGTCTGCTGGGGTTCAAAGACCTGCTGGTGAGAAAATTGTCAAGTCAAGCGGAACGCGACCTGTCAACATCTCCTCCTTCACATTCTCCCGCAACTGGGGGTGCGAGGAAAAGGCTCAGAATTCCGAGCCCACCCGCTGGCGGTGATGCAGGGCAGTCTGGAGCGACTGCTGATGCTGACATCTGGTCCGGACTGAAGGACCTGACAACGATTACGGACATGTCGTCTACTGTCACTGCATATGATTCTCTCACCATTGAAAGAATGGTGGAGGATTATATGAGTGACCGCATCCAAGTAGGCACGTCACACAGTCCGTTCTTATACTGGCAGGAAAAAGAGGCAATTTGGAGGCCCTTGCACAAACTGGCTTTATTCTACCTAAATTGCCCTCCCACAAGTGTGTACTCCGAAAGAGTGTTTAGTGCCGCCGCTCACCTTGTCAGCAATCGGCGTACGAGGTTACATCCAGAAAATGTGGAGAAGATGATGTTCATTAAAATGAATTATAATCAATTCCTCCGTGGAGACATTGACCAGCAGCAATTGCCTCCACAAAGTACACAGGGAGCTGAGATGGTGAATTCCAGTGGGGACGAATTGATAATCTGTGAGGAGGGGGATGTACACGGTGATATATCGGAGGATGATGATGAGGTGGACATCTTGCCTCTGTAGAGCCAGTTTGTGCAAGGAGAGATTAATTGCTTCTTTTTTGGTGGGGGTCCAAACCAACCCGTCATTTCAGTCACAGTCGTGTGGCAGACCCTGTCACTGAAATGATGGGTTGGTTAAAGTGTGCATGTCCTGTTTATACAACATAAGGGTGGGTGGGAGGGCCCAAGGACAATTCCATCTTGCACCTCTTTTTTCTTTAATTTTTCTTTGCGTCATGTGCTGTTTGGGGAGTATTTTTTGGAAGGGCCATCCTGCGTGACACTGCAGTGCCACTCCTAGATGGGCCCGGTGTTTGTGTCGGCCACTAGGGTCGCTTATCTTACTCACACAGCTACCTCATTGCGCCTCTTTTTTTCTTTGCGTCATGTGCTGTTTGGGGAGGGTTTTTTGGAAGGGACATCCTGCGTGACACTGCAGTGCCACTCCTAGATGGGCCCGGTGTTTGTGTCGGCCACTAGGGTCGCTTATCTTACTCACACAGCTACCTCATTGCGCCTCTTTTTTTCTTTGCGTCATGTGCTGTTTGGGGAGGGTTTTTTGGAAGGGACATCCTGCGTGACACTGCAGTGCCACTCCTAGATGGGCCCGGTGTTTGTGTCGGCCACTAGGGTCGCTTATCTTACTCACACAGCTACCTCATTGCGCCTCTTTTTTTCTTTGCGTCATGTGCTGTTTGGGGAGGGTTTTTTGGAAGGGACATCCTGCGTGACACTGCAGTGCCACTCCTAGATGGGCCCGGTGTTTGTGTCGGCCACTAGGGTCGCTTATCTTACTCACACAGCTACCTCATTGCGCCTCTTTTTTTCTTTGCGTCATGTGCTGTTTGGGGAGGGTTTTTTGGAAGGGACATCCTGCGTGACACTGCAGTGCCACTCCTAGATGGGCCAGGTGTTTGTGTCGGCCACTAGGGTCGCTTATCTTACTCACACAGCTACCTCATTGCGCCTCTTTTTTTCTTTGCGTCATGTGCTGTTTGGGGATGGTTTTTTGGAAGGGCCATCCTGCGTGACACTGCAGTGCCACTCCTAGATGGGCCAGGTGTTTGTGTCGGCCACTAGGGTCGCTTATCTTACTCACACAGCTACCATCATTGCGCCTCTTTTTTTCTTTGCGTCATGTGCTGTTTGGGGAGGGTTTTTTGGAAGGGCCATCCTGCGTGACACTGCAGTGCCACTCCTAGATGGGCCAGGTGTTTGTGTCGGCCACTAGGGTCGCTTATCTTACTCACACAGCTACCTCATTGCGCCTCTTTTTTTCTTTGCGTCATCCAGCGACCTCGGTGCAAATTTTAGGACTAAAAATAATATTGTGAGGTATTCAGAATAGACTGAAAATGAGTGGAAATTATGGTTTTTAATACTTTGGGATCAAAATGACCCCCAAATTCTATGATTTAAGCTGTTTTTTAGTGTTTTTTGAAAAAAACACCCGAATCCAAAACACACCCGAATCCGACAAAAAAAATTCGGTGAGGTTTTGCCAAAACGCGGTCGAACCCAAAACACGGCCGCGGAACCGAACCAAAAACCAAAACACAAAACCCGAAAAATTTCAAGTGCACATCTCTAGAGTGAGGTGGAGGAGGTGAGTGAGGTGGAGGAGGTGAGTGAGAGGGAGGAGGTTAGTGAGGTGGAGGAGGTTAGTGAGGAGGAGGGGGAGGTTGTTGCTGCGGCCTCCAGTGTTAGTGATGGTGTTGTGGCTCCGCAGCCACGCACCACTGCAAAGACTGGCCGCAATGTAAAATTCAGCTACGCTGAAAATATGGCTTTGGTGCGGGAGCTGATGAGGCATCATCGGCAGTTGTTTGGCCATGATGCTGCAAAGGTGTCGTCACGCAGGAAGAGTGTTCTGTGGGGGAAGGTAGTTGCGGCTGTGAATAGTGAATAGTGAGGGTGTGGTGAGGCGGACCGAGGACACGTGTCGTAAGCGTTTCTACGACATAAAGCGCTGTGTCAAGGCAAAGATGGCCAAGGAGGCTAAATCAGCCCGCCAAACCGGGGATGGACACCCCTTCCGTGCATCTTACCGTGATTGGGAGGAGCCTGTGCGTGCACTCATTCCGCCAGAAGTGGTTGGTGCCACTTATGTCCGGAATTCGGATCGGCCAAGGCAGGATGGTGAGTTTTTTTATAATTTTTTTTATTAAAATCAACATCTGTGCTTTGTCCTTAGTTGTCTGAAATGACTTCTAGCTAATTGTGGTTGTCAGTTTGTTTATTATTCTAATGTGTTGGTGATGTAGTGCAGGCCTGGCCAACCTGTGGCTCTCCAGCTGTTGTAAAACTACAAGTCCCATCATGCCTTGCCACAGTTTTGCTATTAGGGAATGCTAAAACTGTTGCAGGGCATGCTGGGATGTGTAGTTTCACTACATCTGGTGAGCCACAGGTTGGCCAGGCCTGATGTAGTGTATTCTCAATTATGTATTTTTTAAACCTTTGTATAGTTGTTTTTTTTGTGGTTGCCTTGTCCTTTTTCTGGTGTTTTATGCCAAAAGTAAATGTTTGTAGGTGTATTTTAAAGAAGTGTTTTTTATTTTTATTTTTTAAATACATTTCATAGCATTTATGTTTATTTTGTGTTGTTCTGGGTTGTCCTTTGTGTGCTTCATGTGTTTTTTCAGGCATATTTGGTTGTGATGTTTCCAAGTTTTCGCAGATATTTGTGGCTAGTGTTACCATCAAAATTTGGGTGCTTAGCGTGGAATATTGTGACCAGAAATGAAATGCAGGTGGTCTTCATTTGGCAAAATACTTAGAAACAGCAGATCATAACTGCACATATTCTATAGGAAAACAACTTGTACACTCACAATGGATTTTTAATGTGGCAACTGTTATTTAAAAAAAAAAATACAGGTTGAGTATCCCATATCCAAATATTCCGAAATACGGAATATTCCGAAATACGGACTTTTTTGAATGACAGTGAGATAGTGAAACCTTTGTTTTTTGATGACTCTGTACACAGACTTTGTTTAATACACAAAGTTATTAAAAATATTGTATTAAATGACCTTTAGGCTGTGTGTATAAGGTGTATATGAAACATAAATGAATTGTGTGAATGTACACACACTTTGTTTAATGCACAAAGTTATAAAAAAATATTGGCTAAAATTACCTTCAGGCTGTGTGTTTAAGGTGTATATGTAACATAAATGCATTCTGTGCTTAGATTTAGGTCCCATCACCATGATATCTCATTATGGTATGCAATTATTCCAAAATACGGAAAAATCCGATATCCAAAATACGTCTGGTCCCAAGCATTTTGGATAAGGGATACTCAACCTGTAATACAAATAATAATAATACAAATCTTACCTCTCGGTTTAAAGCCCTGGACATAGAAACATTCTTGGCCTGAGACTTAGTTGTATTAAATGGCGAAATCAGATTGCAAATTGAGTATCACATGAGGGCTGCAGTATTGCAACCCTTCCTTCTGGGGCAAACACTAGTGGGTAGGAACGAATAAGATTAGCTAGGGGTGTGTTTCCTGTGATTGGCAAAACAATTTATAATTTAAGGTCTGTGTTGAGCAATTCAGTATGGAAGTTACTGGCTCATGCTCAGTCTTTCATCCCAGGCTCAGGAATTACTATTAAATGTACCATTAGGGCATGAAGGTGGAATATTATTATTTAAGAAATTGAATCATACTTGCCTACTCTCCCGAATTCTGCGGGAGACACCCGGTTTCTCGGGTAGTCCCCCGCAGCCCCTGAAGAGTGGACACCCCTCCCGCATTCTGCCCACTTCCTAGCCGAGGGGGCGGGTCTTAATGACGCCATTAAATGCTAATTGTGTAATCGAAGCTCCGCCCATATGCAAATACCATCCAATTGCGGTATTTGCTAGTGTAGTGGGTGGGGCATAATGACATCATTGGCTCGTCCCCGCCTCCATCGCCGCCCACCTGCTTCTCCTCTCCCAGTATCTCCCGGAGAGGAAATAAATGTAGGCACTGTAAGTATTACTTGAATAGTATGCCAATTGTTGCTCTGTGGTAGCTATAGTTAAATAGGGTTAGGACTGCCTGTCTTCTGCAAGAAGAACAAACACATTTTTTTTGTGTAAAATGAGCAATCTATGATTACACCTTAAAATAATGATGACACTAGTCAGCAGGGCTGTAGCCTGTAGCTAGAACTTTGTGGGCCCCATAGCAACATTTTGAAGGGGCCCCTGTCCCAATGCTTCTAGAGAGACACTTCTCTGCAGCAGTTGTTCATGTTATGCCCTATAATAGTGCCCTAGTATGTTTTATGAATCGCAGTAATGCTTAAGTTCACCCTATGTCACATTTCAGAGCTACTAGTACACATTATGCCGCACAGTACCCCCAATTCACATTATGATATATAGTGCTCCCCATTCATATTGTGTTTCATTACAGTGCCCTGGTTCATATTATATAACATTAAAATGCCCTTCAGTTCATTTTATACCACACTACAATGAGCAGGTGCAGGGGCATACCTAGATATATTGCAGGCCCCAAGGAAAAAGTTTGAAAGGATCCCTATGTTCCACCCAATGCCGAAAAATGTATATAACACATGTAACTATGACAGGGAAGGTGGGCCCCTCTCAGCTCTGGGCCCAATAGCAGCTGCACTCCCTGCACCCATGGTACAGATGGGTCCACGGTTATCTTGCCTAGTTTGCTGCACCTAGGCACAACATTATTAAAGGTCAAACTAAACATGGACCCATCGGTAGCTACGCCCTTGCTTGTCAGTGTCTGCAATGTGCTGCTAAGCATCACAGAAACTGGAAAGGGTTTTACTAGTAAGGACAAAATGGAGCACTGTGAGCAATGGTTAACCCTAATAGCACACTGTGACTAAAAAGTAAAACGTGTCCTGATTTTTAATGTACTTGTTGTAAATGTAAAATCAGGACAGAGTGGTATACGGACCATGCTGGGGGCATGGCTATGTCACAAAGGGTATGGTCAGTTCTCTAAGGGCACTTCTAGGGAAACACCATTTTATTGCTGCAAGTGCTGAAGACACCTGCCTTGTGCTAGATAAAATAACTTCCATCTTTCCACAAATTGCCTCATTAAGAAGGTTTTATTGGTAGTCCCATGAAATTTGGCACACAATCTGTAGATATGGGGAAGTGCATCATATATACAATAAGAGAATAGTGGTGTTCACGTCATTTTGTTACTGGTGGTGCAAGGATTACTACTATGGGGCCCAGAGCTGGGAGAGGCCACCTTCCCTGTCACAGTTACATGTGTTATATATAGGGGTGTAGCTACCATAGGTACTGTAACTGCCTACCAGTGTAATGCCTCACCTACTGGTTTGATCTCCACCTCCTTTGACATGATCCTCCTGCTGGTGCTGTGACTGCCTACTAGTGCAATGCCTCACCTACTGGTGTGATCTCCACCTCCTGTGACATGATTCTCCTGCTGGTGCTGTGACTGCCTACCAGTGCAATGCCTCACCCACTGGTGTGATCTCCACCTCCTGTGACATGATTCTCCTGCTGGTGCTGTGACTGCCTACCAGTGCAATGCCTCACCCACTGGTGTGATCTCCACCTCCTGTGACATGATTCTCCTGCTGGTGCTGTGACTGCATACCCTCCAACATGACCCGCCCCACTAGGTACAAAATGCTCTGTTTCAGAACTTCCCTCTTAATTTATTATTGCCATCACCTGTGAAGAAACAGCTTTCTTATCATTTAACTAGTTCAACACAGGTGATGGAAATCATAAATTAAGAGGGAAGTTCAGAAACAGAGCATTTTGTACCTAGTGGGGCGGGTCATGTTGGAGGGTGTGTGACTGCCTACCAGTACAATGCCTCACCTACTGGTGTGAACTCCACCTCCTGTGACACAATCCTCCTGTTGGTGCTGTGAATGCCTACCAGTACAATGCCTCACCTACTGGTGTGATCTCCACCTCCTGTGACAAGATCCTCCTGCTGGTGCTGTGACTGCCTTCCAGTGCAATGCCTCACCTACTGGTGTGATCTCCACCTCCTTTGACATGATTCTCCTGCTGGTGCTGTGACTGCCTACTAGTGCAATGCCTCACCTACTGGTGTGATCTCCACCTCCTGTGACAAGATCCTCCTGCTGGTGCTGTGACTGCCTTCCAGTGCAATGCCTCACCTACTGGTGTGATCTCCACCTCCTGTGACAAGATCCTCCTGCTGGTGCTGTGACTGCCTTCCAGTGCAATGCCTCACCTACTGGTGTGATCTCCACCTCCTGTGACATGATTTTCCTGCAGGTGATGTGACTGCCTACCAGTGCAATGCCTCACCCACTGGTGTGATCTCCACCTCCTGTGACACTATCCTACTGCTGGTGCTGTGACTGCATACCAGTGCAATGCCTCACCTACTGGTGTGATCTCCACCTCCTGTGACACGATCCTACTGCTGGTGCTGTGACTGCCTACCAGTACAATGCCTCACCTACTGGTGTGATCTCCACCTCCTGTGACACGATCCTACTGCTGGTGCTGTGACTGCCTACCATGCTGCATTAGCCTTGCTTACTACCACTGTGGGTAATGCTAACAATTTGCTTAAGCCCAATTTGTGTTGGGCCCCGCTTAGAGCTGACTTTCTCCAACCTACATGAGGGCCACTTTTAATATATTTCCAGGGCCACTTTACGTTCCCTGCCCCCTGTCTGGCATGGAAGAAATGTGAATGATAAATCAATGTAAATGTACCAGGAGGTATTGATAGGCCTTTATAACATTACCTTATACTGTGAATTTCTTACCCTGTTTCCAAGACAATAATTAATTTAACTTGTTAATTAAGTGAAAGGAAGACATGATATTTTCCGGGAGATGTATCAAGCCGTGGAGAGAGATAAAGTTGAGTATTTGCCCAAATCAAATGAAGGTATCATTTCATGTACTGTGCTAGATAAGTGACAGAAGATGATTGGGTGGTTTGGACATCTGCACTTTATCTCTCTCCAAGGCTTGATACATCTCCCCAAGAGTGCTATATATAAAATATATGTCTGGCTGCTATACAGCAGGCCAGGAGCAACAGCAGGACAGTAGAGTAACAGTCATATCAGTAATAATTTGCGGACCCTGTGAAATTAGCATTCAGTAAAGACAGGAGACTCAGTCAATGAATACATAAAAGATTTTTTAGTTTATGTTAAAATATAAAAAGTTTATTAAGTGGAATATTTAATAAATAATATTTGCGAGACATCTCCAAAAACAGTCGGTTTTGGGGGCTGCCCACAAATATTAACCCGCCCCTGAATGTATGTATTGGGGACTGCAATGGATATTTGAGATATCTATTGCGTTCCTCCTATTTTGAACACAAAAGCAGCCACCAAAAGTTTCTACGGCAGATGGTAAACTGTGAAACTCACCAAGCTCCAGAATGCAAAGTATTTCTGAGCTTGGCTCGGCAGCTAATGCCATTTCTAAATGGCTTTTGTAGCCTGTGGGCTACATTATGCAATAATTCCCAGGAGAAGGATCCTTGGCATCCCTCTGCATTACAGTCTGCTCTCACATACGCAGTCTGACGATTGCACATGTGAACTAGCGCAGCCGGGGTCTAAACCCAGAAGTAAAGTGATCGCATTAGCAATTATTTTACTTCTTATACATTGCAGGGACAGGCATGAGATTGATTATGGCATAAAAGCTACACCTCTGGACTCACGAAGAGTCATCCTTCAGCACTCAGGAGAGGAAAACCCCCTTGGGGGGAAACCTCTGGGGAACCATGGCCTCAGGATTGCCCTTCCCTCTGGGCATTAAGAGGTGTACTAATAGAGGGGTCAGTATGCTATCCCAGCGCATGGGATCCCAGTGGTAGTCATACTGATGTCGGGATCCCGGTACAGAAAATACTGAGAGGGGTGAATAAGGGGTGTTCTCCCCTCTCCCCAACCCCTAACCCTGCCTGTCCGTAATCTAACCCTAACCTCACCCTTTTGTGCATAACCCTCCCACAGAGGTGCCTAATCCTAACCTCCGTCCCTGCTGCCTAAACCTAACCCTCCCTTCCCTGCAGCCTAACCACTCCTGGGGGTGCCTAACCCGCCCTACCAACAGCCTAACACTAACTTCCCCCCACCCGCAGCCTAACCCTATCTTCCCCCACCCACAGCCTAATCCATTCCTAACCCCCCGTCTGATGCCTAAACCTAACCCCCCGCCTGATGCCTAAACCCATCCTTCCCTTCCCTGCAGCCTAACCACCCCCCGGGGGTGCCTAACCCTAACCAACCCTACCCGCTGCCTAACCCTAACCTCCCCCCACCCACACCCTAAACCTAACCCCCGCCTGATGCCTAAACCTAACCCTTTCTCCCCTGCAGCCTAATCACCCTCGGGGTCCTTAACCCTAACCCACCCTACCTACAGCCTAACCCTATCCTCCCCACACCCATACCCTAAACCTTACCCCCGCCTGACGCCTAAACCTAATCTCCCCACCTGATGCCTAAACCTAACCCTTCCTCCCCTGCAGCCTAATCACCCCCGGGGGTCCTTAACCCTAACCCATTCTACCTGCAGCCTAACCCTATCCTCCACTTGATGCCTAATCCTTTCCCTCTCCCCATCCCCCTCACCCTGACTGTCCGCAGTCTAACCCTAACCTCCCCCTTTGTGCCTAACCCTCCCGCGGAGGTGCCTAATCCGAACCTCCGTCCCTGCTGCCTAAACCTAACCCTCCTTCCCCCGCAGCCTAACCACCCCCTCTACGCCCCTACTGCCTAAACCTAACCCTCCATCCCACGCAGTCTAACCACTCTCGGGGGTGCCTAACCCTAACCCACCCTACCCGCAGCCTAATGCTAACCTTCCCCCACACGCAGCCTAAACCTAACCCAGTGCCTGATGCCTAAACCTAACCCCCTGCCTGATGCCTAATCCTAACCCTCCCTCCCCTGCAGCCTAACCACCCCCAGGGGTGCCTAACTCTAACCCACCCACCCTACCCGCAGCCTAACCTCCCCCCACCCACAGCCTAAACTTAACCCCCCTGCCTGACTCCTAAACCTAATCCCCCCGCCTAAACCTAACCCTTCCTCCTTCGCAGCCTAACCACCCCCGCGGGTGCCTAAACCTAAGCTCCCCCCATCCGCAGCCTAAACTTAACCCCCGTGCCTAATGCCTAAACCTAACCCTCCCGCCTGATGCCTAAACCTAACCCTTCCTCCCACGCAGCCTAACCACCCCTGGGGGGTGCCTAACCCACCCTATCTGAAGCCTAACCCTAACCTCCCCCCACCTGCAGCCTAACCCTAACCCCCGCCTGACGCCTAAACCTAACCCCCCCGTCTGACATGCAAACCTAACCCTCCCTCCCCCGCAGCCTAACCACCCCCCCTCCACCCCGTGCCTGATGCCTAAACCTAATCCCCCTTGCCCAGCCCTAAACCTATGATCGTGGAGATAAGGGCGTCGGTATCCTTGCCCATTCGGAGTTCCAACGTCGAGATTCTGAATAGTTTCGGGATCCCAGAGTCAGTATTCTGACTGACGTAAACCCGACAGCCGGCATCTTTACCGCATCTCCTAATAGGTAATGCATATGTTCCAACATTTGGAGCATGTGTCCGCAGCTCTCCTCCCAGGGCAGCTATTCAGGGATCACCCACTGTGTGTAGATGAAGGGGAAGAGATGAAAAATCATTGTTAGTGGATGAACAAGCAGAGAGACAAACTGCAAACAGTGGTGTGGTTGTGTAGAGAGAAAAATCTCTCTATGTAAAATGTAAATATGTTACTCTAACTACTGAGGACATGGAAAATACCTAAAATAAGGACAATTATCCCAAAGGGCCCATTGTTTTTATACAATACACACATTGGGGGGATAAGGTCTCTCTTATAGTAATTAGTGAGTACCTTCAGAAAAGAAATTTGACCAGTAAATAATAAAAGCTATAAATTGCTAACATTTAGGGATCAATCCAATTAGGTGTGAGTTACCATTGCTGCAACGTTTCAACAGCATCCAAACTCACACCCTTCATGGCCAGATTCAGCCTATGGGGCTATCGGAAAGTGCGGCTGTCGTAAGACAAACTCGCACCTAATTAAACTGACCCCCTTAGTTGTTAAATGTGATAAAATAGTAAAATATAATGGTGTAATTGTGGGCCTGATTCAGTTGTGGTTGTTGAAGCGATCGCTGCTGCAATATTGCCATTCACAATTGCATTGTGAGTCTGAGCAGTCGTAGGCTGAGCAAGTCTCCTAGACACAGGGGGCTCTCCAGCAGCAACACAGGTCGCAATGGGTAATTTATTCACGCACATGGAACGGCGTTTGAACGGACCTGACACGCCTGTATACAGTTAGCCAACCCCGTTACAACCTCAAACGCTGACTTCCTGTCAATCACTTTGCGATGGGATCCTCTATGTGAGCATGATTTCATTTTGTGCGCAGCGCAGCTTACACGCATGCACAGTGAAAAAGCATTAAGCCACTTAGTGCAACAGCAGCTCTGCGTCCGCATCTGAATCAGGCCCCCTGAGCGGTAAGGAGAAGGACTCTAGGGAAAGGACTATGTCACCTTTATTATATGTAAAGATAGGGAAACAGTCACTTGTTACAGCTCCAATTCACATAATTTATACCATTCTGTACCATTTCATCATTTGGTTATTCTATGGGGGAGATGTATTAAACACCTGCAGAGTGATAAAGTGGAGAGAGGTAAAGTACCAGACAATCAGCTCCTAACTGCCATGTTACAGGCTGTGTTTGAAAAATGACAAATAGGAGCTGATTGATTGTTAGTTTATATCTCTCCACTTTATCACTCTCCCAGGCTTTGTACACCTGCCCCCAGTTCATTGATATACTGTAAATGTCAGCTATTTCACTATATCCCCCGATCTGTATTGTTCTTCCCCCGATCTGTATGTTCTGTATCATGCTCTCCCCACCCTTCCTGTTTTTCTGTATTACAGTATGTTCTACATCTCGCAACCCCCAAAAGTGTATGTCCTTCCTCTTTATGTCCTATAGAGTACGCCACAATTTCTATGTTTTTGTATTATGCCCCCACACCATCTGTATGTGCTATACCAAGTTGCCCCCTTCTGCATGTTTTGTATTGTCCGCTCTCCCCCACCATAGACCCTATGTTTTGTACTGTGCTCTCAATACCCCCCACCACACACACAATTACACAAGTATGGTAACTTACCTCCTGCATGCTATTCTCCAGTCACTAATTCCTCTGCGACCCCTCCCATCGTCTTCAACTGACACTTTGCAGATCTCTTTGCCGGTCACCCGACACTCTGCAAATCTCTTAGCCAGAACTTTGCCAAACGGTGATCTAAATAACCAGAATTTCCTGGTCAGACATACTACTGTATGTGTATAATTATACTACCACATTTTGATACATACTTTCATTTTTATTAATTTGCAATTTATCTATTTTACTGACTTTTTATCCAAAACTCAAGATCCTTTCTCATAGAGACCCAAGTTATCTGCTGCAGGTCTTCCCTAGTGCTAGGACCATGTTAGTATCATACACTGGGCCTAATCCAGACCTGATCGCAGCAGCAAATTTGTTCACTAATGGACAAAACCATGTGCACTGCAGGTGGGGCAGATGTAACGTGCAGAGAGAGTATGGTAACTTACCTCCTTCATGTTATACTCCAGTCGTTGCTACCTCTGCAACCCCTCCCGTCGTCTTCAACTGACACTTTGCAGATCTCTTTGCCGGTCACCCGACACTCTGCAAATCTCTTTGCCAGATGATCTAAAAAACACAAAAGACTACCATTAAGCATAGTACTAGTTTAAGTACAATAAAATGTTTATGAGTCAACCAGTTTCCCAATTTTCCTTAAACCAAACAAGATACTTTCAAAGTTATGTAACATGTGCAGAGAGAGTATGGTAACTTACCTCCTTCATGTTATACTCCAGTCGTTGCTACCTCTGCGACCCCTCCCGTCGTCTTCAACTGACACTTTGCAGATCTCTTTGCCGGTCACCCGACACTCTGCAAATCTCTTTGCCAGATGATCTAAAAAACACAAAAGACTATCATTAAGCATAGTACTAGTTTAAGTACAATAAAATGTTTATGAGTCAACCAGTTTCCCAATTTTCCTTAAACCAAACGATACTTTCAAAGTTATCAATATCCCATTTATCTATTTTATTAACTTTTTCATCCCAAAGCCACGATCCTGCCTCATAGAGACCCAGGTTATCTACATCCCCTGTATGTGTGCTTATCCTCCATACTGGCCTCTTTATTCCTGTAACGCTACATTTTTATTCCTAAATATATCATTCCTTCCTGCGCTTCTCCTATTTATGTGTTCTTGTACCTGTATTCCAGTTCTGTCTATCTTGTCTTGCATTTCAGCTAACTATTTTGCACTCTGTCTTCCTTACCTCTCTCCATCATACCCTGCTATGTAGGACTCACCTCCTCCTACCTGTCTTCCTGCATGGAAACTGGAAACGTCAGCAGCTGTAGAATGTTACAGGACGAAGCATTGTGATGTCACAAAATAGTGATGTCACAGGCTAGGTGTGATGTCACAGTAACCAGCAGCAAAGCTACAGAGTTACAGCTATTTTACATATACATTTTATACATCAATTACAACTAGATATACATGAGTTTCTAGTTTAAAAAAAATTAGACTAGTGTAGAAAATGAACCATAAGGCAACGCTGTACAGAGTGCCTCAATGTATAGGTAAAGGGAAAACATAAGTGACAGGAATTTGTAGACTAAATCACCACTAATATTTTATAAGGAAAAAAGCTCTATCTAAGAGGCTGAATTAATAATTTTCCGTTATGTGTGTGTGTGTGTGTGTATGCACCCCACCCTATGAGTGGTGAGTGCAGACACTGCACCCCGCTTCTGGGGTGGTGAGTGCTGTGGTTTTATATTTGATGGTATATATATATATATATATATATATATATATATATATAGAGAGAGAGAGAGAGAGAGAGAGAGAGAGAGAGAGAGATAGCTATACTAACTATACTATCCCATTAAACCAGGAAACTCACGAATTATACAGTTTCTGTGGCTGGCTGACCTCAAGTCTGCATCTCACCTGGTTTAATCAGCCACAGAACCTGTGTAACCCATGAGCGTATAAAGAGGAGAAGAAATAAGAGTTGTCTTTTTTGTGGCGCACTAGAAATTTATTATTCAATATAAGCGTATATAAAACTGTAAGGCGGGCCCGCAAGGTGACATTCACAGGGAAAAGGTAATGACATTCACTCAACTTGTTCACACCCGCTGGACATGTTGGAAAGAGGGTGAGTGGACAGTGAGCGTGGCTGTGCCCTGTGGCACCACGTGGCACCATTGTACCGACAGCCGGACCGCTGAGAACGGAACCTGGAGGGTACATAACTTTTTGGTTTTCATTTCATCTCATGACACTCCACCCAAAGCTACTCTTCTGGTTATCCTATCAACTAGGACAACAATGAAGGTGACTCCATAACATTTCTTCCATTCAGGGCCGTTTCTTGGGGCAGGCACTGGGCGCCCACCGCGGCACTAACTGTGGCTCCCTGCTTTCCCCTCCTATTTCTCCCCGAGTAACCCGCTCGCGGGGCAGAGTTTCACGTAATGACGCGGTTGCGTCGTTACGTCACGACGCAACCCCGTCACTCCGCGAAACTGCCCCCCCCCCGAGCGGAGTACAGAGGGGGATCCAAGTTAGGAAGAGGGAAAGGCCGGCGCGAGGAGTGACTGGTGAGGCGTGCCGAAGAGCGGTAATCGCCTCTGTAAGTATTCTCTCTCTCTCTCTCTCTCAATGGGGTATATTTACTAAAATTCGTATTAGTCCCGATTTGGAGGGAGATTCATCACGAATGACATCGACTGTGTGTATTTGCAACTTTTTGAAAATTTTACGCCTCATTTACTAAGCTGTCGTATTTGTATTTTTCGTGGTTTGCGATGTCGATGTCATTTGTGGTTTTGTAAGGTAGAATGCGGCCGATTTAGTGGTTTTGCAGCCATGTTATGAGGTTTTTCTACGACTGCGTCACATTTGGTTACGGCAGTGTTTGTCCGTTCACGGACGCGTTTTTTTCCTAAGTTTCGTTTTTGTCACTCGTCCGTGATTGGTTTGATTCGTGATGGAGGAGTGTCTGTGTACATTACTATAAAAACGCCCCAAACCGTCCGAACCTCGTGGGTTTAGCTAGTGGAGAGGTGAGAGGAAGGTGTGTTAGGAGTTGGTGAGTTGTTTGGAGTTTTTGGCGGTTTTGAGGAGGTTCTTTGTGATTGTTGAGTGCTGTACTGTGTGTGTAAGTAGTCTTGTCATACTTGTTGTGTAGTTATTTAAAAGTCTGTCTAGTTTTTTGTCATTGTTTTTTATTTCACGTCTATTGTCATTGTTTGTGAGTGTGTGTGTGTGTGTGTGTTTGGTGTGTGGTGTGTAGTGGTAGTGGAGGAGTGTGTTTACTGTTTTTTTTTCCTCAGTGTTATTTGTTGTTTGTCCTGATTATGTCCCAGTCAGAGGTGAGTGAGAGGGAGGAGGTGAGTGAGGTGGAGGAGGTGAGTGAGGTGGAGGAGGTGAGTGAGAGGGAGGAGGTTAGTGAGGTGGAGGAGGTTAGTGAGGAGGAGGGGGAGGTTGTTGCTGTGGCCTCCAGTGATAGTGATGGTGTTGTGGCTCCGCAGCCACGCACCACTGCAAAGACTGGCCGCAATGTAAAATTCAGCTACGCTGAAAATATGGCTTTGGTGCGGGAGCTGATGAGGCATCATCGGCAGTTGTTTGGCCATGATGCTGCAAAGGTGTCGTCACGCAGGAAGAGTGTTCTGTGGGGGAAGGTAGTTGCGGCTGTGAATAGTGAGGGTGTGGTGAGGCGGACCGAGGACACGTGTCGTAAGCGTTTCTACGACATAAAGCGCTGTGTCAAGGCAAAGATGGCCAAGGAGGCTAAATCAGCCCGCCAAACCGGGGATGGACACCCCTTCCGTGCATCTTACCGTGATTGGGAGGAGCCTGTGCGTGCACTCATTCCGCCAGAAGTGGTTGGTGCCACTTATGTCCGGAATTCGGATCGGCCAAGGCAGGATGGTGAGTTTTTTTATAATTTTTTTATTAAAATCAACATCTGTGCTTTGTCCTTAGTTGTCTGAAATGACTTCTAGCTAATTGTGGTTGTCAGTTTGTTTATTATTCTAATGTGTTGGTGATGTAGTGCAGGCCTGGCCAACCTGTGGCTCTCCAGCTGTTGTAAAACTACAAGTCCCATCATGCCTTGCCACAGTTTTGCTATTAGGGAATGCTAAAACTGTTGCAGGGCATGCTGGGATGTGTAGTTTCACTACATCTGGTGAGCCACAGGTTGGCCAGGCCTGATGTAGTGTATTCTCAATTATGTATTTTTTAAACCTTTGTATAGTTGTTTTTTTGTGGTTGCCTTGTCCTTTTTCTGGTGTTTTATGCCAAAAGTAAATGTTTGTAGGTGTATTTTAAAGAAGTGTTTTTTATTTTTATTTTTTAAATACATTTCATAGCATTTATGTTTATTGTGTGTTGTTCTGGGTTGTCCTTTGTGTGCTTCATGTGTTTTTTCAGGCATATTTGGTTGTGATGTTTCCAAGTTTTCGCAGATATTTGTGGCTAGTGTTTTATCGTTACCATCAAAATTTGGGTGCTTAGCGTGGAATATTGTGACCAAAAATGAAATGCAGGTGGTCTTCATTTGGCAAAATACTTAGAAACAGCAGATCATAACTGCACATATTCTATAGGAAAACAACTTGTACACTCACAATGGATTTTTAATGTGGCAACTGTTATTTAAAAAAAATAATAATACAAATAATAATAATACAAATCTTACCTCTCGGTTTAAAGCCCTGGACATAGAAACATTCTTGGCCTGAGACTTAGTTGTATTAAATGGCGAAATCAGATTGCAAATTGAGTATCACATGAGGGCTGCAGTATTGCAACCCTTCCTTCTGGGGCAAACACTAGTGGGTAGGAACGAATAAGATTAGCTAGGGGTGTGTTTCCTGTGATTGGCAAAACAATTTATAATTTAAGGTCTGTGTTGAGCAATTCAGTATGGAAGTTACTGGCTCATGCTCAGTCTTTCATCCCAGGCTCAGGAATTACTATTAAATGTACCATTAGGGCATGAAGGTGGAATATTATTATTTAAGAAATTGAATCATACTTGCCTACTCTCCCGAATTCTGCGGGAGACACCCGGTTTCTCGGGTAGTCCCCCGCAGCCCCTGAAGAGTGGACACCCCTCCCGCATTCTGCCCACTTCCTAGCCGAGAGGGCGGGTCTTAATGACGCCATTAAATGCTAATTGTGTAATCGAAGCTCCGCCCATATGCAAATACCATCCAATTGCGGTATTTGCTAGTGTAGTGGGTGGGGCATAATGACATCATTGGCTCGTCCCCGCCTCCATCGCCGCCCACCTGCTTCTCCTCTCCCAGTATCTCCCGGAGAGGAGGAAATAAATGTAGGCACTGTAAGTATTACTTGAATAGTATGCCAATTGTTGCTCTGTGGTAGCTATAGTTAAATAGGGTTAGGACTGCCTGTCTTCTGCAAGAAGAACAAACACATTTTTTTCGTGTAAAATGAGCAATCTATGATTACACCTTAAAATAATGATGACACTAGTCAGCAGGGCTGTAGCTAGAACTTTGTGGGCCCCATAGCAACATTTTGAAGGGGCCCCTGTCCCAATGCTTCTAGAGAGACACTTCTCTGCAGCAGTTGTTCATGTTATGCCCTATAATAGTGCCCCAGTTCATTTTCTGAACCATAGTAGAGCCTTATTTAATGTTATGCCCCATAGTAGTGCCCTAGTATGTTTTATGAATCGCAGTAATGCTTAAGTTCACCCTATGTCACATTTCAGAGCTACTAGTACACATTATGCCGCACAGTACCCCCAATTCACATTATGATATATAGTGCTCCCCATTCATATTGTGTTTCATTACAGTGCCCTGGTTCATATTATATAACATTAAAATGCCCTTCAGTTCATTTTATACCACACTACAATGAGCAGGTGCAGGGGCATACCTAGATATATTGCAGGCCCCAAGGAAAAAGTTTGAAAGGATCCCTATGTACCACCCAATGCCGAAAAATGTATATAACACATGTAACTATGACAGGGAAGGTGGGCCCCTCTCAGCTCTGGGCCCAATAGCAGCTGCACTCCCTGCACCCATGGTACAGATGGGTCCACGGTTATCTTGCCTAGTTTGCTGCACCTAGGCACAACATGGTTTATTAACATAAACCCTTCATCTATTGTTCTCAGCTGCAATACAATACAGGGAAAAATACAGCAGGGGATTAACTCGTTACAGCAGGGGATTAAATCCGACTGCCCAGTCTCAGTTAATCCTATTAAAGGTCAAGCTAAACATGGACCCATCTGTAGCTACGCCCTTGCTTGTCAGTGTCTGCAATGTGCTGCTAAGCATCACAGAAACTGGAAAGGGTTTGTTGAATTCTCTTGGATTAACTAAATTAACCATCTTGTTGCTGTTTGGGTTGTTAGATAAAATTAATGAATTGAAAATGGATTTATAAAAATCAATTATTATTTATTCAAAGGGCCACGCCCATATACAGGGAAGAGGGACATCCTCTCGTCCTGTGTCAAATCATTTAACAACAACATACACGTATCAACAATGAGTTTTATATAATACACAGTTACGCCCCTTTTGTATATTCCTCCCATATGATTTCATACCTCAGGAATACAATGTTAGGCAATAGAGTTATGCAATATTGGGACAATTGTCAAGAATACTAACAAGATACTCGTGAGCTTTAACTGTGTCCATATTAGGAATTACATCTGTACTCTATGAGCTTTTAGAAAGTGCGTAGTTGGAAACAATACTCAGCCAACAAAGTTGTTTTTCTCTCAGGGTGTGTATATAGTTCAAGATGAATTTGCTATATCATCTAGCTAGAATCAAAATGGATTCTGTTATGCTTTCATATTATACTAGTGAATATGAGAACCCTTTGCTTATTGGATGTATACATAATATACGTACTATCCCGTAGTGCACACACATAACTGTTAGGCCTTCAGCAGGTTGCCTCTGTCCCTGTATTCGACAGCTCCACCCTTTGATCAGGGACATTATCCATGTGCCCTGTCATCTCAGGAGAATTTCTGGGAACGTATAGTTCACTAATAATCATTTCATGTAATATTGCTATTCTGCGTTTGACAGTAGTCTTCTAAATACAACATAGGCCGCACCTGTAGACAGTGAACATCAAATGAATGTCTATAATCACATCGGGGATACCAAAGAATAAACCTCATCACAGAATACATCATCACATACAATCACCTACAATATACTTAAAAAACATTTTCCTAATCCTGAAATTGAATACTAGGATTTAAACATTTATCTTTTCCAGTCCATATCATAATGCCTTGGTTAACGTTCTTTTATATCATGGACCTCCTTTATATACTTGGCATTACACGTATCAGGATCCGTAATGTCTTTGGTCAAATAAGCACAGCAGTGAGCTCAAAGTGCTGTTTCCGGACATCAACAATATCCTCCAATTTGTGGTATTAAAAAAATGTAGAACAATATGGTATCGTAATAGTTCATGTCCAATGTCCTGGAATCATCATAAATGTCCACAGTTCTGGAATATCCTATCATAAAGTTCAATCATATTAGCAATAATTTAAACAAAAAAAAAAAACGTCAACTTCCAGTTGATTAATCACACGACTTCATTAGCCATAGGAGAACTTATTAGCCACCTTTACCACTTCGAGGTTTTATTGATACTCTGGTGGCAGGAACATGTTTCCTGATTACTGAGTCAATTACTCTTTTTAGGAATAGTTCATCCTGCAAGAAAACTTTTCTCAAGTTAATATATGTTTTTGTATAAAATTGCTAAATCAATCTTCTTAAATAACAAACATTTTTAGAATTAATAGGTAATCAATTATATATCATATCCTAAGGACATGGTGACAACTACCATTCCCCGTTATGTATGATATCTTCTTTTAACCTTTGAATCTACTCCTAGTAAAATACATATTACATCATAAACTTTAATGAACATCATATGTAACCATTACTATATATATACCTAACTCATTATATCTAGCACATCTAGAAACCTTAGGTTAGTATATTGTAACAATCCTTTCACATTCCCTTAAATCAACCTTTTCTATCTACATAAGATAAAAAAAAATTTCTGTATTATTGACCTATTTTATTTCCACTAACTGAAATACACCCGATATGTGTAGCTAATATTATCACCAGTGGTGGTTCTTTCTTGAGATACTGTTGTATCTATACACATGTACCGTGTTTCACTATTATCACGAGTCACGACTCTATAACGTTTTGGTAATCACATCAAATGTAAATTGCATAGAGAACTTTGGCCTGCTAGTGTCTATGTATACATATCTAACAATTATAATAGTCTTAATTAATGATTAGCAATACAATTTATATAGCTGCAGTACTTAAAATCTTTCCAACAATTAATGGTATTGCTGGACTGGATACTCCTCAGAATAATATCCTAAATTATTTAAATTATCCATGCATTAATCTATACATCTGTCTTCAAGTGGAGTATAATACTCACAACCACGTTTTTCAAAGTGTGTGTTCGTTACACCAGTCATAAATCCCTCTGGATTTCCTGCTTAGAAAAGAAAAGAGGAAGGAAGGGTCTTATTGAAATAATTCCCATCCACAATAATGGATGAGTACTCATGCCTACACCACACGTTTGCTTGCTCTCTCTTCAAAGAAAAATAAATAAATTAAGTCCTAATGCTGTTATAAATAACGTCGCTCCTGTATACTTTCAGAAAAGTTAAAAGTTCTGTAGGATATTAGCTTATAAGCACATAGTCTATTATCAATGATCATAATCATCTCTATCTTGATTGAAGGGTTCATTCAAATACAACTCTGTGGTAGTAACAGTAGTAACAGTCTCTGTATTGTATCTCCATACAATTGTTTTTAGTGTTAGGTTCCTTTAAGCTCTGGTCTCTGACCTTTTCATTTCATTGCAAGCTCATGGATCTAGGTGTCCTTCTTCTGCAGCCTTTGCAACGGCTGTATCAGAGTCAGCGGTACTTGCCAAGGACCATCCTATGCGATCTGTAATGGAACCAAAACATAAGCAACTTCTCACCATAACACCGTCTTCACTCTCTTTAGTGATTGTCCTGTGCCGGACTGTGTGTTTTCGTGTTGGTTAAATATCTTTCCAAGGTTCTTGCAGCTTTTGATATTCTTGTAACTGTTTAAATAATTTGTGTGACACATTTGAATCGTCAAATCATTTTGTAGTTTTGAATCAGTCTCTGGATAATATATCTTTGCTGGATTCCAAAAAGAATAACAAAAAAAATGATATAGAAGAGAGACAAAGCAGAGGCTTAGGTGTAATTCTACCACTATTGAACCAACGATTGGACCATGCCATGATTCAAATTCTGCCTTTCCTGTCTCTTTTGTAGATTAATAATGCTTAATTCTTTAAACTTTCCTTGTCACATTATGACTTTTTATTCTCAACATTACACATATTAAACACAAAATATTTTTCAAACTCCTATAAACTCTTTCTATCAGTAAAGAAACTTTACTGTCTTTTGAAACAATAGCTCACACCTCTGGCCTTATTATTCATCTCTCAAAAACCCCCTTAACACCTGTTACACATACTATAGTTCCTTTTTTTTTTTTTAGCATTAAACTATGTTGTATTAAAACAATGTTGTTTTTAATCAACCCAATCATCTGCAGTAAACATGCTATAGCTTTCTTTATCACCATCACGATCCCTCTTATTATCACATAATTTATTTTGGTCCCATGCCAAAACACAATGTACACTTCTCCATTAAACTTCATCCCACTATAGAAAGCTTGTGAATCTATTTCATGTTATGCTTAAAACAACCAGCAGCTCTTAGTAGCTCAGTATTGCAATATATTATGACACTCAATTACATATAATCCCTATAACCTCGGGTTGTTCACTCTATTTATTTAAAGTACCCTTCTTACACGTATGTAGCTGACTAACAAGGGGAGGTGGTCTATGTGCTTTTTACTTTATTTGGCTCTTGGTCCAAAGCACTTATTCACGCAATCATTCATAGAGTGAAAAAAAACCCCGGTTACTGTTTCTTTGCCCAAATACAAACTTTGAATTAATTTTGGTATTCTTATTTACATGCAACAGCATCTGTCAATCATCATTTCCGAGTTACTTGGTCCTTCAACCGATTTGGTCATAATTTTGGTATTAATTTTACAAACAAGCAACAACAAACAGGTCCCTGAGTTATTTTACTAGTTTTTTGTCAATCTCTCCACTAATTCTCATATTATAAAAAATACAGTCACACAGACAGCTGGCAGGTATAGAAACAGCATGTACTGGAATACAGCACATACCATGGTATTCTATACTTACCAGTGCTGTAATGATTTGGGATGTTCCTTCCATCATCAGCTGCTGGCTGGCTGGCACACCCCTTTGAGAATTTGATGAAGAGATCGAGATCTATAGTTCCAACGATTGCGAGCCCCCATCTGTTGAATTCTCTTGGATTAACTAAATTAACCATCTTGTTGCTGTTTGGGTTGTTAGATAAAATTAATGAATTGAAAATGGATTTATAAAAATCAATTATTATTTATTCAAAGGGCCACGCCCGTATACAGGGAAGAGGGACATCCTCTCGTCCTGTGTCAAATCATTTAACAACAACATACACGTATCAACAATGAGTTTTATATAATACACAGTTACGCCCCTTTTGTATATTCCTCCCATATGATTTCATACCTCAGGAATACAATGTTAGGCAATAGAGTTATGCAATATTGGGACAATTGTCAAGAATACTAACAAGATACTCGTGAGCTTTAACTGTGTCCATATTAGGAATTACATCTGTACTCTATGAGCTTTTAGAAAGTGCGTAGTTGGAAACAATACTCAGCCAACAAAGTTGTTTTTCTCTCAGGGTGTGTATATAGTTCAAGATGAATTTGCTATATCATCTAGCTAGAATCAAAATGGATTCTGTTATGCTTTCATATTATACTAGTGAATATGAGAACCCTTTGCTTATTGGATGTATACATAATATACGTACTATCCCGTAGTGCACACACATAACTGTTAGGCCTTCAGCAGGTTGCCTCTGTCCCAGTATTCGACAGGTTTTACTAGTAAGGACAAAATGGAGCACTGTGAGCAATGGTTAACCCTAATAGCACACTGTGACTAAAAAGTAAAACGTGTCCTGATTTTTAATGTACTTGTTGTAAATGTAAAATCAGGACACAGTGGTATACGGACCATGCTGGGGGCATGGCTATGTCACAAAGGGTATGGTCAGTTCTCTAAGGGCACTTCTAGGGAAACACCATTTTATTGCTGCAAGTGCTGAAGACACCTGCCTTGTGCTAGATAAAATAACTTCCATCTTTCCACAAATTGCCTCATTAAGAAGGTTTTATTGGTAGTCCCATGAAATTTGGCACACAATCTGTAGATATGGGGAAGTGCATCATATATACAATAAGAGAATAGTGGTGTTCACGTCATTTTGTTACTGGTGGTGCAAGGATTACTACTATGGGGCCCAGAGCTGGGAGAGGCCACCTTCCCTGTCACAGTTACATGTGTTATATATAGGGGTGTAGCTACCATAGGTACTGTAACTGCCTACCAGTGTAATGCCTCACCTACTGGTTTGATCTCCACCTCCTTTGACATGATCCTCCTGCTGGTGCTGTGACTGCCTACTAGTGCAATGCCTCACCTACTGGTGTGATCTCCACCTCCTGTGACATGATTCTCCTGCTGGTGCTGTGACTGCCTACCAGTGCAATGCCTCACCTACTGGTGTGATCTCCACCTCCTGTGACATGATCCTCCTGCTGGTGCTGTGACTGCCTACCAGTGCAATGCCTCACCTACTGGTGTGATCTCCACCTCCTGTGACATGATTCTCCTGCTGGTGCTGTGACTGCCTACCAGTGCAATGCCTCACCTACTGGTTTGATCTCCACCTCCTGTGACCAGATCCTCCTGCTGGTGCTGTGACTGCATACCCTCCAACATGACCCGCCCCACTAGGTACAAAATGCTCTGTTTCAGAACTTCCCTCTTAATTTATTATTGCCATCACCTGTGAAGAAACAGCTTTCTTATCATTTAACTTGTTCAACACAGGTGATGGAAATCATAAATTAAGAGGGAAGTTCAGAAACAGAGCATTTTGTACCTAGTGGGGCGGGTCATGTTGGAGGGAGTGTGACTGCCTACCAGTACAATGCCTCACCTACTGGTGTGAACTCCACCTCCTGTGACACAATCCTCCTGTTGGTGCTGTGACTGCCTTCCAGTGCAATGCCTCAGCTACTGGTGTGATCTCCACCTCCTGTGACAAGATCCTCCTGTTGGTGCTGTGACTGCCTTCCAGTGCAATGCCTCAGCTACTGGTGTGATCTCCACCTCCTGTGACATGATCCTCCTGCTGGTGCTGTGACTGCCTACCAGTACAATGCCTCACCTACTGGTGTGATCTCCACCTCCTGTGACAAGATCCTCCTGCTGGTGCTGTGACTGCCTACCAGTGCAATGCCTCACCTACTGGTGTGATCTCCACCTCCTGTGACAAGATCCTCCTGCTGGTGCTGTGACTGCCTTCCAGTGCAATGCCTCACCTACTGGTGTGATCTCCACCTCCTGTGACATGATTCTCCTGCAGGTAATGTGACTGCCTACCAGTGCAATGCCTCGCCCACTGGTGTGATCTCCACCTCCTGTGACACTATCCTACTGCTGGTGCTGTGACTGCCTACCATGCTGCATTAGCCTTGCTTACTACCACTGTGGGTAATGCTAACAATTTGCTTAAGCCCAATTTGTGTTGGGCCCCGCTTAGAGCTGACTTTCTCCAACCTACATGAGGCCACTTTTAATATATTTCCAGGGCCACTTTACGTTCCCTGCCCCCTGTCTGGCATGGAAGAAATGTGAATGATAAATCAATGTAAATGTACCAGGAGGTATTGACAAGCCTTTATAACATTACCTTATACTGTGAATTTCTTACCCTGTTTCCAAGACAATAATTAATTTAACTTGTTAATTAAGTGAAAGGAAGACATGATATTTTCCGGGAGATGTATCAAGCCGTGGAGAGAGATAAAGTTGAGTATTTTCCCAAATCAAATGAAGGTATCATTTCATGTACTGTGCTAGATAAGTGACAGAAGATGATTGGGTGGTTTGGACATCTGCACTTTATCTCTCTCCAAGGCTTGATACATCTCCCCAAGAGTGCTATATATAAAATATATGTCTGGCTGCTATACAGCAGGCCAGGAGCAACAGCAGGACAGTAGAGTAACAGTCAAATCAGTAATAATTTGCGGACCCTGTGAAATTAGCATTCAGTAAAGACAGGAGACTCAGTCAATGAATACATAAAAGATTTTTTAGTTTATGTTAAAATATAAAAAGTTTATTAAGTGGAATATTTAATAAATAATATTTGCGAGACATCTCCAAAAACAGTCGGTTTTGGGGGCTGCCCACAAATATTAACCAGCCCCTGAATGTATGTATTGGGGACTGCAATGGATATTTGAGATATCTATTGCGTTCCTCCTATTTTGAACACAAAAGCAGCCACCAAAAGTTTCTACGGCAGATGGTAAACTGTGAAACTCACCAAGCTCCAGAATGCAAAGTATTTCTGAGCTTGGCTCGGCAGCTAATGCCATTTCTAAATGGCTTTTGTAGCCTGTGGGCTACATTATGCAATAATTCCCAGGAGAAGGATCCTTGGCATCCCTCTGCATTACAGTCTGCTCTCACATACGCAGTCTGACGATTGCACATGTGAACTAGCGCAGCCGGGGTCTAAACCCAGAAGTAAAGTGATCGCATTAGCAATTATTTTACTTCTTATACATTGCAGGGACAGGCATGAGATTGATTATGGCATAAAAGCTACACCTCTGGACTCACGAAGAGTCATCCTTCAGCACTCAGGAGAGGAAAACCCCCTTGGGGGGAAACCTCTGGGGAACCATGGCCTCAGGATTGCCCTTCCCTCTGGGCATTAAGAGGTGTACTAATAGAGGGGTCAGTATGCTATCCCAGCGCATGGGATCCCAGTGGTAGTCATACTGATGTCGGGATCCCGGTACAGAAAATACTGAGAGGGGTGAATAAGGGGTGTTCTCCCCTCTCCCCAACCCCTAACCCTGCCTGTCCGTAATCTAACCCTAACCTCACCCTTTTGTGCATAACCCTCCCACAGAGGTGCCTAATCCTAACCTCCGTCCCTGCTGCCTAAACCTAACCCTCCCTTCCCTGCAGCCTAACCACTCCTGGGGGTGCCTAACCCGCCCTACCAACAGCCTAACACTAACTTCCCCCCACCCGCAGCCTAACCCTATCTTCCCCCACCCACAGCCTAATCCATTCCTAACCCCCCATCTGATGCCTAAACCTAACCCCCCGCCTGATGCCTAAACCCATCCTTCCCTTCCCTGCAGCCTAACCACCCCCCGGGGGTGCCTAACCCTAACCAACCCTACCCGCTGCCTAACCCTAACCTCCCCCCACCCACACCCTAAACCTAACCCCCGCCTGATGCCTAAACCTAACCCTTTCTCCCCTGCAGCCTAATCACCCTCGGGGTCCTTAACCCTAACCCACCCTACCTACAGCCTAACCCTATCCTCCCCACACCCATACCCTAAACCTTACCCCCGCCTGACGCCTAAACCTAATCTCCCCACCTGATGCCTAAACCTAACCCTTCCTCCCCTGCAGCCTAATCACCCCCGGGGGTCCTTAACCCTAACCCATTCTACCTGCAGCCTAACCCTATCCTCCACTTGATGCCTAATCCTTTCCCTCTCCCCATCCCCCTCACCCTGACTGTCCGCAGTCTAACCCTAACCTCCCCCTTTGTGCCTAACCCTCCCGCGGAGGTGCCTAATCCGAACCTCCGTCCCTGCTGCCTAAACCTAACCCTCCTTCCCCCGCAGCCTAACCACCCCCTCTACGCCCCTACTGCCTAAACCTAACCCTCCATCCCACGCAGTCTAACCACTCTCGGGGGTGCCTAACCCTAACCCACCCTACCCGCAGCCTAATGCTAACCTTCCCCCACACGCAGCCTAAACCTAACCCAGTGCCTGACGCCTAAACCTAACCCCCTGCCTGATGCCTAATCCTAACCCTCCCTCCGCTGCAGCCTAACCACCCCCAGGGGTGCCTAACTCTAACCCACCCACCCTACCCGCAGCCTAACCTCCCCCCACCCACAGCCTAAACTTAACCCCCCTGCCTGACTCCTAAACCTAATCCCCCCGCCTAAACCTAACCCTTCCTCCTTCGCAGCCTAACCACCCCCGCGGGTGCCTAAACCTAAGCTCCCCCCATCCGCAGCCTAAACTTAACCCCCGTGCCTAATGCCTAAACCTAACCCTCCCGCCTGATGCCTAAACCTAACCCTTCCTCCCACGCAGCCTAACCACCCCTGGGGGGTGCCTAACCCACCCTATCTGAAGCCTAACCCTAACCTCCCCCCACCTGCAGCCTAACCCTAACCCCCGCCTGACGCCTAAACCTAACCCCCCCGTCTGACATGCAAACCTAACCCTCCCTCCCCCGCAGCCTAACCACCCCCCCTCCACCCCGTGCCTGATGCCTAAACCTAATCCCCCTTGCCCAGCCCTAAACCTATGATCGTGGAGATAAGGGCGTCGGTATCCTTGCCCATTCGGAGTTCCAACGTCGAGATTCTGAATAGTTTCGGGATCCCAGAGTCAGTATTCTGACTGACGTAAACCCGACAGCCGGCATCTTTACCGCATCTCCTAATAGGTAATGCATATGTTCCAACATTTGGAGCATGTGTCCGCAGCTCTCCTCCCAGGGCAGCTATTCAGGGATCACCCACTGTGTGTAGACGAAGGGGAAGAGATGAAAAATCATTGTTAGTGGATGAACAAGCAGAGAGACAAACTGCAAACAGTGGTGTGGTTGTGTAGAGAGAAAAATCTCTCTATGTAAAATGTAAATATGTTACTCTAACTACTGAGGACATGGAAAATACCTAAAATAAGGGCAATTATCCCAAAGGGCCCATTGTTTTTATACAATACACACATTGGGGGGATAAGGTCTCTCTTATAGTAATTAGTGGGTACCTTCAGAAAAGAAATTTGACCAGTAAATAATAAAAGCTATAAATTGCTAACATTTAGGGATCAATCCAATTAGGTGTGAGTTACCATTGCTGCAACGTTTCAACAGCATCCAAACTCACACCCTTCATGGCCAGATTCAGCCTATGGGGCTATCGGAAAGTGCGGCTGTCGTAAGACAAACTCGCACCTAATTAAACTGACCCCCTTAGTTGTTAAATGTGATAAAATAGTAAAATATAATGGTGTAATTGTGGGCCTGATTCAGTTGTGGTTGTTGAAGCGATCGCTGCTGCAATATTGCCGTTCACAATTGCATTGTGAGTCTGAGCAGTCGTAGGCTGAGCAAGTCTCCTAGACACAGGGGGCTCTCCAGCAGCAACACAGGTCGCAATGGGTAATTTATTCACGCACATGGAACGGCGTTTGAACGGACCTGACACGCCTGTATACAGTTAGCCAACCCCGTTACAACCTCAAACGCTGACTTCCTGTCAATCACTTTGCGATGGGATCCTCTATGTGAGCATGATTTCATTTTGTGCGCAGCGCAGCTTACACGCATGCACAGTGAAAAAGCATTAAGCCACTTAGTGCAACAGCAGCTCTGCGTCCGCATCTGAATCAGGCCCCCTGAGCGGTAAGGAGAAGGACTCTAGGGAAAGGACTATGTCACCTTTATTATATGTAAAGATAGGGAAACAGTCACTTGTTACAGCTCCAATTCACATAATTTATACCATTCTGTACCATTTCATCATTTGGTTATACTATGGGGGAGATGTATTAAACACCTGCAGAGTGATAAAGTGGAGAGAGGCAAAGTACCAGCCAATCAGCTCCTAACTGCCATGTTACAGGCTGTGTTTGAAAAATGACAAATAGGAGCTGATTGATTGTTAGTTTATATCTCTCCACTTTATCACTCTCCCAGGCTTTGTACACCTGCCCCCAGTTCATTGATATACTGTAAATGTCAGCTATTTCACTATATCCCCCGATCTGTATTGTTCTTCCCCCGATCTGTATGTTCTGTATCATGCTCTCCCCACCCTTCCTGTTTTTCTGTATTACAGTATGTTCTACATCTCGCAACCCCCAAAAGTGTATGTCCTTCCTCTTTATGTCCTATAGAGTACGCCACAATTTCTATGTTTTTGTATTATGCCCCCACACCATCTGTATGTGCTATACCAAGTTGCCCCCTTCTGCATGTTTTGTATTGTCCGCTCTCCCCCACCATAGACCCTATGTTTTGTACTGTGCTCTCAATACCCCCCACCACACACACAATTACACAAGTATGGTAACTTACCTCCTGCATGCTATTCTCCAGTCACTAATTCCTCTGCGACCCCTCCCGTCGTCTTCAACTGACACTTTGCAGATCTCTTTGCCGGTCACCCGACACTCTGCAAATCTCTTAGCCAGAACTTTGTCAAACGGTGATCTAAATAACCAGAATTTCCTGGTCAGACATACTACTGTATGTGTATAATTATACTACCACATTTTGATACATACTTTCATTTTTATTAATTTGCAATTTATCTATTTTACTGACTTTTTATCTAAAACTCAAGATCCTTTCTCATAGAGACCCAAGTTATCTGCTGCAGGTCTTCCCTAGTGCTAGGACCATGTTAGTATCATACACTGGGCCTAATCCAGACCTGATCGCAGCAGCAAATTTGTTCACTAATGGACAAAACCGTGTGCACTGCAGGTGGGGCAGATGTAACGTGCAGAGAGAGTATGGTAACTTACCTCCTTCATGTTATACTCCAGTCGTTGCTACCTCTGCAACCCCTCCCGTCGTCTTCAACTGACACTTTGCAGATCTCTTTGCCGGTCACCCGACACTCTGCAAATCTCTTTGCCAGATGATCTAAAAAACACAAAAGACTACCATTAAGCATAGTACTAGTTTAAGTACAATAAAATGTTTATGAGTCAACCAGTTTCCCAATTTTCCTTAAACCAAACAAGATACTTTCAAAGTTATGTAACATGTGCAGAGAGAGTATGGTAACTTACCTCCTTCATGTTATACTCCAGTCGTTGCTACCTCTGCGACCCCTCCCGTCGTCTTCAACTGACACTTTGCAGATCTCTTTGCCGGTCACCCGACACTCTGCAAATCTCTTTGCCAGATGATCTAAAAAACACAAAAGACTATCATTAAGCATAGTACTAGTTTAAGTACAATAAAATATTTATGAGTCAACCAGTTTCACAATTTTCCTTAAACCAAACGATACTTTCAAAGTTATCAATATCCCATTTATCTATTTTATTAACTTTTTCATCCCAAAGCCACGATCCTGCCTCATAGAGACCCAGGTTATCTACATCCCCTGTATGTGTGCTTATCCTCCATACTGGCCTCTTTATTCCTGTAACGCTACATTTTTATTCCTAAATATATCATTCCTTCCTGCGCTTCTCCTATTTATGTGTTCTTGTGCCTGTATTCCAGTTCTGTCTATCTTGTCTTGCATTTCAGCTAACTATTTTGCACTCTGTCTTCCTTACCCCTCTCCATCATACCCTGCTATGTAGGACTCACCTCCTCCTACCTGTCTTCCTGCATGGAAACTGGAAACGTCAGCAGCTGTAGAATGTTACAGGACGAAGCATTGTGATGTCACAAAATAGTGATGTCACAGGCTAGGTGTGATGTCACAGTAACCAGCAGCAAAGCTACAGAGTTACAGCTATTTTACATATACATTTTATACATCAATTACAACTAGATATACATGAGTTTCTAGTTTAAAAAAAATGAGACTAGTGTAGAAAATGAACCATAAGGCAACGCTGTACAGAGTGCCTCAATGTATAGGTAAAGGGAAAACATAAGTGACAGGAATTTCTAGACTAAATCACCACTAATATTTTATAAGGAAAAAAGCTCTATCTAAGAGGCTGAATTAATAATTTTCCGTTATGTGTGTGTGTGTGTGTGTGCGTGTGCGTGTGTGTGTGTGTGTGTGTGTGTATGCACCCCACCCTATGAGTGGTGAGTGCAGACACTGCACCCCGCTTCTGGGGTGGTGAGTGCTGTGGTTTTATATTTGTTGGTATATATATATATATATATATAGAGAGAGAGAGAGAGAGAGAGAGAGAGAGAGAGAGAGAAAGAGAGAGAGAGAGAGAGAGAGAGAGAGAGATAGCTATACTAACTATACTATCCCATTAAACCAGGAAACTCACGAATTATACAGTTTCTGTGGCTGGCTGACCTCAAGTCTGCATCTCACCTGGTTTAATCAGCCACAGAACCTGTGTAACCCATGAGCGTATAAAGAGGAGAAGAAATAAGAGTTGTCTTTTTTGTGGCGCACTAGAAATTTATTATTCAATACAAGCGTATATAAAACTGTAAGGCGGGCCCGCAAGGTGACATTCACAGGGAAAAGGTAATGACATCCACTCAACTTGTTCACACCCGCTGGACATGTTGGAAAGAGGGTGAGTGGACAGTGAGCGTGGCTGTGCCCTGTGGCACCACGTGGCACCATTGTACCGACAGCCGGACCGCTGAGAACGGAACCTGGAGGGTACATAACTTTTTGGTTTTCATTTCATCTCATGACACTCCACCCAAAGCTACTCTTCTGGTTATCCTATCAACTAGGACAACAATGAAGGTGACTCCATAACATTTCTTCCATTCAGGGCCGTTTCTTGGGGCAGGCACTGGGCGCCCACCGCGGCACTAACTGTGGCTCCCTGCTTTCCCCTCCTATTTCTCCCCGAGTAACCCGCTCGGGGGGCGGAGTTTCACGAAATGACGCGGTTGCGTCGTTACGTCACGACGCAACCCCGTCACTCCGCGAAACTGCCCCCCGAGCGGAGTACAGAGGAGGATCCAAGTTAGGAAGAGGGAAAGGCCGGCGCGAGGAGTGACTGGTGAGGCGGGCCGAAGAGCGGTAATCGCCTCTGTAAGTATTCTCTCTCTCTCTCTCTCTCTCTCTCTCAATGGGGTATATTTACTAAAATTCGTATTAGTCCCGATTTGGAGGGAGATTCATCACGAATGACATCGACTGTGTGTATTTGCAACTTTTTGAAAATTTTACGCCTCATTTACTAAGCTGTCGTATTTGTATTTTTCGTGGTTTACGATGTCGATGTCATTCGTGGTTTTGTAAGGTAGAATGCGGCCGATTAAGTGGTTTTGCAGCCGTGTTATGAGGTTTTTCTACGACTGCGTCACATTTTGGTTACGGCAGTGTTTGTCCGTTCACGGACGCGTTTTTTTCCTAAGTTTCGTTTTTGTCACTCGTTCGTGATTGGTTTGATTCGTGATGGAGGAGTGTCTGTGTACATTACTATAAAAACGCCCCAAACCGTCCATACCTCGTGGGTTTAGCTAGTGGAAAGGTGAGAGGAAGGTGTGTTAGGAGTTGGTGAGTTGTTTGGAGTTTTTGGCGGTTTTGAGGAGGTTCTTTGTGATTGTTGAGTGCTGTACTGTGTGTGTAAGTAGTCTTGTCATACTTGTTGTGTAGTTATTTAAAAGTCTGTCTAGTTTTTTGTCATTGTTTTTTATTTCACGTCTATTGTCATTGTTTGTGAGTGAGTGTGTGTGTGTTTGGTGTGTGGTGTGTAGTGGTAGTGGAGGAGTGTGTTTACTGTTTTTTTTTCTCAGTGTTATTTGTTGTTTGTCCTGATTATGTCCCAGTCAGAGGTGAGTGAGAGGGAGGAGGTGAGTGAGAGGGAGGAGGTGAGTGAGGTGGAGGAGGTGAGTGAGGTGGAGGAGGTGAGTGAGAGGGAGGAGGTTAGTGAGGTGGAGGAGGTTAGTGAGGAGGAGGGGGAGGTTGTTGCTGCGGCCTCCAGTGATAGTGATGGTGTTGTGGCTCCGCAGCCACGCACCACTGCAAAGACTGGCCGCAATGTAAAATTCAGCTACGCTGAAAATATGGCTTTGGTGCGGGAGCTGATGAGGCATCATCGGCAGTTGTTTGGCCATGATGCTGCAAAGGTGTCGTCACGCAGGAAGAGTGTTCTGTGGGGGAAGATAGTTGCGGCTGTGAATAGTGAGGGTGTGGTGAGGCGGACCGAGGACACGTGTCGTAAGCGTTTCTACGACATAAAGCGCTGTGTCAAGGCAAAGATGGCCAAGGAGGCTAAATCAGCCCGCCAAACCGGGGATGGACACCCCTTCCGTGCATCTTACCGTGATTGGGAGGAGCCTGTGCGTGCACTCATTCCGCCAGAAGTGGTTGGTGCCACTTATGTCCGGGATTCGGATCGGCCAAGGCAGGATGGTGAGTTTTTTTATAATTTTTTTATTAAAATCAACATCTGTGCTTTGTCCTTAGTTGTCTGAAATGACTTCTAGCTAATTGTGGTTGTCAGTTTGTTTATTATTCTAATGTGTTGGTGATGTAGTGCAGGCCTGGCCAACCTGTGGCTCTCCAGCTGTTGTAAAACTACAAGTCCCATCATGCCTTGCCACAGTTTTGCTATTAGGGAATGCTAAAACTGTTGTAGGGCATGCTGGGATGTGTAGTTTCACTACATCTGGTGAGCCACAGGTTGGCCAGGCCTGATGTAGTGTATTCTCAATTATGTATTTTTTAAACCTTTGTATAGTTGTTTTTTTGTGGTTGCCTTGTCCTTTTTCTGGTGTTTTATGCCAAAAGTAAATGTTTGTAGGTGTATTTTAAAGAAGTGTTTTTTATTTTTATTTTTTAAATACATTTCATAGCATTTATGTTTATTGTGTGTTGTTCTGGGTTGTCCTTTGTGTGCTTCATGTGTTTTTTCAGGCATATTTGATTGTGATGTTTCCAAGTTTTCGCAGATATTTGTGGCTAGTGTTTTATCGTCACCATCAATATTTGGGTGCTTAGCGTGGAATATTGTGGTTGTGTCAAGCTACGACGTTTTGGTTTTAAGCAGTTTTTTTAAAACAATTGTTTGCGTTAGTTTATGGATTAAATTGCAAATTTTAATCAAATTTAAATGATTCACACCCAATGAAGTCAGGCAGAAAAGCATAAGCATTGTTTAGTTCACTTCTCATCAGGTACCACATATGTTTACATCACAATAATGAATTTGCATAACATATCAACAAAATAGTATGTTCATAAGGACATTCTTCATATTTCTACAGTACGCCAGAGAAGCAGCACAGCCAGGCCACATCCCACACTGCCAAGAGATGCAGATGGTGCCAATGCAGGTAAGATTTTACTGTAAACACATATTCTGCAAACACATAGAAACACAAAATGTTAATGTTTATCTTATCACATAGGCTCTTCTTCGGCAAATCCCCCTCCACTAAGGCGCCCATCACAGGGCTCGGTTACTGTGGCTACGAGGCCACCCAAGAGACGCCGTCTTGAGGCAGAAGCTCCAGCACCAGCATCACCACCCCAACGGCGCATCTCAGCAGTGTCGGCCATGCCACCACTAGCTCTATTGGCCAGCCCACAAAGTGAGGAGCCACAATCCCCTCAGTTGTCTGGTGAGTAAACATAACAATTACGTGGAAATAAGTTAACAAACAGTGGGGTAGATTTATTAACCTGGAGAAGGCATAAGGAAGTGAAAAAACACTGATATGTGCAAGGTGATAAAGGCAGCAGTACAAAATAAACACAAATGTTAATTTACATATTTGAGCTGTTTGCCTTATGCCTTTATCACCTTGCACATATCACTGGTTTTTCAATTCCTTATGCCTTCTCCAGGTTTATACATCTGCACCACTGTTAGTGCAGAGCAAAAAATGTAACACAAATGACCAGTCATCCTTGCAATAATCAACAACAACAACCACATGGTGTTAAGGTATTTTTAGATGGTTAATTGTCAGATGTGATGTTGGCCATATCAACACATTTGTTTGACATAATTTTTTCCGAAAATAACCAACATAAATGTTAAGTCTAATCCAATTGTTTGGCATGGCCAACATCACCAGTTCTAAACATAGGGCACCTTAATACTTGTCACCCATTGTTAATGTGTACATTTTTAACCACTATATTTGTTAACGTTTTGGGCAGACCACTGACTGGCTTGAACAATGTATGAGTGTATTGGTCAACACATTTATTGTATTGTGTGTGTTGTTCCAAAGGAAGCTTCATACCCAATATGTAAATGTAGTAATTTGTATTAGTTAGAGTTCTTCGTGTTTAAACATTAATTATGGCTCAGAATCCAACTATTCACACAAACTTTAAACAAATGAGTAGTGAACGTTAGAAGCCACATATTTTTAAAAAAAGGTGAACAACATAGTTAAGTTGAGGCCACAATCTATTTAGCAATTACAACATTAATATTAAGAAGTAATGCATGTTGACGTAAAGCTATAGTAAGACCAATGCTACATATTTACTAAATAGTGGCTGTCTTCAACCCCATACAGACCCACCCATCATCACCGAGGATGCCCAGCAGGAACGTGACCAGGAGACCTTCACACTACACCTGCAGCCCATCGATCCGACCCACCCAACCACGCCGCAGGACATACCCCAACCACCCCAAACATCACACAGCCCCCAATTGACCACAACACAAGTGGACACACAAATGGGCCCTGAGTTTTGGACCTGTTGGTCCACACAACAGGCGCAATACTGCGCAATCCTCAACACCCACAGCCAATACCTGTCAAGTCTGCCCCATCATCTGCCTAGACTGAGTCGCAACTCAGGCAGACTTATAGTGCAGGTGGGCAGAATCGCAAACTCCATGGAGCAGATGAGGGCAGACAACAGCCAAATGCAATCAAACCTCCAACGCATCTTGGATGAACAACAGCGGCAGCAACAATCACTCATCCAGATCATCCAACATAACCAAATGATAAATGAGAACCTATCACGAATGATAGCAAACAACACTGCCGCTAATACGCAGCTCACAGCAAGCTTCAACAATTTAAGTCAAAGCCTAAGTGTGTTGGCATCACACCATGTGACATCGAGCTCGGGGACAACTACACCAAGCCACACCCCAGTTCAATCCCCAGTTCGACGCTCAAGTTGAACCCGCACCAACGAGCCAGCACAATCCTCGGCACCCAGCACACAAAAAAAACACAAAAAATAATGCGTGCACAGAATATGGTGACCAATAAAATGTTTTGTTTTTTTATTTTCATAAATTCGTGTGTTAAAAAAAAAGAAATTGTTAACACGGAATATGTGTATTGTTTAATTGGCTCCACAAACCACCTCCACATTAGTGTCTTGGGCCAGATGTGTATTGGTATAAATATATTGCCTGCCCCTAGGTGTCCTCAGCTCAACGTGTGTCTAATCTATGGCACCCAGCACATTGGCCATGGCAGCAAGATCACATAAAGCTTACCCTGACTGCATGCCACTGCGACTCCAGGGTAGGGAAGCAGAGAGAGGCATCTATGTGCCATCCAAGACATCCAAAACCTGAGTGGACATTCCAAAATTAAAGGTGAGTGTCATGACCTGTAATCAATACAATACTGTGTTCTATTACATTACAGAAGCACCACTTAGACATAGACGTGTATGTATGTTTTAACTCACCTGAATTACATATTTCTAAAAGGTGGCCTGTGAGATATAAATTACATCACTAGTCACAGGCTGGAAGCTGCCAGTAGCCATAAAGTGCAACACAGGCAGGAGTTTGTGCAGGCCTGAGACAGAGCGAGAGCGTGCTGTCTCAGGGTCTAGGTTCAGTTTGACAAGGTCATACAGAGGGAAAATGTTATTTACATTTAGTCGGAGCATCTATATAACATGTTCATCAGCAAATTTGTTATGGTTTAAACGCCCACTAAAACAACAAGCCATGGCCAGCCTACGCGGAACATGTACAACCTGCTGACCATGTTGATTTTCCTGGCCTGGGTTTATTGTAGCCTCATGGAGCAGTGTCAGGTATCCCCCAGCAAACAAGACAGCAGTACTACACACAGTAGCAGCCATTTCAGATTGAGAGTGGTGAAAAATGTGTTGGGGCCCCTTTTAAAGGTCCAAAAAGTCAGGTGTGACTAATGTAGAATTGGCAACACATGTAAACACGCTTCTCAAAAGCAGGTCTACTTTTTTTTAGGCTTTTTGTACGATTAGTATTTTTACACGGCCGCACATGCATTTTCACGCAAGAGATTTCAAATACGAATGGTTAGTAAATGACCGTGTTCAATACCTAAACAGCCGCGTTTGACCAATGGTGTATTCATTCGTATTTTTACTACACAGCCGTAATAACAATACGAATGCCCTCATCACTGCCGTGATTTGAGTTTAGTAAATTCCCGAGATGACACTTTGAACAAAAAACACCAAATCGGTCAAAATCGGGAGCTTAGTAAATATACCCCAATGTGTAAAATGGGGACACCTTCCGTAATGTGTGGGGACTTTTGCCTGCCGTAGTGTGGGGATTTAATGTATAAAGGGCATTGCGGTGTGTGGCATAATATGGTGCAGGGGGCATTACTGTGTGGGGCTTAATATGGTAGATTTTTTTTTCCTGTGGTGGTCGTGATCTGTTGGATCAGGGTCAAAAACTGGATTGTGAGGTAGTCTTTTCAGACGAGGCCATGCCCATTTAAATGAGGCCACACCCATTTAAATGAGGCCACGCCCCCTTGCCGGGTACGCGCGCGCGTGTGTGTGTGTGTGTGGGGGGGGGGGCACATTTTTTTATGTCATGGCGGGGCGCATTTTTAAATCTCGCACTGGGAGCCAAATTGGCTAGAAACAGCCCTGCTTCCATTGTTTTTCCATGTCACAGAAACATTGCATGTGTGTTACAGGTGACCATCCTAATCATCTCTCCGTCACTTCACAGTAATGTCATTGTTAATGATACATTATTTGGATCAAAAGGAAACTTAGGTATAAGAGTCTGGCCGGCATATCACTTATTGCATGAAGACCTTGTGCCTGCGCTGTACTGTATGTAGACGGAGCATTTGGTTTTGCTAATGACTTACATAGACTCCATAAGAGGGCATGCTGACATAGCATATTGTTGAATGTTAACATGTATGATCTTAAACTCCATCTATAAATGTTCTGTTGCGAGGCTTCCAATATGCTCAGAATATTGCTACTGTGACAGATGATTTAGTATATACTAGCTGGAGTACCCGGGGTTGCTCCGGTATTTAAGAATGTCTGTTTACAAAAATAAATGGAAATATTAAACACACAGTATAAATAACATTGTAGATAGCTGAATACCCATGCTTTGGTACGGGATGAGGATGGTAAATTGGAATGATAGTTTGTTAATTTATGTTGATTGGAGATCTAGTACATACCCTCCAACATTTTACACAATAATCGGTTCAGTAGGAAAAGAGGCGTGGCCATGTGTAAAGGAGGCGTGGTCACGCCCCTTTTCCTATACTTTCAATGGAAGTTTGGAGAGCCAAAAATCGGTACAGACCATAAAAAAAGGTACTGTACCTGCCAAAAAGGTACAGTTGGAGGGTATGCTAGTATATAGGCATATCTTGCTTCCCTGATGCACTTTGTGTAGTGGCTGCACCCCTTTTTGGTCCCCCAAGGGACCCTGCTCTTCCCACTATACAACTCTCAGTCTGTGGCTTCCTGCTGCCTCCATTCCCCTCCTCACATCATGTCACTGGCCCTGTCACATGCAGCCCTGTCATCACTGAGATATCATGCATGTCCTGATATAGTGTGTGCTGCTGGCCCACCCCTAGGGGTGCTAGTGGTACGGGATGAGGATGGTAAATTAGAATGATAGTTTGTTAATTTATGTTGATTGGAGATCTAGGGGTGTGTTGATTGGAGATCTAGTGGTGTGTTACCTTCACAGTGTTTGTTCCCAGAGTGTAAGCACATGTGTAGCAAGTTTGTTGTAAATTGCTCCAGGCATTCCAGAGTTATGCTGACTGCTGAAAAACTTTGTGCTGCTGCCTCACTCCTAGGGCTGCTAGGGGTGTATTACCCCCACAGTGTTTGTTCCCAGCTTGCAAGTCATATGTGAACCAAGTTTGTTGTAAATTGGTCCAGGCATTCGGGAGTTATGCTATCTTCTGACATACTCTGTGCTGCTGTCCCACCCCTAGGGGTGTCTAACCCCAACAGAGTTTGTTTGCAGATTATAAGTCAGATGTGTACCAAGTTTGGTGTAAATTGCTCCAGGCCTTTCACAGTTTTGCTGTCTGCTGACATACTTTGTGCTGCTGTCCCACCCCTAGGGGTGCTAGGTGCGTCTGTCCCCCACAGTGTTTGTTTCCACAGTGAAAGTCATATGTGTACCAAGTTTGTTGTAAATTGCTGCAGGCATTCCAGAGTTATGCTGTCTACTGAAATACTCAGCGCTGCTGCCTCACCACTAGGGGTGCTAGGGGTGTCTTCCACCCACAGTGTTTGTTCCCAGATTGTAAGGCATATGTGTACCAAGTTTTGAGTACATTACTCCAGCAATTCCGAAGTTATGCTGTCTCCTGACATACTCTGTGCTGCTGTCTGTCCCCCTAGGGGTCCTAGGGATTTCTAATTGTTTTAGTTGCCTCCGCCGTGTTTTAATACGCTCGTATGTAAAATTTCATGATCGTCGCTTGTAAACTGTGGATTTGTATAGAAAGACAGAAGGACGTATTTTCACTTATAACAAGTTCCAGGGATGCTTGGTGGCTGAGCCCAGTGCATGGTGGAATGTCATGTGCGGATCTGTCTAGGAGGACCTTTGTGCACTACATCTCCCATCGTGTCATGTTTACTGGACTTCGTTATAATGTGATGATTTGTTTTTAATTCATGTTAATTACTCATGTTCCATACATTTTCATTTATACCACTTAATGTGCACATAACAAAGTGTTTATAGGACCTACTTCAGACCTGATCGCTCGCTAGCGTTTTTTTGCAGCGCTGCCATCAGGTCAGAACTGAGCATGCATAGGCGGGTGTCTGACTTGAATTCCGGTGCCGGACAGGTTGAAGTTCTGGGCGACTCAGAAACTGCACAAAATCTTTTTGTACCACTCGGCTGCACATGCGATCGCACACTTGCACAGCTAAAATACACTTCCCGGTGGGCGGCGACTATGTGAACGCACAGGGCTTGTCCGCTCCGCATGTCAGTGCCGCCCCCTCCCCCTGCAGAAATGCAAAAGCATCGCACAGCGGCGATGCTTTTGCATTTCAGGAGTAACTCTCGGCCAGTGCAGCTCCTGCGGCTTGCCGGGAGAACCTCTTCACTGCCCGGGTCGCAGCGGCTGTGTGTGATGTCACGCATCCGCCACGGCCCGCCCCCCCCCAACGGTCCGGCCACACCTGTGTTGGCCAGGCCGTGCCCCCTAAATGGCAGCTTAATGCTGCCGTCCAGCCCCCTCCCGCTCAGCGACCGCCTCTGCCTGTCATGCCGGCGCATGCACAGATCCGACCCGATCGCTGCGCTGCGATAAACTGCAGCGAGCGATCGGGTCGGAATGACCCCCTATGTATACGCAGGACTGCAAAAAACAGCTAGCGAGTGATCAGGTCTGAATTGGCCCCATAGATCCTCCAGAAACCCCATGGGGCCATTTCACTGGTCCATGTCAGGTTTGGCCATCCAAGTGTGAGGTCAATTTGATCAATAATCCAGAGGCGGGATGGGCCTGCATGTGGCCAGCTGTACAGTGGAGACATCTGATAACAGCCCATGTCCTCTCATACTTTACAGTGTTTAGTTGCAAAATTGGTGGTGGTGGTGGGTGTTTGGTAGGCTAAAGCACTGGGGCTCGTTACAAATACTGGAGTCTATTTGCTAAGCCTTGGAGAGAGATTAAGTGGACAGAGATAAGTACCAGCCAATCAGCTGCTAACTGTCATATTATAGGCTGGGTTTGAAAAATTACAGGAGCTGATTGGCTGGTACTTTATCTCCAGCCACATTATCTCTCTCCAAGTCTTAGTACATAGACCCCATTGTATGCAGTGGATGTGTGGGGGTGATGAAATGGTCAAAAAATAGATACTTTTTTTGCTGGTGAGCTACAGGGCCCAGATATCACACACTTACCAAGTTCTTGGCAGCCAGTTGGGAGGGGTTTGGCGCAACCATGTGGGCAGTGCAGGGGCATGACAGCAGAATCGTATCAGCAAGGCACAGTATATAAAGCCACGATTACATCATTGTAAAGCGGGGGAAGGAGCCATGATGATGGGATTCAGCAGGAATAGCATCATCAGCTTGCCTGGACTGGTCACTTCACACAGGAAGTGGGCATCAGCGTGTGGAACTCAGCCGTTACTGAAGATATGCCTACACCTTGGTGCCTGCTATCCTGGAGTCTCCAAGACATTGCGGGAGAATAGGCAGGTACCATATGCTCTATCATGCTTTGGGATCGTGTAACCGGCGGTTGGGATCCCAGCGGTCAGCATCCTGATACCATAGGTGCAGGGGCGGATCCAGGAAAAAATGACAGGGGGGGCACCTTGTGCATGCCGAAGGCGTGCGGTTCATGAAGGTGTGCGTGGCCTCACAACAAGGGCATGACCTAGCAACAAGGGTCATAGCCTCAAAGGGAACATCGTATTCGTAAGACGGGAAGAGGGTGACACTTTGGAGAGGCAGCGGGTGACACGAGAGAGAGGGTGATGGGTTTATAGTGACGCAGGGGAGAGGCAGTGGATGAAGGAAACATAGTGGGAGACGGAGAGGCAGTGGGTGACAGAGAGAGGGTGACAGTGAGAGGCAGAGTGGGTAACACCGGGGAAAGGGTGACGAGGAAAAAGTGGGTGATGCCAGGGGGAGGTGGCAGTGGGTAACAAGGAGAGGGGGACAGGGAGAGGCAGTGGGTACCTAAGGTCTCTGTAGGAGTAAGAGGGAGTAGTGAGACATTTGTAGTGAGGTTTACAGAGGCATGAAGGGAAAGATTCACTGGGGAAACAAACATTATAGCACACGGTATGAGCCGAAATTCACATTATAGCACACAATATGAGCCGAGATTCACATTATACCACACGGTTTGAGCCGAAATTCACATTATAGCACACAGTATGAGACGAAATTCACATTATAGCACACGGTATGAGCAAAAATTCACATTATGCCGCTGAGGAGTGAAAACGCTGTCACCACCATGTGCTACCTCTCAAGCAACCCCACCACGCAAGAAGAACATCCTGAGAGGAGCCGCTACCTCTGCCAGCAACCAGCCTCTAAATGGATGGTGGCCGCTGCTGCAGCCATGTCGGCGTCTCACACTGTCTAAGGCTGAGCTCCGGCCAGTACTGGTATATATCAAGATCAACCAGAATCCGTTGGTATCCTAAGTGAACAGGATTTTCCTGCCAGTTTGTGATATTAACCCCCGCTGCTCCTCAGGGTAAAGTGTCCACAAACAACAGTGTGGTGGTGTGTACCTTTGACTCCCTTGAAGGTGGTCCAGTTGCCAGGCTCTGGTGGTACAATCACTTGTTCACGTCTTGGATAGGTTTATGAAGTCCGCCGGCGAAGCTCCTGTACAAGCCGCTATTAACGCTAAGCGGCACTGTTCGGGATCAATGAGATCTGTGATCACAGCCTAACCGTCCCCAGATCACAGATCTCATTGATCCCGAACAGTGCCGCTTAGCGCTAATAGCGGCTTGTACGGAAACTTCGCCGGCGGACTCCGTTAACCTATCCAAGATGTGAACAAGTGATTGTTTGTTTAAAGTGCCAGACATGATAGGGGGGGCCCGGGCCCGCGTGCCCCCCGCTGGATCCGCCACTGCATAGGTGCGAGGAGTGCAGCTGCTATGGGGCCCAGAGCTGAGAGGGGCCACCTTCCCTGTTACAGTTACATGTGTTATAAACAGGGTGTAGCTACCATAGGTGCAGGGAGTGCAGCTGCTATGAGACCTAGAGCTGAGAGGGGCCACCTTTCCTGTCACAGTTACATGTGTTATATATAAGGGTGTAGCTACCATAAGTGCAGGGAGTGCAGCTGCTATGCAGAGCTGAGAGGGGCCACCTTCCCTGTCACAGTTACATGTGTTATATATTAGTGATGAGCGGGTTCGGATCCTCGGGATCCGACCCGCCTGAACTTCACCTTTTTTTTACACGGGTCCGAGCGACTCGGATCCTCCCGCCTTGCTCGGTTAACCCGAGCGCGCCCGAACGTCATCATCCCGCTGTCGGATTCTCGCGAGACTCGGATTCTATATAAGGAGCCGCGCGTCGCCGCCATTTTCACACGTGCATTGAGATTGATAGGGAGAGGACGTGGCTGGCGTCCTCTCCGTTATAGTAGAACACAGAGTGACTTAGTTAGTTATAATTGTAGGGAGGATTGGGGACGGGGAGCAGCTGTTAGGGAGTACAGTGCAGGGTTTTGATTATACCACACCAGTGAGTTTAATCCTTTGTTTCTCTGCCTGAAAAAAACGCTCCACCATATCTGTGCTCACTCAGTGTGCTGCACTGCTGCATGATATATCTGTGCTGAGTGCACTGCTCTGCTCACACTGCCTAATTGTGGGGACTGGGGAGCAGTTATAGCAGGAGTACAGTGCACAGTTTTGCTGACAGTGACCACCAGTCCAGTATACGTTTGTCTGCCTAAAAAACACTCCTGTGTTTTTTTTTCTTCATACTAGTTTAGCAGTCTGCTGACAGTGTCCACCAGGTCCGTTATACAGTATATTATATATATAAGCAGCAGTACGGTAGGCCACGGCTGTACCTACCTCTGTGTCGTCAGTGCACTCGTCGTCCATAAGTAACATAATACTATACTATCCATCCATCTACATTGTATACCTGTGGTGTTTTTTTTTTTCTTCATACTAGTTTAGCAGTCTGCTGACAGTGTCCACCAGGTCCGTTATACAGTATATTATATATATAAGCAGCAGTACGGTAGGCCACGGCTGTACCTACCTCTGTGTCGTCAGTGCACTTGTCGTCCATAAGTAATATAATACTATACTATCCATCCATCTACATTGTATACCTGTGGTGTTTTTTTTTTTTTTCTTCATACTAGTTTAGCAGTCTGCTGACAGTGTCCACCAGGTCCGTTATACAGTATATTATTTATAAGCAGCAGTACGGTAGGCCACAGCTGTACCTACCTCTGTGTCGTCAGTGCACTCGTCGTCCATAAGTAATATAATACTATACTATCCATCCATCTACATTGTATACCTGTGGTGTTTTTTTTTTCTCTTCATACTAGTTTAGCAGTCTGCTGACAGTGTCCACCAGGTCCGTTATACAGTATATTATATATATAAGCAGCAGTACGGTAGGCCACGGCTGTACCTACCTCTGTGTCGTCAGTGCACTCGTCGTCCATAAGTAATATAATACTATACTGTCCATCCATCTACATTGTATACCTGTGGTGTTTTTATTTTCTTCTTCATACTAGTTTAGCAGTCTGCTGACAGTGTCCACCAGGTCCGTTATACAGTATATTATATATATAAGCAGCAGTACGGTAGGCCACGGCTGTAACTACCTCTGTGTCGTCAGTGCACTTGTCGTCCATAAGTAATATAATACTATACTATCCATCCATCTACATTGTATACCTGTGGTGTTTTTTTTTTCTTCATACTAGTTTAGCAGTCTGCTGACAGTGTCCACCAGGTCCGTTATACAGTATATTATATATATAAGCAGCAGTACGGTAGGCCATGGCTGTACCTACCTCTGTGTCATCACTCGTCGTCCATAAGTATAAGTAATAATAGTATACTATCCACCCATCTACATTGTATACCTGTGGTGGCTTTTAGTTGTGCGCAAAATATGGAGAACAAAAATGTGGAGGTTAAAAAAATAGGGAAAAGATCAAGATCCACTTCCACCTCGTGCTGAAGCTGCTGCCACTAGTCATGGCCGAGACGATGAAATGCCATCAACGTCGTCTGCCAAGGCCGATGCCCAATGTCATAGTACAGAGCATGTAAAATCCAAGACACAAAAGATCAGTAAAAAAATGACCCAAAAATCAAAATTAAAAGCGTCTGAGGAGAAGTGTAAACTTGCCAATATGCCATTTACGACACGGAGTGGCAAGGAACGGCTGAGGCCCTGGCCTATGTTCATGGCTAGTGGTTCAGCTTCACATGAGGATGGAAGCACTCATCCTCTCGCTAGAAAAAAGAAAAGACTTGCGGCAAAAGCACAGCAAAGAACTGTGCGTTCTTCGAAATCCCAAATCCCAAAGGAGAGTCCAATTGTGTCGGTTGCGATGCCTGACCTTCCCAACACTGGACGGGAAGAGCTTGCGCCTTCCACCATTTGCACGCCCCCTGCAAGTGTTGAAAGGAGCACCCGCAGTCCAGTTCCTGATAGTGAAATTGAAGATGTCAGTGTTGAAGTACACCAGGATGAGGATATGGGTGTTGCTGGCGCTGGGGAGGAAATTGACAAGGAGGATTCTGATGGTGAGGTGGTTTGTTTAAGTCAGGCACCCGGGGAGACACCTGTTGTCCGTGGGAGGAATATGGCCATTGACATGCCTGGTCAAAATACAAAAAAAATCAGCTCTTCAGTGTGGAATTATTTCAACAGAAATGCGGACAACTGGTGTCAAGCCGTGTGTTGCCTTTGTCAAGCTGTAATAAGTAGGGGTAAGGACGTTAACCACCTCGGAACATCCTCCCTTATACGTCACCTGCAGCGCATTCATAATAAGTCAGTGACAAGTTCAAAAACTTTGGGCGACAGCGGAAGTAGTCCACTGACCAGTAAATCCCTTCCTCTTGTAACCAAGCTCGCGCAAACCACACCACCAACTCCCTCAGTGTCAATTTCCTCCTTACCCAGGAAAGCCAATAGTCCTGCAGGCCATGTCACTGGCAAGTCTGACGAGTCCTCTCCTGCCTGGGATTCCTCCGATGCATCCTTGAGTGTAACGCCTACTGCTGCTGGCGCTGCTGTTGTTGCTGCTGGGAGTCGATCGTCATCCCAGAGGGGAAGTCGGAAGACCACTTGTACTACTTCCAGTAAGCAATTGACTGTACAACAGTCCTTTGCGAGGAAGATGAAATATCACAGCAGTCATCCTGTTGCAAAGCGGATAACTGAGGCCTTGACAACTATGTTGGTGTTAGACGTGCGTCCCGTATCCGCCTTTAGTTCACGGGGTACTAGACAATTGCTTGAGGTAGTGTGCCCCCGTTACCAAATACCATCTAGGTTCCACTTCTCTAGGCAGGCGACACCGAGAATGTACACGGACGTCAGAAAAAGACTCACCAGTGTCCTAAAAAATGCAGTTGTACCCAATGTCCACTTAACCACGGACATGTGGACAAGTGGAGCAGGGCAGACTCAGGACTACATGACTGTGACAGCCCACTGGGTAGATGTATTGCCTCCCGCTGCAAGAACAGCAGCGGCGGCACCAGTAGCAGCATCTCGCAAACGCCAACTCGTTCCTAGGCAGGCTACGCTTTGTATCACCGCTTTCCAGAATACGCACACAGCTGAAAACCTCTTACGGCAACTGAGGAAGATCATCGCAGAATGGCTTACCCCAATTGGACTCTCCTGTGGATTTGTGGCATCGGACAACGCCAGCAATATTGTGCGTGCATTACATCTGGGCAAATTCCAGCACGTCCCATGTTTTGCACATACCTTGAATTTGGTGTTGCAGAATTATTTAAAAAACGACAGGGGCGTGCAAGAGATGCTGTCGGTGGCCAGAAGAATTGCGGGCCACTTTCGGCGTACAGGCACCGCGTACAGAAGACTGGAGCACCACCAAAAACACCTGAACCTGCCCTGCCATCATCTGAAGCAAGAGGTGGTAACGAGGTGGAATTCAACCCTCTATATGCTTCAGAGGATGGAGGAGCAGCAAAAGGCCATTCAAGCCTATACATCTGGCTACGATATAGGCAAAGGAGGTGGAATGCACCTGTCTCAAGCGCAGTGGAGAATGATTTCAACGTTGTGCAAGGTTCTGCAACCTTTTGAACTTGCCACACGTGAAGTCAGTTCAGACACTGCCAGCCTGAGTCAGGTCATTCCCCTCATCAGGCTTTTGCAGAAGAAGCTGGAGGCATTGAAGGAGGAGCTAAAACAGAGCGATTCCGCTAGGCATGTGGGACTTGTGGATGGAGCCCTTCATTCACTTAACCAGGATTCACGGGTGGTCAATCTGTTGAAATCAGAGCACTACATTTTGGCCACCGTGCTCGATCCTAGATTTAAAACCTACGTTGGATCTCTCTTTCCGGCAGACACAAGACTGCAGAGGTTCAAAGAACTGCTGGTGAGAAAATTGTCAAGTCAAGCGGAACGCGACCCGTCAACATCTCCTTCTTCACATTCTCCCGCAACTGGGGGTGCGAGGAAAAGGCTACGAATTCCGAGCCCACCCGCTGGCGGTGATGCAGGGCAGTCTGGAGCGACTGCTGATGCTGACATCTGGTCCGGACTGAAGAACCTGCGAACGATTACTGACATGTCGTCTACTGTCACTGCATATGATTCTCTCACCATTGAAAGAATGGTGGAGGATTATATGAGTGACCGCATCCAAGTAGGCATGTCAGACAGTCCGTACGTATACTGGCAGGAAAAAGAGGCAATTTGGAGGCCCTTGCACAAACTGGCTTTATTCTACCTAAGTTGCCCTCCCTCCAGTGTGTACTCCGAAAGAGTGTTTAGTGCCGCCGCTCACCTTGTCAGCAATCGGCGTACGAGGTTACTTCCAGAAAATGTGGAGAAGATGATGTTCATTAAAATGAATTATAATCAATTCCTCCATGGAGACATTCACCAGCAGCAATTGCCTCCAGAAAGTACACGGGGACCTGAGATGGTGGATTCCAGTGGGGACGAATTAATAATCTGTGAGGAGGGGGATGTACACAGTGAAAGGGGTGATGAATCGGACGATGATGATGAGGTGGACATCTTGCCTCTGTAGAGCCAGTTTGTGCAAGGAGAGATTGATTGCTTCTTTTTTGGTGGGGGCCCAAACCAACCAGTCATTTCAGTCACAGTCGTGTGGCAGACCCTGTCGCTGAAATGATGGGTTCGTTAAAGTGTGCATGTCCTGTTTTTACAACATAAGGGTGGGTGGGAGGTCCCAAGGACAATTCCATCTTGCACCTCTTTTTTCTTTCATTTTTCTTTGCGTCATGTGCTGTTTGGGGAGTATTTTTTGGAAGGGCCATCCTGCGTGACACTGCAGTGCCACTCCTAGATGTGCCAGGTGTTTGTGTCGGCCACTAGGGTCGTTTAGCTTAGTCGTCACACAGCTACCCCATTGCGCCTCTTTTTTTCTTTGCGTCATGTGCTGTTTGGGGAGTATTTTTTGGAAGGGCCATCCTGCGTGACACTGCAGTACCACTCCTAGATGGGCCAGGTGTTTGTGTCGGCCACTTGGGTCGCTTAGCTTAGTCACACAACGACTTTGGTGCAGCTCTTTTTTTCTTTGCATCATGTGCTGTTTGGGGACTATTTTTTTAAGTGCCATCCTGTCTGACACTGCAGTGCCACTCCTAGATGGGCCAGGTGTTTGTGTCGGCCACTTGTGTCGCTTAGCTTAGTCACACAGCGACCTTGGTGCGCCTCTTTTTTTCTTTGCATCATGTGCTGTTTGGGGACTATTTTTTGGAAGTGCCATCCTGCCTGACACTGCAGTGCCACTCCTAGATGGGCCAGGTGTTTGTGTCGGCCACTTGTGTCGCTTAGCTTAGCCATCCAGCGACCTCGGTGCAAATTTTAGGACTAAAAATAATATTGTGAGGTGTGAGGTGTTCAGAATAGACTGAAAATGAGTGGAAATTATGGTTATCGAGGTTAATAATACTATGGGATCAAAATGACCTCCAAATTCTATGATTTAAGCAGTTTTTTAGGGTTTTTTGTAAAAAACACCCGAATCCAAAACACACCCGAATCCGACAAAAAAAATTCGGTGAGGTTTTGCCAAAACGCGTTCGAACCCAAAACACGGCCACGGAACCGAACCCTAAACCAAAACACAAAACCCGAAAAATTTCAGGTGCACATCACTATTATATATAAGGGTGTAGCTACCATAAGTGCAGGGAGTGCAGCTGCTATGCAGAGCTGAGAGGGGCCACTTTCCCTGTCACAGTTACATGTGTTATATACAAGGGTGTAGCTTCCATAGGTGCAGGGAGTGCAGCTACCAGGGGCGGATTGGCCCACCAGGACACCATGACAGATTTTGATGGGCTGGTTCCATATCCCCCTCAGCCAGGCCGATTCACACTCAGGCTGGGCTGGCTCACACTGCTTCCAGTACTTGTGGTTCATTGGAATGTAATCCGGAAGTTAGGCTAGCAGGCACTTCTAGGTGCCGCTAGCCATGAAGAGTGGTGATGCCGTTTTATCAATGGGGGACCTTGAGAAAGTTAACCAGCCCAGCAGCATCCTCTCCCCGGCCCCGGCCAAAGGTCTCTTCAACGAGCCCGGCCCAGGAGCAGCAGCATAGCGATGATCGGAGCCGGATTCACTACACCCACTGCCACCCTAGCTCCCGCACTCTCACTGAACTGGCCAGAGCAGTAACTGAGCACTGAAGGGGACCCGGCAGACTGGTTATTTTTAATTACATTATTTACATTATCATGTTAGTGTAAGGGCTAGGGCGTCCCCGGTCACAGTGTATGGTTTGGGGACTGGACAGGAGCAGGATGTACCTTGTTCGCAGGATGCCAGCTGATCAAGCAGCACTCACAGCCAGCCCTGGGACAATCTCTAATGCAACGTCCTTCAGCCCTATAGCTGCCCAATGTCTGTCCATGATGATGGGCCTATTTATGCGGTGTCTACGTATGTAATGCGGTGGCTACGTATGTAATGTGGTGCTAGTCATATAGGGGGTCATTCCGAGTTTATCGTTAGCTGAAAATGTTCGCTGTGCAGCGATGAAGCAAAAAAACGGCACTTCTGCGCATGCGGCGCAATGCGCACACGCAACGTACTTTCACAACGGCCGATGCAGTTTTACACAAGGTCTTGCGAAGCTTTTCAGTCGCACTGCTGGCCTCAGAGTGATTGACATGAAGTGGGCGTTTCTGGGTGTCAACTGACTGTTTTTAGGGAGTGTTCGAAAAAACGCAGGCGTGGTTGGGAGAACGCAGGGCGTGTTCATGACGTCAAATCCGGAACTGAACAGTCTGAAGTGATCGCAAGCTAGGAGTAGGTCTGGAGCTACTCTGAAACTGCACAATTTATTTTTGTAGTCGCTCTGCGATCCTTTCGTTCGCACTTCTGCTAAGCTAAAAAACACTCCCAGATGGCGGCGGCTTAGCGTTTGCACAACTGCTAAAAACTGCTAGCGAGCGATCAACTCGGAATGACCCCCATAATGCGGTGCTATACGTGTAGTGCAGTGCTATATCTGTAATGTTGTGCTATTCGTGTTATGTGGTGCTATTTGTGTAATGCAGTGCTATACGTGTAGTGCTATACATGTAGGGGGTCATTCCGAGTTGTTCGCTCGCAAGCTGCTTTTAGCAGCTTTGCACACGCTAAGCTGCCGCCTACTGGGAGTGAATCTTAGCTTATCAAAATTGCGAACGAAAGATTAGCAGAATTGCGAATAGACACTTCTTAGCAGTTTCTGAGTAGCTCCACACTTACTCGGCATCTGCGATCAGTTCAGTCAGTTTCGTTCCTGGGGGGTCATTCCGAGTTGTTCGCTCGTTATTTTTTTCTCACAACGGAGCGATTAGTCGCTAATGCACATGCGCAATGTCCGCAGTGCGACTGCGCCAAGTAAATTTGCTATGCAGTTAGGTATTTTACTCACGGCATAACGAGGTTTTTTCTTCGTTCTGGTGATCGTAATGTGATTGACAGGAAGTGGGTGTTTCTGGGCGGAAACAGGCCGTTTTATGGGTGTGTCCTAAAAAACGCTACCGTTTCTGGGAAAAACGCGGGAGTGGCTGGAGAAACGGAGAGTGTCTGGCCGAACGCTGGGTGTGTTTGTGACGTCAAACCAGGAACGAAACTGACTGAACTGATCGCAGTTGCCGAGTAAGTGTGGAGCTACTCAGAAACTGCTAAGAAGTGTCTATTCGCAATTCTGCTAATCTTTCGTTCGCAATTTTGCTAAGCTAAGATTTACTCCCAGTAGGCGGCGGCTTAGCGTGTGCAAAGCTGCTAAAAACAGCTTGCGAGCGAACAACTCGGAATGACCCCCATGGTTTGACGTCACAAACACATCCAGCGTTCGCCCAGACACTCCTCCGTTTCTCCAGCCACTCCCGCGTTTTTCCCAGAAACGGTAGCGTTTTTTCACACACTCCCATAAAACGTCCAGTTTCCGCCCAGAAACACCCACTTCCTGTCAATCACATTACGATCACCAGAACGAAGAAAAAACCTTGTAATGCCGTGAGTAAAATACCTAACTGCATAGCAAATTTACTTGGCGCAGTCGCACTGCGGACATTGCGCATGCGCATTAGCGACTAATCGCTCCGTTGCGACAAAAAAAAACCGAGCGAAAAACTCGGAATGACCCCCGTAATGCGGTGCTATACGTGTAATGTGGTGCTATACATGTAATGCAGTGGTATGCGTGTAATGTGGTGCTATTCATGTAATAATGTGGTGGCTATGTATGTAATATGGTGGCTATGTATGTAATCAGGGGCGGATTGGCCACTGGGACAGATTCTGCTGCGCAGGTCCAGTGTGTCTGTGTTTCACTACTTGTGTGTGCTCCCTCCCTGTACTGTGCTGTATGTAGTGTGTGCGCCCTCCATGTACTATGCTGTATGTAGTGTGTGCTCCCTCCCTGTACTGTGCTGTATGTAGTGTGTGCTCTCCCCCTCCCTGTACTATGCTGTATGTAGTGTGTGCTCCCTCCCTGTACTGTATGTAGTGTTTGCTCTCCCCCTCCATGTACTATGCTGTATGTAGTGTGTGCTCCCTCCCTGTACTGTGCTGTATGTAGTGTGTGCTCTCCCCTCCCTGTACTGTGCTGTGTGTAGTGTGTGCTCCCTCCCTGTACTGTGCTGTATGTAGTGTGTGCTCCCTCCCTGTACTGTGCTGTATGTAGTGTGTGCTCCCTCCCTGTACTGTGCTGTATGTAGTGTGTGCGCCCTCCATGTACTATGCTGTATGTAGTGTGTGCTCCCTCCCTGTACTGTGCTGTATGTAGTGTGTGCTCCCTCCCTGTACTGTGCTGTATGTAGTGTGTACTCCCCCTCCCTGTACTGTGCTGTATGTAGTGTGTGCTCCCTCCCTGTACTGTGCTGTATGTAGTGTGTGCTCCCTCCCTGTACTGTGCTGTATGTAGTGTGTGCTCCCTCCCTGTGCTGTATGTAGTGTGTGCTCCCTCCCTGTACTGTGCTGTATGTAGTGTGTACTCCCTCCCTGTACTGTGCTGTATGTAGTGTGTGCTCCTCCTCCCTGTACTTTGAACATATAAGGTTAAAAAAAAGGGGGTTTGTAGAATGAAAAATCAATAAAATCAGAAGTAGATTAAAAGCATGACAGCAGTGTCAGTAGACACTGAAAGTGGGCATATCAGTCCTTGTATGTTCAGACGTACAGATGTGCATCAGGGAAGGGTATTGTAGCAGCATATGCATAAAGGGGGTCATTCCGAGTTGAACGCTCGCTGACAATTTTCTCATCGCTGCGATCAGGTAAAAAAATGGCAAAACTGCACATACGTATGCGCCACAATGCGTATGCGCGTCATACGGGTACAAAGAGCATCGTTGTTGTGCAATGATTTTAGCGACGAATCCATTCGCACAGCCGATCGCAAGGAGATTGACAGGAAGAGGGCGTTTGTGGGTGGCAATTGACCATTTTCTGGGAGTGCTTGGGAAAACGCAGGCGTGTCCAGGCGTTTGCAGGGCGGGTAGCTGACGTCAATTCCGGGACCTCCGTCGCTAGAATCATCGCACAGGATAAGTAACTACAGGGCTGGTCTTGTTTTGCACAAAATGTGTTCGTGTCACTCAGCTGCACATGCGATCGCACACTTGCAAAGCGAAAATACACTCCCCCGTGGGTGGCGACAATGCGTTTGCATGGCTGCTAAAAGTAGCTAGCGAGCGATCAACTTGGAATGAGGGCCACAGTCACAGGTAAACATTAGCATAACGTAAAGCAAAGGAGGCCCCAACTGTGTCTATCTCAGAATCAGGACCTCTGTGGAGTGACCCTGCCCTCTTGACAGGCCCTTCCCCCTCAACAGACTCCGCCCCCATTAGGGCTGCTTCCATAAATTTCCCGGGCTGGTGTTCGATCCCAATCCGCCCCTGATTACATGTGTGGCAAACTTAAAAGATGGCAAGAACACTTTAAACACCTACTCTATTAAATTGCCCCAAGCCTGAAAACACTGAGTCACTGGAGAACAATGACCTTCAATATTGTAATGACATAAGGGATGCAGAAGAGATTAGACGAGCAATTAAAAAGCTGAAGAATGGAAAAGCAGCAGATGTTGATAACATATCAGCAGAAGCTTTAATAGCAGGAGGAGAGGTAATAGTAAACCAACTTAGAGACATATATGCAATTGCCTGGAAAGACTCTTGTGTGCCAGAAGTCTTCAAAGATGCCATAATAATTCATTCACATAAAAGGTGATCCTACAAACTGTAAAAAGTACAGAGGCATAACAATATCAAGCAAATCATTAACATCAATTATACACCCAAGGCTACTAAAAAAAATGAGAAGGCAACTGCAGAGAACAAGCTGGATTTAGTCCCAGTAGAGGATGTAGTGACCATGTTTTCGCTATCAGGCAAATACATGAATCGCGCCTACAATCATAGAAAGAACATTTTCTAGTTTTTGCTGACTTTAAATGGACTGTAAATGTGCCATTGACATTGTGGACTTTAAAGAATCTGTGTCAGGTCTCAGGTTTTGTCTGTCCCCGGAGGTGGCACTAGTGGGTCAGTGTTGGTGCAATGTATAAAGCGTGGAGGCAATATGAAAGTCCTGCGCATATGCGCTGATGTTTATTAGCACAGAGGTAACAAAGCAGATGGTATAATAATGAATAATAACTGAAGACCGGCAATGTAGCAGACAATGATAGATAACTGAAACCAAAAGTAACTGAAAGTCTCTTGCAACAAAATATTAAATAACTTAATTGGCTCAGTGGTGGATCCAGCAGGGGGCGATGAGGGCGGTCGCCCCCCGTAACTCAGCGACCTAGACCCGCCCACTTGTTCCTGCGGGCAGCAGAGATGGTGGAAGTTGAGTGTGACGGCCGGGATCTGGCCGCATTGACAGGGCAACTGACACGGCGCTGGGCTGGACCACCCAGTGTGCCCCAGCTACCAGTGGCAGCAGCAGCACAACTCCCCGCACCACAGCCTAGTTCGCTCCTTCAGCGGAGGAGCTGCCGCCGCCATGTCTGGCAGATCAGGAACCGCAAGGACGCACAACAGGTGAGGGGTGGGGAGAGGAGGGGATTGGCTGGTGTGGAGAGAGCGGCCGGAGTTCTGTCCTGCGGAGAGACAGGGCAGCAGAGACAGGCGGCCTGTCCCGGCAGATGGAGGAGCGCTGGGTGGACGGGACTCTACTGTATCCTATTGTGTCTGTGTATGTACTGTATGGTACATCACTAGTGTCTATGTGCATGGAGTGTTACTAGGGGTTGTGTATGCTAGGGGTTGTGTATGCCGTGTATCACTAGTGTGTGTGTGTGTGTGTGTGTGTGTGTGTGCGTGTTAGTAGTGTATGTATGGTGTATCACTAGTGTCTGTGTGTTAGTAGTGTATGTATGGTGTATCAATAGTGTGTGTGTGTGTGTGTGTGTGTTATAGTAGTGTATGTAGTGTATCACTAGTGTGTGTGTGGTGTATCACTAGTGTGTGTGTGTGTGTTAGTAGTGTATGTATGGTGTATCACTACGGCCTAGCGGACTGGAAGGGGGAGGAGTCCAGATTAATTTTAAAACCGCCTCCCCTATAGGAGAAGTCTAGATCCGCCCCTGAATTGGCTGAATGCAGATAAATAAACAAAACTCCGGTAATACTTGAAAGCACAGTCTCTGTATAATATGAAATGAACAGATAACTGAATGCAGATGGATTGAAAAGCAGAACTCCGGTATTATTTAGAAACACACAGTCTCTGTATAACAAAATATGAAATGAACTGAAAACTGAAATGCAAATGGAAAAGGCAGAACTCTGGTATTATTTGAAAATACACAGTCTCTATATAGCATAAGTCCTTATGGCCTCACTAGGCCCAAGCAGGAGACAGTCTCAATGCAATTAGTTGGTATTACTGCTGAGATGCACAGGTTGATATACTGATAACGAAGTGCACAGGTAAGGAAATGGAATGAACACCTGAGGAGAGTCTCTTTCTGCTGATGAGCTTGTAGCTGTGGTTTGAAGTCCAGAGTAAACAGGAGAATTGCAGAGTGATGAATGATGAGAGTAACCACGGTGAATAACTGGAGACAGGAACACTTGGAACAACAACGGAGGAATCACTGGAGACAGGAACACGGGAACAACAACGGAGGAATCACTGGAGACAGGAACACGGGAACCAGGAGAACTAGACACACCATATGTGACTCGTTGTCCGAGGCCATGTAAGTGAGCCCCGGACAGGAACTTATACCCCTTGCTCTGCAGTGATTGGTCACAGGGCCCTGGCTGGAAACACAGCGCTGGATTGGATGCCGGGATCAGCTGAGTGTTAACTGGAGCTGGTGATTAACCGGAAGAATAATTCTATAGACAGTTAATGCAATGCACTGCTGGTTGCTGGCTGGGATCAGTAGTGCACTGGGAGTTAATGCTGTTTAGCTAGAAGCACTGTGTACTCCAGGCTGCTGGCTGAAACCAGTGGTTACCAAAACATAGAACTGGTTAGGTGGAGCACAGTGAGCTGTGGGCTGCAGGAGACTGAAGACTGGAACTGCTGGGACTTGTAGTTCCACAGGTCCAATTCACAGGGAATACTCAGAAAACAGAGGACTGAAGCCAGGAGACGCCTGTTCACTGGAAGTGGTGCAATGGAGAATGCGGATTCCTGACAGTACCCCCCCTTTTATGGGTGGGCACCGAACACCCACGCTGGAACTTGGAGGATCCTTGAAAAAATTTAGGACTAAACAAAATCAGAGGTCCTTAAAAGTCTTCCCAACTTTCATCATCAGAAGACCGATTTTTCTCGTCAGAACAAGTAGACCATTCATGGTCATTTGAGACAGAATTTACTTCCTGGGAAAAGGCATAGCTAGGAAGGATAGAACCTCCCATAATGTAACTTGAGTCTTCATCAACAAACTCACTTTCAGAGTCAGAGTCCAGGTCTAGTGTGGTCATGGGAGCCTTTTGTTTAGGAACAACAGAATCTGAGACAACCTGTGGACCAGTGAATTTGAAGCTATATGAGACACCAGGACTAGGGTTAACGGCAGCATAGCCAACACTTACGTCAACAGATGGTAGACTTTGAACTGGTTTTTGAGCTCTCCAATTCCTGTAATTCTTGAAATCTCTGATACATTGATTAAACAGAACTTGATCATGTTTGGAAAGCGTTGAGTCGAAAAACTGAGAACTGGAAGACTGATCAGAAGACTGAGCAGATGTTGAATCCGGGGAGTCAATACTTTCAGAAGTGTTGCTGTAGGGTGGAGACATGGAAGTATATGCAACTTTCAAATCTAAAGTCTGAGAACCTTGTCTTGACTTTGCAGCTTGGAAATCTTTAATAGCTTGGTCTAATGTATCCTGATTTTGCACAGACAGAGATGCTGGAGAGGATTTAGCAGTAGACAAACTGTTGACAAACTGACCGGAATGCCCAGATGACTTTGAATGCACTAAATTTGGAGCAAACTCCTGTTTTACTGCTTCGAGGAAAGCGGGTAGATCATTCAGTAGCGGATCTTTAGACTCAATGAGAGGATTCGCCCAATCCAGTGCTTTACCTTTGAAGAACAGGAGGAAATATCTGATTGCATTGACTGGAGTCATACTCACTGAAGATCCTGAGTTAGTAAAAGCGAGATATTTGCTCGCTAATGCACGGAACTGAGCATAGTCACCATCAAAGTAGACTGGCGCTTGTGTATCAAGTGGACACTTGGAAGGTGGATGTCAATAGAAGTCTAAGAAGACAATGTAGGACACTTGAGAGTAGAGGACTGGAATAAGCTTTCAGAAGCAGGAGTAGAATCAACTTGAAATGCTCTAGGGTGGAGAGAGGACGTCATCTCCAGAATTGACTGACGGGAGTTCCCAGCTGAGGTTGACTGAACACTAGAAGCTTTATCATGGGGTGAGATGCTTAGAGCCTCCAACTGGGTTGAGGCAACTGCAATATCTGCAAGAACTGTGGACTCTGGACATATTGACAGGGGTTGCTTACTTGAAACACTGGAGGGAACCACACCAGGTTCGGAGGAACTGGAATCGGTAGGAACCGACAACAACTTTGGACAAACGGATGGAGCAGGGATTTGTCCAGGACTACTTGAATTGACTTGAACTGAAGGAGGCTGATCTGGACAGACGGATGGGACCGGATTGGTTCCAGAAAAGCTTGAACCGGCTGGAACCGGAGGAGTCTTCGGACTGACGGACAGGACCGGATTTGATCCGAAGAGGCTGGAATCGGCTGGAACCGAAGGAGGTAGCTCAGCATTGGAAACAGAGCTACTCGAACTGGCTGGAACCAGAGGAGGCTGATCTGGACAGAGGGATGGGACCGGATTGAGTCCAGAAAAGCTTGAACCGGCTGGAACCGGAGGAGTCTTCGGACTGACGGATAGGACCGGATTTGATCCGAAGATGCAGGAATCGGCTGGAACCGAAGGAGGCTGATCCGGACAGACGGATGGGACCGGATTGGGTCTGGAAGAGCTTGAACCGGCTGGAACCGGAGGAGTCCTCGGACTGACAGATAGGACCGGATTTGATCAGAGGATGCTGGAATCGGCTGGAACCGAAGGAGGTAGCTCAGCATTGGAAACAGAGCTACTCGGGCTGGCTGGAACCAGAGGAGGCTGATCTGGACAGACGGATGGGACCGGATTGGGTCCAGAAAAGCTTGAACCGCCTGGAACCGGAGGAGTCTTCGGACTGACGGATAGGACCGGATTTGATCCGAAGATGCAGGAATCGGCTGGAACCGAAGGAGGTAGCTCATTGTTGGAAACGAAGCTACTCAGGCTGGCTGGAACCAGTGGAGTCTTTGGACCGACCGCTGGAACCGGGCTAGGTCCATTGACACTTGACTCTGTATAGACAGAATCCGGTTGTTCTGATGATCCCTCTTGGAGTGGTACTGAGCTGGTAGCACTCTCTGAAGTTGGCAAACAAAAGTTCATGTCTGTATCTGTGGCTTTAAGAATTCATCCTGGGATCTTAGCCCTGGATTCCTCTTTTGAGGCTGAAACTCCAAAGACCCCTCCTGGGGTTAATAGATCAGACACACTTCTTTGAGTTGCATGCACGAATGCCACTTCTGGAACCTGAACATCAGATACCCCTTCTGGGGTCACAACATCAGATGCCCCACCTGGGGCTGTAGACACAGATGCCTCTTCTCAGGCTGTAGACACAGATGCCCCTTCTCGGGCCGTAGACACAGATGTCCCTTCTCGGGCCGTAGACACAGATGTCCCTTCTCGGGCCGTAGACACAGATGTCCCTTCTCGGGCCGTAGACACAGATGCCCCTTCTCGGGCCGTAGACACAGATGCCCCTTCTCGGGCCGTAGACACAGAAACTACTTTAGTTATGGGTAACATAAATAGTCTCTTTTGATTTCCGTACTTGGGATTGGGTCTATTTGTCACAGGACCCCAATCGTAGACTTTTTGGACACTCCTGTATGATGTAAAGGAACTTGAAACTGTAGAGGATACGCTGGAAGGTTTGCAGGTGAAAACTCTGTGATGTTGGGACCTGTCACCAACTTTTGAGTTGCGGAAGGAACAGTCCTTAATAAGATGACTAGAATTCCCACAGTAAAAGCAGAGGTGAAGCTGCTTGCGATGCCGGCGTTCAGCTTCCGTGAGCTTGGAGCGCGGGTAGCTTTGGAATCTGCCCTCTCTCTGCATAGGAGAAGAGACTTTAGTTTGAAGGAAGCTTGACACGGAGGTCGCACTAGTCTCAATACTTTGAGCAGGACTCTTCACTGCGTTTAAAGCACCACCCAGGATTTCTGTCATTATTGGAATGATTTTTGTTAGGATACTTTGAAGTTGTTCCAATAGATGATAAAGAGTGCTTATTGGTTCAGAGTTCACAGCAGACAACAAAGGAGTCTTGAAGCTTTCAAAGGAGGAAGTCGCTCTCTCAGGAGAATTAGCTGTGAAGGGACTGCCATAGGACTGACTTGAGCAAGATCCATCCACAGGAACGGATTGTGCAGGGAAAGTTGAAATGACTGGAGCAGGAGTGACTTGAACAGGAACTGGAGAAACAACAGAACTTGGAAGGGATTGCTGCAAGGTATCCAAACGGATAGACATTCCCTGTAGAAACAGGATCACTTGTTGTTGGGCAGCCTCATAATCATTGAGTAGTGACACCAAACTCTGGAGTGACCCTGACCCCACACTCTGACCACCGTCCGGGTCCATGGGCCTCGGACAAACTGTCAGGTCTCAGGTTTTGTCTGTCCCCGAAGGGGGCACTAGTGGGTCAGTGTTGGTGCAATGTACAAAGCGTGGAGGCAATATGAAAGTCCTGCGCATATGCGCTGATGTTTATTAGCACAGAGGTAACAAAGCAGATGGTATAATAATGAATAATAACTGAAGACCGGCAATGTAGCAGACAATGATAGATAACTGAAACCAAAAGTAACTGAAAGTCTCTTGCAACAAAATATGAAATAACTTAATTGGCTGAATGCAGATGAATAAACAAAACTCCGGTAATACTTGAAAGCACAGTCTCTGTATAATATGGAATGAACGGATAACTGAATGCAGATGGATTGAAAAGCAGAACTCCGGTATTATTTAGAAACACACAGTCTCTGTATAACACAATATGAAATGAACTGAAAACTGATATGCAGATGGAAAAGGCAGAACTCTGATATTATTTGAAAATACACAGTCTCTATATAGCATAAGTCCTTATGGCCTCACTAGGCCCAAGCAGGAGACAATCTGGGGCAGATGTATTAACCTGGAGAAGGCATAAGGAAGTGATAAACCAGTGATATGTGCAAGGTGATAAACGTACCAGCCAATCACCTCCAATATGTAAATTAACAGTTAGGAGCTGATTGGCTGGTGTGTTTATCACCTTGCACTTATCACTGGTTTATCACTTCCTTATGCAGTCTCCAGGTTAATACATCTGCCCCTCTGTTTGGTGTGCCCTCAAGGCAGAGAATATACCACATAATACCCTTAAGATCTTTAGTTCCCGGCATCACCTGGCTATCCCCTTCTACCCCTCATGTCCCTAGGCACCTTCAGTCACACACTCTGAACTAAACTTTATTTAAGGCACACATTTGAAAATGGTTGATGCTAGATTCAAGTGGCCTAAGGGACCTTTTAAGTCAGAGGGAGGAGCCATGACACAAGGGGGAGGAGCTAGGCCAGCGGGATAGGTCCTCTACTAGCCACGCCACCAACTATTACCTTTAGTAATCAGGTGGCGAGCGAAGCGGAGCGAGCCACCGAGCCTGAAGCGCGGCGAGCAAAGCGAGTCCGCAAGGGTACTTTTCGGGTACCCTGTTCGTCCGTAGCTCCTCCCCGGTGATGTGTCTCCTCTCCTAGTGACATCAGAAGGTCCCTACTCCAATTTAGAACCAACCATTTGAAAATACTCTTGTACTTCCCATAAAGGAGCAAATAGCTCCATGAGTAAGGTGTCTGACTGCAATATGGAAGATCACGGGTTTGACTCCTGGTTTTGACAGTATTTTGAAATGTATGCTTTAAATAAAGGAGGGTATGACTGCTAAGAAATGTGTGGTTTCAAACAAAGGATAATGTAACTAAATGACAGAGATCTATTAATCATAGGTGTGCACAGCACATTTTATTAGGGGGTGCACCATCGGAGGGGAGTGTCTAGCACCGCCTTTTGGGCGTGTCTAGCACCATCTATTGATGGTCAACGCAATATAAAATATCCACCCTTGTACCAATCCTAATAAAGCAGATACATTGTCAGAGGTTGTGGTGTGCACCAAACAAACACCCCTTATGGCACTCACTGCAATTACACTGCTCCTCCTCAGCCTGGTCTGGCTCCCCCTCTTTTTCCCCTGCAAGCTGCAGCAGCATACTTACAAGTCAGTCACTCACTGACACTAACAGTCGCAGACTAGTACTGCTGCTGCTGGAAAAATGAGTGACGTGTCAATGCTGTTGCCGACCGCCTGGCAGTATTTAATTTGTCTTCCTAAAATGAACGCTGGCTGCATGCTGCTCCTCATCAGTGGCTGGCGTTGGCATAGCATAGAAGGAGAGAGGTGGGCGTGTGGCAGGTGTGACGGGTGGGCATGCGAGCAGCATGATGTAATCACATCACGTTGTTTTTGTACATGAAGGGGAAGCTGGGAGTTTGAAAGTGGCACCCTTGATTAACCCAGGCGTCCAGTCAGTAATGCAGTCCTGACAGGGTGCAGCGCAGAGGGGACAGTGATCAGCATGCTCAGCGATCGCTACATCAGGCATGTGAGATCGGGGTGCCGGACATTAGGGGGTGCCTGTGCGCACAAGGAAACCCCCCCCCCCCTGCGCACACCTATGCTATTAATTAAGTACGTAATGATAGTATGAGAGTATTGGTGTTCAATTCCATTTTCTTAAGTATTCTGTATGTATAGGTGTTCTATAAATGTTTAATTATATATCATGTGGGAAGGGGAATCATACAGTAGCAAGTGCTTTCACTGGGTGTCAGGGTTCACCTTATGTCCCTGTTTGAAAAATATAGGGGATACCAATGCTTTTTCTTGTCCAGAGCACCAAAGTGTCTAGTTATGGGTCTATCATCTGACCCAATTGCAACTGCACCTTTGTGAATACACTCTATGTAGCACATGCGTTATAGAGGTTTTTAGAACTTTTCAAGCATGTGCAGTTGCAATAATTGCTGAACTGTGTGAACATCTGCATTGCGTGTGGATTGCACATGTCTCTGAATCAGTAGTTATGACATGCCTGCAGCATATATGGTACATGTGATTGAAAAAATTCCTTCCCGCAGAAGCAAAGGTGCATCAGGCAGGTATTGGGCCAATTATCTGATGCCTGGGTGGGATCAGGGAAATCCAACATGTTGTAAATTCAGAAGGGGATTAGCTGATTCCGTCCAAAAAATTATCAGGATTTGAATTTTTAACATACTATCTTTCGCTGATTCCCTAATGGACCGCCAATCATCAATGTCCGCCAATTGGCAGATCAGATTGCCGATTCCCACCGATCGACAGAATAGGGAATCGAGAAGTAGATGTATGCCCCATATAACCTTATATAGAAGATTAATAATATCACTTTGCTCTTTACAGAATCTCAGCACCTGCTTCCACACATACCACCAGCATCACTGACATCAAATTCAATCACCGATGCAGATTATAGTTGTGGGTACAGAGAACTGGGTGTATATAGACATTGTCCTGGAATAAAGGGACTGACAGTAGATCCCCCCAGTATCCCGGAGAGCCAGTACAAGGGCAAAACATTGCTCATTTTCTCCAAAATATCTCTGGCGAATTACGAAGGTGTATACAGTATCTGCTATGACACACTTAAGCGTGACATCCATAGACATGACACAAAATTCTAAATCTATAAAAATAAATATACATGGACCTTATTGTAACCAAAGCACACACTCCCAGAATTTCTTCACAGTGGCCCAACTGCTACAGATAATGGAGGCAGTCTCTTCCTGATGTTACCACTGGAGGAGGCTCATTGACCTTCTCCATTGGCCCAGATTCCGCTTTAGGTGTCCCAGAGCCATATGGTTGGACCAGTGGCAAGTTGCGAAACTGCAGTGCACATACAGGGGCAGATGGCAATTCATGTCACAGGGCCTAATTCAGATCTGATCGCTGGGCTGCATTTTTTGCTGTCCTTTTGCTGTCCTGCGATAAGATAGTCACCCCTACAGGGGGAGTGTAAATTTGGGGTTCACTACGGCTGGCCGGCGGTCGGGCTCCCGGCGACCAGCATCCCGGCGCCGGGAGCCCGACCGCCGGCTTACCGACAGCGTGGCGAGCGCAAATGAGCCCCTTGCGGGCTCGCTGTGCTCGCCACGCTACGGGCACGGTGGCGCGCTACGCGCGCCACACTATTTTATTCTCCCTCTATGGGGGTCGTGGACCCCCACGAGGGAAAATAAGTGTCGGTATGCCGGCTCTCGGGCTCCCGGCGCCGGTATACTGAGCGCCGGGAGCCCGACCGCCGGCATACAGAAGACCACCCGTAAATTTGCTGTGCAAGTGTGCGATCGTATGTGTAGCTGAGCTGCAACAATTCACTTTGTGCAGCCTGTACGCAACCCAGGACTTACTCCTCCAGTGCGATGAGGACAGGCTGATCGGCGCCGGAGCTGACGTCAGACACCCTCCCTGAAAATGCTTGGGCATGCCTGCGTTTTTCCGGACACTCCATTAAACGCTCAGTTGACACCCACAAACTGCCTCCTCCTGTCAATCACCTTGTGAACGCCCGTGCAAATGGATGTTTTGAACCATCCCGTCGCTGACCGTCGATGCCTGTTGTTGTCTGACGCGCCTGCGCATTGTGGTGCATACGCATGCACAGTTGGGTCATTCCATGCAAGTTCACCCAGGTATGACACCCATCGACTCGGATTTTCATGATACTTTGTACACTTGATACTACCACAGAGCTACTAAACCATGTAAAAAAAATTCTGTTCTAGGCCTCATAGTTTTTGAGATATAGGGGGTCAAAGTTTTGAAAAATTGCTGGGAAATGCCACTCCTGATGCTCCGTTTTTTTTCTCAGGTGTATCTGGAAGAAAAAAATCACATCTCAGTGCCTGATCCACATATCACTTTGAGATTTTGACCTTTTGTCAATTGAAATACAGTATGGAGATTCTGGGGTGAAAAAAAAACGTTTTTGCAATCTTACTTAACTTAAAGAGTTCATTATACATTCCTTTATGTAATTCATAATAATTTTTATGGAGCAAAAAAAGTAGGTTAAATTAGCATTATCAACCTAAGGCAGATGAGTTATCATGTTCCTTTTTAGTTTAATTTAAACCTTAAAGTATACTTTAAAAGGCTATGAAAGAAAAATAATGGGATTTTGATTGCCTGTGTAAGTATTTTAATGTTTAATTATAATTCTCACTTTAAAAATGGAAATTACTATTGGGTATAATTTTCCCGCCAGGGGTGTATTTTCATTTGTATATTTCTATGTGTATGTGCACATTTCCAATTACACATAGGGGAGTATTCAATTAGCTGCGATAACCCGTTTTTTGCACTAAAAACTGTGATTTTACTGCAAATCGTGAAAGACACCTATTCAATTAGCCAAATAATTTATCATTGATACTTTAACCGTGAATTTCACTTCACCTACTCTGAGCAGGTGCAAAGTTGGGGAAAATCTCTATTTCAAGGTAAAAATGTGAGGATTTGGCTCAGAAACCCTGGTACACAACACCCCTTCCTAATGACTAAGTAGGCACTTTGAATGATTTTTAACTGGCCAATAATGTAATTTTTCAGGTGAAAAAGTGCAAAGTAAAGGAATTTGGGGTTCAAGGTATGGAACAGGTATATTGGGGTGCTTTATGAGTGGGACAAATGTTTTTAGGCTTGCAGGTGGGAGTAGTCAGTCTTTTTCCACTTCCTTTTTCAAGTCTCCTAAAATGACCCAAATATATACTTATACCCATTTTTATTTTCCCCCGAATAAAATGAGAGCACTTCTTTTGCTGAAAAACAATAGTTTTGATAATTTTTTCCATAAAAAAATGCATTTAACAGCCATTTGACGCAATGTAATACCACAAATCTATTTAGTATGACCTCTAATACACTTCTATACTGTTATCCTATGTTAATTTGGCATTTTTGGGGGTAAAGGCCGACTTCCCCATTTTCATTGCAAGAATTTTTGCGCAGATCCTGATTTTGTGATTTTAGAATTGAACAGGTAATTCAAAGTGCCTACTTAGTTATTGGGGGGGGGGGGAGGGGGGGTAAGGGGAGGGGGGGTTGTGTACCAGGGCTTCTGAGACAAATCTCAACATTTTTACCTTGAATTAGAGATTTTCCACAACTTTGCACCTGCTCAGCCTCAGAGTAGGTGAAGTGAGGTTCACGCTTAAATTATCGATGATAAATTACTGCAACTAATTGAATAGGGGTCTTTCACGATTTGCAGTAAAATCACAGTTTTTCAGGCAAAAAGCAGGTTATCGCAGCTAATTGAATGCTCCCTATGTGTAGTTGGAAATCTGCACATACACATAGAAATATACAATTGAAAATACTCCCCTGGCGGGCAAAATTATACCCAATAGTAGTTTTCATTTTTAAAGTGAGAATCATAATTAAACATTAAAATACTTATACAAGCAATCAAAATCTCATTTTTTTTCCATAGCCTTTTAAAGTATACTTTAAGGTTCAATTTAAAAAAAAAAGGGATGTGAAAACTCATCTGCCTTAGGTTGATAATGCTAATTGAATCCACTTTTCTTTTTTGCACCAAATAAATTATTAAGTATGACGTAAAGGAATGTATAATGAACTCTCTGTAATGAGTCAGGCAAGATTGCTAAAACATTTTTCCCAGAATCTCCATATTTTAATTGACAAAAGGTCAAAACTTCAAAGTGCTATGTGGATCAGACACTGAGATGTGAATTTTTTTCCAGATACACCTCAGAAAAAAAACGAAGCATCAAGAGTGGCATTTCCCAGGAATTTATCAAAACTTTGACCCTCTATCTAAAAAACTATGAGGCCTAGAGCAGAAACATTTGACATGGTTTAGTAGCTCTGTGGTAGTAGGAGGTGTACAAAGTATCATGAAAATCCGAGTCAGTGGGTGTCATGCCTGGGTGAACTTGCATGCTCCGTGTGAAAACGCAGCCAGAGATCAGACCTGAATTAGGCCCACTGTGCAAGACCCCTAATTCCTTAGCTCTTCCCACACCTTGGCAGGATCTGCTTCCTCTCAGCTCTGCTCTGTTTATGGGATGCTGGGAGCAGGACAGAATCAAACGAGAACAGAAGGGTTGACTAGCAATCACTAGCATCAGGTAAGTGAGTTTAAAAAAAAAATTATGAGTATTGTTGGTGCCGCTGGTGTAGGGGTGTGAGTGTGTGAATGTTACTATTGCTGGTGTTGGTTTAGGCAGAAGGGAGTAACTGCTGCTGGTGTTGGAGTGTTGGTAAAGGTGTAGTGTAATTGCTGCTGGTTTTGAATTGTTGGTAGTGGGTAACTGCTGCTGGTTTTGGGGTATTGGTAGAGGGGGTAAGGTCTCTGGTTGCTGCTGGTGTTGATCATAAGGGTAGGAGTGTAACTCTGGGTGCTGCTGGGGCAGTAAGGATGGGGTGTTAAGCTGGGGAAGGGGAGGGGTGTCTCTTGGTGGTTCTGGGTTTGGGGTGTTCATTAGGGAGTGAATGCATCTCTGAATGTTTCTTAGGTTGAAGTGAGAGTAACTGTGGATGTTGTTGAGGTTTGGGTGTTTGTTGGAGTTTGTTTTGATCCTATACTGTTACGGCTGTAACCAAAGTATACCCATAGTAGCTCAATACAGTCTTTTTAAATGTTATATCACTGGATATCTTTATCAGTTAGAAATGTATCCAACCCATTTTTAAACTCAATTACTGAGTCCGCCATTACTACCTTCTCTGGCAAGGTATTTCAGAACCTTACTGCCCTTATTGTGAAAAACCCCCCTCCTTTGTTTGGTATTACATTTAATTACGTTTAACTTATTTTGACCGCATTGTCTTTCATTTGTACAAATAATTTTTAATGTTCTCTCAGAATATGTTTTACAGCACGTTCTTAAACTCCACTTGTTTTCTAACTGAGCTTCATTTATCTTTTTTGCTAACAAATTAAGTTTAAATGTGAGCATAAAAGCCTCTTTATACCGTATGTACTCCTTTCTGTCTAATCTCTTTGTTTAAGGTCTTCCTGTTCAGCATAATTTTTTTAAGTGTATGGATTTTACTGGAAGCAGCCGTTCATAAATACATTTCTGTAAAAATTATATCCATTCTCCTATCTTCTACAGTGAACAAGAGAAAAGTGGTTCTACAGGGCAAAAGAAAAACATATCTTGCATGTGATGGGTGTTGTGGCAAGCTTCCCAGAATCCTGTGCCAGGATCCTGTACTATAGAGCAAATCTTTAATCTGTTGTTATTCACGTTATCAGTAACAGAAGAGCTGGCACCAATCATTTTTTACTGAATAAAGACTTGCCTGTATATCATTAAATAGTACTATACCTCACACAAAACATAAATAAGATAAAGTGTTTGGCAATTGATGTAAATAAAATGACATCAATCTTTTCTTATTTGGTTTAGTTTTTCAGAAACCATCAACTTTGTATCAAGTATTTAATTGCTTACAGCTTGTGTTGGAATACATTAATATGAACAATTAACATGACAAATTATTTACACTATGTATAGACATACAGGCACAATTCATTGTGCCCAGGGCTAAACCTCTTGTCATTATTGGTAATGATATGTACATAGAAGAAGCCAGAGCAGTAGCCAGAAATGCAGCTTCTGTGATCCAAATGATATTTGCATACCTCCTAACTTCTGCGCTGAGGAAAGCGGACTATCGCGCAGCGAAGCCACGGGCTGACCCGAAAAAGGGATGTGGCCTCGATTGTGATGGACGTGACCTCACTTGAGTGGGCGTGGCCTCATCCAAACGGACCATTTTCCTGCCTTTTAGGGGCGTGCCCAGCGCTCCCCGAGCAGCTGGACAGTCCCCGCTCCCCTCCTAGCACTGAATACATGCCGTGCGCACAGCATGTATTCAGTGATCACCGGCTTCTTTGCAGAGCAGCAGGTGATCAAAGCCTCTCCCAACTGCCCCCCACCTGCGGGACACTGCTGCCCGTGGGCGGGACAGGGTCAGAATAGCGGGGCAGTTGGGAGGTATGTATTTGTACATGTATTTGTACAGTTGGGAGGTATGTATTTGTACATGTATTTGTACAGTTGGGAGGTATGTATTTGTACATGTATTTGTACAGTTGGGAGGTATGTATTTGTACATGTATTTGTACAGTTGAAAGGTATGTATTTGTACATGTATTTGTACAGTTGGGAGGTATGTATTTGTACATGTATTTGTACAGTTGGGAGGTATGTATTTGTACAGTTGGGAGGTATGTATTTGTACATGTTTTTGTACAGTTGGGAGGTATGTATTTGTACATGTATTTGTACAGTTGGGAGGTATGTATTTGTACAGTTGGGAGGTATGTATTTGTACATGTTTTTGTACAGTTGGGAGGTATGTATTTGTACATGTATTTGTACAGTTGGGAGGTATGTATTTGTACAGTTGGGAGGTATGTATTTGTACATGTTTTTGTACAGTTGGGAGGTATGTATTTGTACATGTATTTGTACAGTTGGGAGGTATGTATTTGTACATGTTTTTGTACAGTTGGGAGGTATGTATTTGTACATGTTTTTGTACAGTTGGGAGGTATGTATTTGTACATGCCCCCCCCCCCCCCTGCATCTAATTTAATGTAATGTGCATACTGCATATTTCAAGTATAAAATGTCATGATCTGAAATTGGCAACTAGAGGTGCGCGGTTCGGTTCTCCTGAAATACGAACACATCCAAACTTAGGGCTATAGAGTTGAACCGAGCCCCAAAACCAAAACATGATGATGAAATAGAACCAAAACCAAAACGCTGCAGTCTGTGCTCATCTCTAGTTGCAACATATTGAATCTGCTGATGGGAGAAGCTAGTTTGTCTGACATGAGGAGTGTGACTAGGCCTATAAATGCTCCAAGTTATGCACCCACATTCGAAAATGAGATTTCCTTTTATGGTACTATATTGTACATGAAACTTAATGGGTGAGGAAGACATATTTTGAACGACTTTTCCTGCTGACTAGGGTTAGCTGATTACTTGTCTTCCAGCTAAATGACTGCCTGACTCTGAGTTGGCTCTTGCCGGTATTTGTGTGGAATAACTTCACCTCGGTGAAGTGGGTCTAGATAATGGCAGCATGTATCAATGTAGCTGCTGTCATTGTGGGAGAGTGCTAAATCACTTGTCTGGTGATCTACGCCTCCCACTTTCGCCACTCCTCATTGGCTTTGGAGATACAGTAGAGCTGTGCAGGCACAGTCAGTGTTTCTCCCTGTGGAACCCACAGCTAATTCAAAAATAAAAAAACATTTAATTTGTTGCACAATCTGAGCCAGGGACAACGCTGCGCATGCAGTACCGACAGCTGCAGCAGTCAAAATCGACATTTATTGCACATCGCAACCCTATCTTGCAAAAATGTGGCTGATAATGAGCCATCATTTACCACACATCACCAGAATAGTACATGGGGAGAAGTGATATCAGCAGCACATATCGTGCACTCATACCACTAAACCCCACAACGGCAGTTCATACATCTACTCATACAGATGGAAATACAGTGGGTGACACATTGATATTTTGTATACACAGGCAAATTCATTAGCATAAGTTAGTACACTGCCACTGCTGTACAGGGAATCACAAAACACAGAGTAAAAATATTAACTGGCTTCTCTCATGGAAATCACAGAGTTAAAAACCAAAGTGATTGAGAAAAATCCTGATTGTTCAGCCTAAATGAAATCGTAGCCCTTAGTTGCAAACATAAGCCTGCTAGAGAGGTTGATGCTGCTGCACATAGGTGGAAAAATGTAATGACATCATGTCGGCATAACTAGGGTGTGTTAAAGTGGTTGGATGATGGGATCGGGATTCTGACTGTTGGGATCTTGTTGTCGGTCCTCTGACTGTCAGGATTTTGACCGCATCCCGGATGATGGTTGGACTGAAGCTAATAGTAGTAGCCTGTCACTCCCGCTCTCAGAACTCCTTCCAAGTCTATCGGCCATGACGTTGGGGTTTTTGCAAATTATCCTAACAATAAAACATATCAGCCTGACACCACTAAAGGGGTTCTGGGAAATAACACTTAGGACAGCGGCCCATTCGGTTTCGCTCACAGTATATATGCTTTAAAAATCAATAGCATGTGCCTTTCAGGGCCGTAGGTCTAAGAACTCAAAATGTAAAAACTAGAAATTAGGTTTTAATTTAAAGAATAACTTCAGAGCTTACAGTTACAAAAAAGAGTTACAAAGTATATATGATTATTTTAAAAGTACACAAATTACAGACAATTGCAAAGAAAATAAAAATAGGAATACGTTCAGTAAACAACGTTGTTTATGTATGAGGCATAGTTTCTGCCGTGGTGGAGATCACAGAACATACTGTAGATTGGTACACCCTTCAGTCATCGATGACTACTCCTCAAGTAGTGAACATATTGTGCTGTTTTCAGCTCATTCTTATCCCCCTGGCCTGGCTCATTCGGTGGGGGCCGTGGATGGTCACATGCTCACAGAGCCCCCATCCTTGGCCACACAAACACAGCCACCCTGCATTTCCAGTGATTTCCCCCCACCACTGCCACAAAACCAGGGACTAGTCACTGCTACCCCCGCAGCAGCGTTGTCTGATAACGGCTAGTACTGAGGTAGCAGAGAAATCACAGGGACCGTGACGCATCCACCATCTTGCTGCCTGCATGCCTCTGCACTGCTCACCTCCACACAGCTGTCAGCCTTCCTCCTGTATCCCCTGCCGCATCCTCATAGGGCTGCACCGGGAAGAATGGAATCAGACAGAACAACTCACATCATCCTACCGCCCACTCTCCTGCCTGGCTACTTCCGCTGCTCTGTAGTTGCTCAACAGTCCCGCGTTTTCCCAACAAATTATCATTCAGTGGAAAGTGCACCAGGATCAGGCCCTCTACAATTTTGGCCCCACCCTCTGGTAGAGACCACTAGGACTGGGCCCAGCTCTGGCTGTGAACAGCTGGATCTCCTCCGGACCTACTTCCCAAAGTGAGTGGAAAGCAAAGGGGGGAGATCACCGTGACCAGATCGGATCTGCCATCTTGCCTTATGCTGGCCTCCCTCATTGCCTCTGCAACTGGTCGCCCTGGAAAAGTGCTGGGCCACTGAGCTACCGCCCATTTCCCTGTTTATCACTTTCCTATCACTGACTGTATACTGTTTGCTTAATATGCTGTTCATTGTTTTGTAACAATTTTTAATTTTTTGTTTGCAATGTGCTTCCACCCCACCATTTCATATACCTGCGTAATTCCAACCCACCGTATTGCCAGGCTTGTGTGCAGGTTCTTCATGCAGGGTATATCATATGAATACTTTTGTGCCTTGGGTCCTTGTATTGCTTGACTCCCATAGTGTAGCCTTCGTACTGTGCCCAACAAGGCTGCCTCATCTGGTGGGCTTGTGGATGGGATGAAAAATACATAGACCTGACGGTTATGTCAGGACCCCAGTCTTAGCGTTAGGGACTCTGCAACCACCCATTTTGTATTGTCTCTTCTAGGGGTAACCCATTCCACCCCAGGGTAATCCTATGTAGTGCACCAAAGATGGCTGCCTCACCTGGTACCTTGTGTGGTTGGAATGGACAACCCGTGGAAGTTATTATCCAAAATGTCTGCACCAAACCCTGCATTATGCTTATTGTGCTCTCGAGGTTTCTGTCGTTCTTAATTGTTTCTGTGTAGTTTGGTACTTGCGGTAATTTGAAATCTTATGTACTATGTATCATGTGTTTGATGTCTGTAAAGCGACTTTGAGGCCTACAGGAGAAAAGCACTGTAGAAATAAAATTATTATTATTATTAGAAGTAGTATTAAAGCTACAATAGTATAGGTTGTTTGATGACATAAAGTGATGTTTCTATACTGCAGATTACTTTTCATTATTATTGAAAATCTTGAAAATATTTCTAAGACGTTGCCAACACTCTTATTACGCATCAGTTATAGTTAGAGTAATTAGCTTTCACAAACATTTCATGACTGTATTTTGTGTAAAACTGAGAGACATTTTGCAACATAAGTAACGACAGAAGGGCAATTAAAGAATATTTGGAAGTAGAAGACTATAGTAGTGTGAAAGAACAAACATTGGACAGATGGCATCAGAAGTAGGTGGTGATTTTTACAAGTTTGGCAAGGAAAGCCTGGGTTTTATAAGGCATGAGGGAGGAGCAGACAGAGAAAGAGAATAAAATACTTTTTCCATTTCCAGCTATTTCAAAGTGAATCAAAGGTTGCTTATATATTCTAACTGTAGGAAGCATGCTAGATTACTCTTTTTTGGTTGTTTGGTGTAAATGAAACAATAGGTCTTGTAGAAACAATAACTCGATCAGACATGAATGAAATAATTTGATACAACAATATGGTATCAGAAAATACACACACACACACACACACACACACACACACACACACACACACAAAAAAAAAAAAAATCAGAAGCACAGTTTCTTCAGTGATAGTTCTTTCAGTGAAGGTTACTGACGGTATCTAGCTGAGGTGGCTAAGGAGAGGTGGGGTTACTGGTTTAAACGATTATCTCGCTGTGATTTGTGACAATGGACACTTAATTACCGGAGCAATTCAGTATTACTATAGTAAGGTGTAGGTACAGCTGCTATGAAAATCATCTGTCCCCGTAATCCGAAGCAATGCACTGAAAAAGGGAGTCTCTGCTCTGGTGCAAGGAACATGAGGTTGCCACCATAACATAGATTTCCTGTTCCCGGGTACTTTCAGTTTTAACAATAAGGTTTTTGCTATTTAAAGCACCAAAGAAGCTGACATCCTTGACAAATATCCAATAGATTTGAAACGCGTTGGACGCTGTGTGAGTGCATGCAGATGGACAACGGCAGGCTAGCGGCATTGCGAACGCACAACTTTCGATTCTGGTTTTGATGTCATTAGTGGCCATTGCGGGTTACTACAGCCCAGGGACGTGCAGTCAGGGGAGGCAGGGGAGGCAGTGCCTCCCCTGTCATTAATGAGTAAAATAATACAAAGAAGATACTTATGACACATAAGTATCTTCTTTATTATTTTACCTATCATTAATGTGTGGAAATCAGTTTGGGAGGCACCGATCGTGGTGCCTCCCGTAGTGATTGGGAAAGGTATGGGGAGCGGGGGGCGGGCGGGGCCTAGCAATGGGCAGGAAAAGCCCATTGAAATAACATGGGAAAGCGGCACCATTAGTGGTGCCGCTTTCCTACAGGGACGTGCTTTCAACCTATGAAAGCACATCCCTGTGAGTGAAGCCACAGTGATTGGCCAGCGGATCCGTCACTGGATCCGCTGTCAATCACTGTGTGGGCGTCGGTACCAGCGGAGGTGCGGGCGGCGGAGGTGCGGGATGCGGCGGGCCGGGCGGCGGAGGTGCTGGCGGCGGTGAGGCGGACGGCTGTAGCGGCGGCGGGACGCGGCATTCAGGCCCCTTGTGCAGAGTTTGGCAGCGGAAGCGGTACGGTAGATGCTAGAATCAAGTGGGCTAAGGGACCTTTTCCGTAAGGGGGAGGAGTTACGATGCAAGGGGGAGGAGCTAGGCCAGCGGGATAGTTCCTCTACTATCCACGCCACCAACTATTACCTTTAGTAATTAGGTGGTGAGCGAAGCGGAGCGGAGCGAGCCACCGTGCCCGAAGCGTGGCGAGCGAAGCGAGCCCGCGAGGGTACTTTTCGGGTACCCTGTTCGCCCGTAGCTCCTCCCCCTGGTGACATAGCTCCTCCCCTCAATACGTCACAAGGTCCCTTCAGCCCCTCCGATATAGAACCAACCGAAGCGGTACCCATTTCAAAAATGGCGCCTCAGCGTCATTTTTGAAATTCAAGATGGCCGCCGCGAGCCAATCATGGCTCGCCGCGTCATCGCCCCGCCCCTTCCCGCTGACTTATATAAGTCAGCGCGAGGCAGCGGCTGTCAGTCCGACGGCGGAGGAGGAGCGGAGAAGAGCTCCTGAAGACTGAAGACGCCGTGGAAGTCCTGGATGGGCGGCGGCTATGCAAAAGAGCTTAGCAGCCGCCGCCCACCAGGTGAAGATGCTGGAAGTCCTGGGAAGGCAGCGGCCATGCAAAAGAGCTTAAAGGCCGCCGCCTCCCAGGTGAAGACGTCGTGGAAGTCCTGGATGGGCGGCGGCTATGCAAAAGAGCTTAGCAGCCGCCGCCCACCAGGTGAAGACGCCGGAGCAAGACCCCAGAAGCCCTGGGGAGGTGGCGCCCCCCCCAGGTGAAGACGCCGGAAGCCCTGGGAAGGCGGCGGCCATGCAAAAGAGCTTAAAGGCCGCCGCCCCAGGTGAAGACCCAGTTTAATAAAGGATTTTTTAAAGAATGTGTTGTGGGTTTTTTTCAATATTTTCTTTACAGGTGGACTACAGGTGCCAGCGGGCCCTTTATGTCCGGGCATGCTGGCACTTGTGGTTCTCCAAGTGCCAGCATGCTGGGGCAGGCTTGCTGGGACCTGTAGGCCACCTGTAAAGAACAATATTACTATTCTTTGCAGGTGGACTACAGGTGCCAGCGGGCCCTTTATGTCCAGGCATGCTGGCACTTGTGGTTCTCCAAGTGCCAGCATGCTGGGGCAGGCTTGCTGGGATCTGTAGGCCACCTGTAAAGAACAGAACATACAATGAACCCCGCACCCACCGCCACCAGGGGTGCGGGGCATAGCACTGGGCTATCAGCCCAGTGCTGGTTGTTGCTCGGGAGGGGGGACCCCATTTAGATTTTTTGGGGGCCCCACTTTCCGAGGAATTCCAGCCCTGGGATGACTAGTTTGGGGGGTGTTTAATGGCATGGCAGGGGGACCCCACACTGAGTGTCTCCCCTGCTATGGCATTATCCCCCCAGGCTGGTTCTGCCTGGTGCTGGTTTTAGTGGTGTGGGGGGACTGCACTTTTTTTTTTTCGGGGGGGGGGGGGGGGTTTAGCTGCAGTGCCTCCCCAGGCCCTGACCTCACCGCACGTCACTGCTACAGCCACGCAGAGAAATAGTTCAGGGTAAGGTAGGGAACAACAATGTACCTGGACTTTTGAACTTGTCTCTCCTGCACATCAGTGGCCACCTCCGCATGACCTGCATAAACACCAGCTCACAAAATCTTCCAGAAAAGGCTGTAAACACATACTGTAGGTCATTTGACATTTTTTTCATATTGTTTATATTTATGGTCATGTTTTCTTTCTCCCTTATTTTCCCCTTTTTACCACTGCTTCCCAACTTGCAATTTTATTATGTATATATATATATATATATATATATATATATATATACACACACACATATATATATATATATACACACACATATATATATATATATATATATATAGAGAGAGAGAGAGAGAGAGAGTTTATTTTCATTTATATATATTTTTTTCTTTTTATTATATTTATTATTATTTTAATTTTTATATATAATTTGTTCTTTCTGTTTTAAGTCACACATCACAAAAGCGCTTGGTTGCAGTGCATACTGTAATTTTCTTCCCTACACTACATGATAATACCATCTAGTTTGGGTTATTCTGTATATTTATGTATTTTTACATTTTGAGCCAACTCACCTGTAGGCAGCCCAGGATCCTCCAATAAGGTTCTACAAGGATCAGTATACCCTCCAGCTATTGACTCCGTACATGCCTCTCAGAACAGTGATATACAGAATGGCAGTTGCTCAATCCATTGTTTGGGCAATTGCAGATGCATGTAAGGAGGGGGCTAATATACACAAGAAAAAAACAAAACAAGTACCCCAGCACACTGTAATGGACCAGTAAGAGAGATGTACATCCTACATGATAATAGCAATGTAGAGATCTCAGTTATATACATTTGCAAACATATTGTAAGCCACTAGCCACAGCAAGGCACCTTTGTTCTCGTGGTTTGGTTTTACGCTACATAATAATAGCACCTACTTTGACAGCACTGGAGTGAATTTTGCCACTCATATGAGAAGCTCTTTGGAGTTTTTGGGAGTTGGTGTTTATTTTTGAGATCCCTAGGTTGGAAAGTATCTTTCTATGGTTGTGATTTATCAGTAATCTCTACTTTTTGAAGTAGGTAACCATACCTCCCAACTTTGGCCTGGGCTGGTGAGGGACATCATCGCGCGCAGAAGTCGCGTGCCCGAAATTTGGGGGCATTTTTGTCATTATGGGGGCATGAACAGCGCTCAGAGAGCTGCTGGTCATGCCCCTGGTCCCTCTCTACCGTGAATAGACACTGTGCGCATGCGCACAGCATCTATTCACCGTTGCTCTACTCAGAGCAGCGAGTGACAGAGGGGGGATCTCCCAACTGTCCCCCAACTGCCCCCCCCTCCCTGCGGGACACTGCGACACACGGGTGGAACAGCAGGACAGACCGTAAAAAATGGGACTGTCCCGCCAAAATCCGGACAGTTGGGAGGTATGCGTAACATAGGCTACTTTTCCTTGCTTCATCCAGAACCTTAACCACAATAAGTGTATCAACAAATTGCCCTGTACTTCTAGTTTGTATTAGATTGGAGCAAAGTGCAGAAATACAGACATGTACAGTATTATACAGAGTCTTTATGTAATAACTTACTCTATGCATCTAGTGTTAACCCAGTCTGATATTGTAAAAGGATTTTCTGTCAGAAGATGTGGTAGGTTATCTATTTTAAAAAAATGGTAAGTAGTCTTAGACTACCATATAATTCTTAAACATAGTAAGAGTTTAAATGGGATAGGAACATGTGGGGGGGAAAAAACAATAAAAATACATAATCATTTTCAAAGGCAACATTTTTTATGTAAACCTACATTTAGAAGCAGTAGTGGCTTGTTACCTATCTGACCATTTTAGGGGTGCGGTCAGGACAATGCAGGCATGTCCGGACCGTTGGAGGGGCGGGCCATTGGGCTGCGTGATGTTACACGCAGCCGCTGCGACCCAAAAGATGAAGGCCCTCCTACGCGGCAGGGGGCTACCCTAATCATACGAGCGCATCTCTGTATAACGATGCGCACACATGTTAGTGGGGGGGCAGGACCCGGCATGCGGAGCTACCTTGCCCTATTCTGGGCGGACCCCCGCATGTTAAATAAAAGAGTTGTAGTTTTACAATTTTTCACAAAACTAAACTGAATCTGAATTAGGCGGATTGTGTGTAACACATGCAATGTAGGGGATGATAGAAACGTTTGTGCATGCACAGAAGCACATAATCGCTCAACTACATAAACATTGGCCTTGTGTGCAGTTTGTGTATGACTCAGAATCAGGCCATGTCTGGCTGTTATTACCCAGTTTTGTTTTAGTTATACTTTTTGTTCCCAATTCTAAAGTGCTAGGATATGACATATAAATTAAATGAATGAATGAATGAATGAATAAATAAATAATATGACACAATAAACACAAGACGCAAAATAAGACATAAAACCAAATAAGCTAAATGTGTGAGATTCATAGGTACCTGTTGCTATCAATGGGACAAAACGGGAGCTATTACCGCCGCTGGTGATCCCGGCGGTCAGCATACAAACCGCGGAATCCCGGCGGTGGAACATCGACAGGGCAGCCAACAAGCCCCATGCGGGCTCTCTGTGCTTGACACGATGCGGGCTCGGTGGCGAGCTGTGCTCACCACAGGTTCTATTCCCACTCTATGGATGTCGTGCACACCTGCTAGTCGGATTGTGATCGTGTGGGATCCAGGGGTTGGTAATGTGACTGGTGGCCTCCTGACCACATAACTACATCACATTTACAGTATATGTGACAATACAACATTGTAATACAGGCGTTTCATTCTCTTTTCTTACTATAACATGTCGTACTGTAAAAACACTTTTCATCCACTAATTTTCTAAAAGTTTTCTGTTTGTGGGATGAGTTCACTGACATCCTCACACCTCCGAACAATTGAATACACAAACTTGGAACAAATAATTTCTGGTACTACTGAGCCAGCCAAATGCTCAGTTGATTTGTCCATACCCTGCCCCATATACTGTAGACAGAAATGCCCACATTTGGTCAAAGCTTCATGGCTTTTGAGGTAAGCAAATTGGGTCTGTCCTGACAAAATTGGTACAGTTGGGAGATATGCATCTTGTATGTGGGACCAAAATACAGGAACACACTTTTTAAATATTTGCCTCCTTTATATGACTCCCCTTCATAGCCTATAAGATCCCAGATGGGGGGTCCTAGGGAAGTGTGGGGGTGATGGTGATGTGAATTGCATCATGGCCCAGCCCTCCACTGAAAAATGCTACGAGTGACGGCATTGTACTATCGGGCTGTTATGACATTTTATGAGTCATCACAACTTCTACTGTCAAGAAAATACCTGATTCTCAAGAAGATTGAGCAGGACATGGCAGGATGGCTGCTCTTTCAGGACTGGACATTATAAGAGAGTAGGCAAGTACGTGTTAATGTGTACTGGGTGATTGCCCTTTGTGTGTCTGCCTGTCTCCCTTTTCCCCCCTTATAATATCTATCTAGAGACGGATTGAGACTCAAAGGGAGATATTCAATTAGCTGCCGGGTACCCTGTGGCTAATTGTCGACAAATTACTGCGCGATGTGGGGAAAGGCTATTCATATCAACAGCCTATTCCCTGTGCCTAAAATCGGGGACTACCACATGGAAAATCACTGATGTGATATTCATTGCTGTGGTATTGACATGTCCCTTATTTCTGTTTCCAGTGTGTTTTTATTTTAGTGCCAATGGAATAATACTGCCAGAAAAAACAACAACCCAGAAAAAAACATTTTCAATGGTTACCATTCTTTATTTGCCTGGGTGCCATCAGCATAAGGCCTAGTTGCGCTTTACGTACATTGTAAAAAAACATTATTTTACGGAAATTATAGCAATTTTAATAAAATATATATTGTCTGTGTGTGCGTTGACTTTAGAGATTTCTTTTGTAATTTTTTTGTAATATTTTAAACTTAGAATAACACAAACTATAATAGACTCCTGCATGTAATTGTTCTATTAATATTCAGGGTTTATTATATTTATTTATATTGGATATAATATTAATTCATTCAGACGTATGCATGCTGAAACTTGTAGTGCTACAAGTGTGCACTATAATTGGTACCTTCATCAGTAATTAATTAACATAACAAACGTGTTCTTTATTTAATTTTGAAATAATATTGATTACTTAATATTTATTAAATATTAGAAGGCTCTTGTAATTTAAATGTTTTTTTTATTATTTATTTGTCCTCAACAACAAATAATTAATAGTTGAGATATACTGTGTATATATATGTATAATATATATAATATATATATATATATATATATATATACACACGTGGAGAAGAAAGGCGGCACTCGGAGACTTGGAAGATTAGGTGAAACAAACCATCAAGTGTTTAATCACTTCAACGTTTCGGGGGCGCACCCCCTTCTTCAGGAAAAAACAAAACACAAGTGCAAATAGTGTACAAATCACATTTAAATACCTTACCAATCCATGGAGCGCCAACCCCCGTTGCGGCAACGCCGGCCGGAGCCACGGACCCCGCATTTCCGGTCACGTCACGCTGCCAGGCCCGGAAGTGACGTCGTCCCGCGTCTGGACGTCATCCTGCGGCGGCTGTGGGCGCAAGCACAAATTGTAACCATGGAAACAAACTAAACACTTATGATAAACCAAATCAAAACATACATGTATATATTCATGAAAATCTCACCATATTACAAATAGTGTTATATAACAGATAATAAATATCATTAAAAAAATATGTGACACAAGTGTAGCCTGATCCATAAGACACACTCGGGCGTTAACCCGTGTGTGACGTGAAACCTGGTGGACATGCCCTCAGGGTCACTGAAGTGCATAATAATGTTAAAAAACTATTTTAAAAAGATATACCTTAAGTGCAAAAATCTACTCACTGTATTATCTATTAAACACTCCTTCAGCAGGTGAATGTTAAAGTTTTATCTATGACGGACTGTTGTCCTATAATATCTACCTGTGTGGGCATTAACTATTTCATCAATGCTTCACTGGACTGATTTATTGTTATAAAAAAGTATGTTCGCATGGGGAATTTTGCCCAGAATTATTGTTAATCACCACATGCTATTATAAAAAAACAGTTTAAGCCCAGATTCTCGTTAAGACCCTTTGGGTGGATGGTGTCTAATTTATGAATCCACCGCGATTCGAGTTGCAGCAATTTCTTGGGTCTGTTGCCTCCTCGCAGCGATGTTGGGACCTGGTCCACAATCTTATAACGCAACGATGTGAGACTGTGTCTATTATGTGCAAAATGCCTCACAACAGGTTGCTCACTAGTGGCCGAATGGAGAGCTGCCCTGATGGCCGACCTGTGTATGGCCATCCTTTCTTTGCATTGGCATTGAGTCTTACCGATGTAGTACAGACTGCAAGGACATATCAGTACATACACTACAAAGGCAGAGCTGCAGGTAATAGGCCATCTAATGGGAATCTTTTTACCGGTTTGTGGGTGTGATATATAGTCACCAGTCTGCATGTAACTGCAGGTGGTGCACCCCAAACATTTATAGCATCCCGGTTTACGGGTGAGAAATTGTGCTGTTGTTGATGGATTTTTAAAGCTCGTTACATCATTCTTAACCAGTAAATCCCTTAGATTTGCACTTCTGGTGAAGCAGGGCATGATTTACTATGTCGTAAAGACGGTAAAGTCGGATCAGTATTGACCATAGGCCACATATGCCGAATCTGTTTACACGCTCTCTTACTCGCAGTGTTAAACTCATTAACCCATGGTAACCGTGAGGTGGCAGGTTTAGAAGGATTGCCTTGAAGCAGCTCCTCTCTAGTTTTCGAGGATGCTTTGGACCTAGCTGACTTCAATAGATCTGGGGGATACCCTCTCTGTAGAAATGTTTTGGTCATAATGTCTAACTGTATCTCCCGTTCCTCTATTTCACTGGTGGTTCTACACACCCTAAGGTATTGTGAGTACGGCAATCCTTTAATGGTAGCTGGTGGGTGGAAGCTGTCATGTCTTAGTAATGTGTTGCGGTCGGTGGGTTTAGTGTATAATGATGTGTGGATCCTACCCTCCTTAGCCATAATCTTAATGTCCAAGAAACAGATTTCTGATGTACTAGTGGTCATTGTTAATTTGACCGGACTGGGAGAAATGTTATGCCCCACGACTAGTGAGGTGAGAGGGTCCAGTGCACCGTCCCAAAACACCAGCAGGTCGTCTATGTATCTAAAATACAACCTGATATGACCTGTAATAGCTGGGTCCTCAAAAAATAGCTGCTTCTCCACCTCCCACATGTAGGTATTAGCTAGAGATGGGGCCACAGTGGACCCCATAGCACACCCAGTTTCCTGTTTGTAATACTTGCCATTAAAGAGAAAGTAGTTATGTGTGAGAGTAAACATCAATAACTGAAGAAAAAGATCTATGTCAGGACCCTCATATAAAGCATTGTGCAAAATGAACCGCTTCCCCGCTGCCACTCCGGCCTTATGCGGGATGCATGTGTATAAGCTGGTAACGTCTAGGGTTGCTAAAATCATATCCCTGGGAACCAGCTCTATAAACAGCTTTTTCAATAGCGTGGTAGAATCTTTCAGATGTGTAAATGTCGCCTGGATGCATGGTTGGAGAAAAGCATCCAGGAAAACAGAAATAGGTTCGCAAAGAGGGTCACTCTTTGCAAACCTATTTCTGTTTTACTAATTTTTTTGTATAGATATTGTCACTTTTTCACTGGTATCAAACGTATGTAATTTGTTGTTTTTAAAGTACATTGGTGTACATTGTTATTTATATGTTTTTGTGCACTGTTGTTGTTTATTTATACTGCAATAGTGCCATGGTTACTGTGTCGGGATCTGGTTAGCATATCGGTGTTTGGGATGCTGGCAGTCGGAATACTGACACCGGAATTCTGACACAGTATGCCGGGGAGGGTTAGGGTTAGTCTGCGGGGCTGGGGGGAGGTTAGGTTTAGGCACTAAGTGGAGGGTTAAGGTTAGGCTGCAGAAAGGGAGGGTTACGGTTAGGCAATAAAAAGGGAGGGTTAGGCACTGAGGGCGGGTTAGGGTTAGGCTGTGGAGGGGAGGGTTAGGGTTAGGCTATGGGTAGGTAGGGTTATGGTTAAGGGGGTAGAAGGGAAGGGTTAGAATACTTAACAGCTGTCAGGATTCTTCACATCCAGACACCGCTGTTGTTCTTCAGACCACTGGGATCCTAATACCATCCTACTGTGTCCATGGCATTGCAGACACGAACCTCCGACCCTGGTAAGAGTGTAATGTAGTGACACATGTCATACGTCGGTGATGTCACAGCCCCAGCGCTCGATGGGGCACGATGTCTGTTCACTTTACGTTGATAGGGATCTGGTATATAAGATATGGTTTTGATGATTGTTTTATGTTGTTGATAAAATGTTTGCCATGACTGAAACGTTGGACATTGACACAGCTTGTTGTTTGAATTCTTTTGTACTTGTACTGCACAATTACAGTATTAGAATGTCTTATATTTGGTGATACATGTTTTGGCACAGGCAGGTAGGGAATGTGTATGTGCAGTGGTGGGTGGTATGTTATGTGCATTGGGGAGAGGTGGTCAAGGGGGGGGGGGGGGGGCAGAGATGTCAGTGTACCGGGCCCCGAGATTTCTGTTGCCGGCCCTGCCTTTGATCCATACAGGTCTTCTTTTGACCCTGGCACAATACACAATACACCCTTCCAGTGATTCCTGAACAACACAAATAGCTTTCCAGTGTTTCCTACACAACACAAAGAGGTGTCTTGTGATGCCATGCAATATAGGGACCATCCTAGTGACTTCCATTCATTATAGAGAGCAATCCCAGTGACTTCTATGTAATACAGATGACATCCTAGTTATATCACTATTTACAGTGCCCCACGTGCTATACACGATAATCACTATATCCAATTCCCCACCAAGTGGGTTGGAAAAAATGTGCCAGTTTTAAAAGAATGTGGAAGCCATCATTATCACTATTCTTAGAATCTGCAATATCAAATATCTCGCTTGCCAGATGTCCTATACTTAGTGCAGAATTCTACAAGAAATTGTGAAATCAGCCCACTGTGCCTACAGCGTTTAATCACATTTCACGATGCATTTGTTCAGGAGTTTATTCAGTGCAGGGCGCAGGTTCCAAGTATCCCAAGGGGAAGGAATCTCCCCTGTTTTTTCCAGTTAGGCCCACATAAGCAACACTCTGCCGCACTTATCTATGACTCAACCCCATCAGAGAAAGCGCTCTGCAGGAAGATGTGCATTTGTTCCTTTGTGTGCAATTACATTGCTAAAGATGCATGTCAGATATTAAGTGACAAGGAACTGTCAAATAAGAGCTACAGACAAATTATTCCAGATTTTTTTCTAAATTGCATGGTGTTTTCAGAGGGTTTTGTTATCCTGGTGGTTTTAGAAATGTTATCTTGTATATTGCTGCTACTGTAAATGTGTCATGAATAAAGAAAATGCAAATAGATATTATTATCAGCCAAGCAACAGTCACTTGTTATATCCATGAGGGACAGTGTTGACAATACACATTCCTGTATAAAGGCTGGGATGTTTGTTTCCCAGTGTGTACAATAGGGCAGCGCAATATTTAATCATACTTGCAGAACCAAATGAAAATATGTCCCACGTGAGCACTGTTCTCTAAACTAAGCAATTAGAGAGTCATAGAACTTGTTAGAGAAATGCCAGTGTACTTTTTCTGAACTAAAAGCCAGAGAAGGAAATTGAGGGCTGATCATAGGGAAGCCTGCTTTTGCCATTTACCAAAGTAATTAACATCTTGTACATGGGCAGGGCAGTAACTAAGGGTGTGCGAGTGGTGCCCTCATCCGAGGTGCAGGAATAGCACCCTGCAATGTTACTGCAGAGCTGCCCAATGTTACCGCAGAGCTGCCCGGAGCATCCAGCGTAACATCATGAAGTCATGTGTTGGTGGCGGTGCCAGCGTAGAGAGCAAAATCTCCATGGTCCGGCACTGTAGTACATGGATTCTCCATTCGTACATTTTATGCTGTCCCACCCAGCAGTGGAAATGCTACTGGTATTAGGTGTGCCAAGCTTCAGCAGTCGGGAAGGATATTTATACTATGAAGTGGGGTGTTAAAGAAGTGATAACATTATGAATTACAATATACAGTAGACTTGGTGAGAGCTGAAATTTTTTTTTGGATACTCTTCATTCAAATGTATTAGTTTAGAGAGAATAAATACAGGCAACAGCGTCTCCTTTATTGGCTGTAGCCCCTAGAAGCCACATAGGGCTGCCGTATTAGCAGGCAGGGCCGGCAACAGAAATGTTGGATATCTCTGGGGCCCCCTTTCGACCTTGACCCCTGTGCTGGAACGCAAACTGAAAGTGCCCTATGCCCGTACATCTACACACACACACACACACACACACACACACACACACACACACACACACACACACACACATAAATATGTGTGTGTAGTATATATATATATATATATATATACAGTATATATATAAACCAGTATATATATAAAACAGTATATATATATTTATATATACACACTTGTGAACCAGACATCGACTGTCACAATGGTGAGGGAGGCTGCTAGTACCCAGGAGGGACTCACCATCACTACAGCCGGGGTCTCTCTCTTGTCTGTAGGAACAGCACAGCGGCAGGGCTACGAGTGGCTGCTGCAGCAATCTGTAAGTGTCCGAGTACAGTATGCTTGTGTCTGGCGCTGGCAAGAGCCTGGGCATGCCTGCTGTGTGCTGGGCAGGCTCAGGGATGCTCTTCAGCGGTGACAGGAGACAGGAAAGGGCTGACTCAGCATCATGACGTTGTGCCAACAGCACGCACCACTGGGACAGGAACAGACCATGGCCAGTATTTACTAAAAATCCGAGTTTGGTCGATTTGTGTTTTTTTTTCTAAGTACCAATCCAGGAATTCACTAAGCACCAATCTCGGCAGTGTCTGGTCTATTCGTAATGGTTTGAATGACAACGTCCCGAAATACGAATGAATAGACCATCGGTCAAACGCGGCTGTTATTTCATAGAATACGGGAATTCTCTATTCATTCGTATTTGGGTGTTAGTCTCTGAGTGCTCAAATGCGGTCGTATTTTTTTGCGATTCGTTAAAAAAAGCGGCAAAAAAATAGACATGCTTTTTTCAGTCGTGTTTACATGTGTTGCAAATAAAAAATCACTCACACCTGAATTAGGATGCCTATAAAAGGATGTTAGGCCCATTTCAATACACCTACACTCAGAAATGGCAGCAGGACTGTGGGCCAGTGATCTTTTGTGTGCTGTGGGATTCCTCAGACTCAGACATCAGCCTGTAAGTACCCAGAGACAAGAAACTGAAAATGGTCAGCAGGTTGTACAGGTTCCGCGGAGGCTGCGCAGGCCTCGTTTTTTTAGGGGGCGTTTAAACTTGAACGTATTGTCCGATGATAAGGTCATACAGATGTTCCGTCTAAATCGTAACAACATTTTCCGTCTGTATGACCTTGTCAAACTGGGCCTAGACCCTGAGACAGCACGCTCTCGCCCTGTCTCAGGCCTGCACAAACTCTTGGCTGTGTTGCACTTTCTGGCTACTGGCAGCTTTCAGGCTGTGTCTGGGGATGTCACAGGAATCTCACAGCCCTCATTTTCCAGAATCTTAACACAGGTGATGTATACCTAACGGCCTCTTCTGTTTTGTGTTTGTTTTAATTTCTCGGTGGCCAGTTCTGTCCTTAAATCTCATGTTTATTGTTCTTTAAAATGTTCACACAGGTGTTGGCTGTTTTGCAGCCCCACATCGAGGCCTCAATCTGCTTCCCTACCCAGGAGTCTCAGTGGCATGCCGTCAGGGTAGATTTCTATGAGCTGGCTGGCATGCCCAATGTGCTTGGAGCCATAGATTGCACTCACATTCAGCTGAGACCACCTAGGGGCAGGCAGCACATATATACAAATAACCATTTCGAACACTCCACAAATGTGCAGGTGGTTTGTGATGCAAATCTCAAAATAATGAGTGTTGTTGCTGGTTACCCTGGGGGCTGCCATGATTCCTTCATCCTCAGTCAGTCATCCCTCTTTGATAAGTTTGAGGACGGACAAATGCCAGATGGATGGCTGCTGGGTATGTAATTTGATATGTGTAGGCCTGCGTATACTTTGTTCAAATACAGGTGCAGATGTATTAACCTGTAGAAGGCATAAGGAAGTGAAAAACCAGTGATCTGTGCAAGGTAATAAAGGCACCAGCCAATCTGCTCCAATATGTAAATGAACATTTAGGAACAGATTGTCTGCTGCCTTTATTACCTTGCACATATCACTGGTTTTTCACTTCCTTATGCCTTCTACAGGTTAATACATCTGCCCCACAGTGTTTTACTTATGTGTTGCTGTATCTTAACATGAATCACGTTACTATATCTGTATTTTAGGTGATGGAGGATATGGCTGTTTCTCTTGGCTTCTAACTCCATTGTCCCGACCTGATACCCCTGCTGAACACAATTACAATAATGCACATAAATCCACGCGGAATGTGATAGAAAGATGTTTTGGTGTGCTGAAATCTAGGTTTCGGTGTCTGGATACGTCTGGTGGCCTTTTGTTGTATAGTCCCTCCAGGGTGACTCAAATTGTGTTCTGCTGCTGCTTTCTTCATAACATGTGTTTGCAACAACATCTGCCACATGTTGAGGAGGAAGAGGAGGAGGAGGAGGAGGAAGAAAGCAGCCAGCAAGCAGAGGAATTAGAGACATCTGGTGATACTTGGAGTACTGATGTAGGGAGGCAGGTTAGGCAACAGATCATCAATCACTATTTCTAAGGTAAGCTTGGTTTGCTTATTTCATTTGTTGTGTAATCATAGATTTTTTGCCTTTTGTTCCAAAAACCATTACTCAGAATGTGTCTGTCTCCTTGACACATACAAACATACCCTCGCTATATGAAAAACAAATGTTGCATGTGTATTGTGTGTATTTTTAATCTCAAAACAACAGATTATGAGTGGCATGCATTAAGTCTGGATAAGTGTTCGAAAACTTGCAGTGCTAATTTCTTACAAGCCCACATCATCCATGTAGTATTTCACTTTATCATTGTGTGTAACGTCCTAATGCACAGGTTCACAAACTCGGCCCTCAGGACCACACACAGTGCATGTTTTTCTCGTAACCCAGTAGAAGCACAGGTGTATGAATTACTCACAGACATGTTAAAAAGGTTCACAGGTGGAGCTAATTATGTCACTTGTGATTCTGTGAGTAGACCTGCAAAACATGCACTGTGTGGGTTCCTGAGGCCCGAGTTTGAGAACCTGTGTTCCCAAAAAACACTCCTCAACATATAATATATTAGCCTTGAGGAATACATGTGTCTCTATGTGTGATGCACCATCATATTTAAGACTCACAAACTTACTGTAATCTTGAACAATTTAATTCCTAATGTTTGATGCTGTAAACTTGATGATGTGTAAGTAAATACACAGTTTGCCACACATATACATTATTATACACAGTTTTTATTTTTGTTGTAAAAGTACATATTTGTTTGTTTTAGCATCATGTGTAAAAACATGCTTAATAATTTAAAACACACACAAACATGTCCCAACAATACTGACATTCATTTGGACAATGTTTTTCCTACAAAACAAAGGAAACATATTACAAGCTTTTTACGCAACTCAATTGTGTTCTTCTTGTAATGTTGTATAGATAAGATAGCTAAAATATGTATCACTAACATTGTAATTTGGATTGTCTGCAGGCAAAGAGAATGATTGGAATCTAGAAAGAGTAATGATTAGAAAAAAAATCAAGTGGTCATTTTACTTCCTGCTAAAGACATTCTGGCTGGCTGGCAATTATTGTATCTGCAGGCAAAGAGAATGATTGGAATCTAGAAAGAGTAATGATTAGAAAAAAATCAAGTGGTCATTTTACTTCCTGCTAAAGACATTCTGGCTGGCTGGCAATTATTGTATCTGCAGGCAAAGAGAATGATTGGAATCTAGAAAGAGTAGTGATTAGAAAAAAATCAAGTGGTCAGTTTACTTCCTGCTAACATGTATGTGTGGCTCCATCAACATTTCCCTCCTCCAATACCAAAAAAAAAGAAAATGAATAAATGTGCGTGCAACTTTTTTAATTTATTTTGGGCCACTTATAATTAATGTTAAAAAAGGGTCAAGGAGCTAAGTGTTATATTTTGTAAAGCATCAAAAACACTTGCTAACTATTTTGAGTTACTTATCACAAATGTCTAACTTGTTTTTTTTCACGTTTTTGTTTGGTGGCTGCTTGTCCTGCCCTTTGCCTTTAGCACTGTCATGTTGGCGTGATCTGGTGGACCGTCTTGGTGGTGATGAGACTGGCGTGATATTTGGAGTAGTCGTACCAGAAATGCTGGTTGTTTGCTGTTGGTGCATGCATCTGAGTGTTTCATTCAGGTTAGTGAGGGTGGCATTGAGTTCACGTGTAGCAGCATTTTGATTGTCTACTATTCGGAATAAACTTTCATTAATCTTTTGAGTGTTTTGAAAAATGCTCATATAACTTTGCTGTTGTCTGTGCTGTTCTTCCATTAGTCTGTGCTGTTCTTCCATTATGCGCTGTAAGTTGCCCATGACCTGTGTAATGTTTGTACGCATGAGTTCCATGGTATTGCCTATTCTGGTTATTTGCTCATTTTGTCTACTCAGATTTCTTGAGATTCTTCTGAGGTGAGATGGTAGGCTTGCAAACATTTGTGTCTGCTTACGCAGGCAATCTTCATTAGTGGCCTGCTGTCTAGCCCAAATAGTCCAAAACACCTGATCAGGGCCTTGTGTTCCTGGTGTTGTTGGGCTGTGTTGTGGTGGTGGTGTGCTTTGCTGTGGTGGTGTACTCACAGGTGCTGGGGGGCTCATTCCTTGCATTAATGGCTGCATTTCTAAGATGTTTGTCTCCTCCATGTCACTGTGTTGGTGTTGTTGCGGAGGGATGCTGTTTCCATGACTCGAAGCTGAAATGTTAAACAAATCTCCGTTAGCTATCCATATGTTTGTGAAATGTTAAAAAATCACTACACATGGAACACATGTCATTCACTGTTGCTTTCAACTATTCTGGCTAGCAACATCATCACTCATAGCTTAAATACATACATATGCCTGTTTGTGGCAAATGTGTCTGGTTACTTAATTGTGAAAGCAAACACTTTAGTTTTATTGTAGCTCACACATACTCCACCATAAAAAAAACATTGTAATACATAATGTGTTACCTTATAGCTTTGTTCAAACAAACATAGTAATGTTTTTATATGTATTTTGCAATGTTACCTCAAGCACACATGAGATTTTTGGAAAAACAAACTTACTTTTTACAAACAAACCAACATGCTTTTTTGTTGCAGCATCTTATACCCAATGTCATACTGTATGGCTCAAGTGGACATACATATCTTTACCGGATGTGGACAAGGCCATTTAGTTTGGATTCCATTTCAGCTTTTACTTACTGCGGTAAGTATTTTTGTTTTGGATGTGTTTTGACTTAATGCGGTTATGACTGATTTTGATTATGTTCTGACATTTTACACATTTTTTTCAGTTTGATACTCACAATCAAGATGAGGGGAGTGTGGATGACGTCTTGGAGGTGTGTCAAAAATTTGGAGTGGGGGTACAGAACATACGGACGATAATCTTCGTGGCTGGGTAGCCTGCTGTGTTTGTGCAGGTACATACGACCTTGCTTTCTTTTCGGCCACAGGTTTTTTGTGGTGATGTCTTACAGAAGTGCCACTTCTGCTGCTCCATACTTCTTTTGATGGACCTTTTAATGAAAGTGCAATTTTGTTATGGCCATTCCTTTACAAGCATACCCTATACTACAATGGACACTTTACCTGCTTCCGCAGCGTTATCATCATCAGATGTGATAGGAGTTACTGGCCGACGAGTAGTACTGCTTTTTTCAGACACTGTATAAAATGAAATATATTCATAAATTATGCTATTGTGTATACATCCACCCATTATGCTTATAAACATTTTAACATTTAGAAATGCTTGGTTTTTAATTAAAACAAACATAAGGACCAGAAATACAAAACAAAAAAAAAACACATATGCACTATGGCAACATCAACACAGGAAAACATGTACAGGACACTGACATAGGCCACAAGTTCAAGGAAAGGTTTTTTAATAAAATAAAAACACACAACTTTATTTTGTATTGGAAGGAAAAATATTACAGATGCAATATCTAATTTGCTCTGTGATGTGGCACTCCAAAGACACATTACCACTATATGAGCAAAAACAAAATGCAGCAATTTTTAAAATGTAAAAAAATGCAGTATGGTGTCACGGTACAATTACAAGCAAAAAAAAAGAAAGAAAAAGATTTAAAAATTAAATAGATAGCATTCTCTAAAGATGACATTACACATGTAAGTGGTTTACAAACCACTTTCCAGTACTCCAGCCTCTAACATGACAACGACTTTAAAAATGGATCACTTATATATAAAACATAGTCATAATTTTTAACGTAAAAAACGCCCAGAAGGAAAACATTATTGCAGGACAATTCAGAGACACACCTAGTCCAAACTACACATGCTAAATATCTGTCTGAAAAACACATGACATACAATAAAGTAAGATGCTACATTGGCTTTTATCTAAAACATGACCCAAAACAATGTATTTGCTGACACACACTTGAAGATGGGAGTAATATGCAACGTCACATGACACACATTACAAAATAAAACATTAAAAAAAAAAAATGCAAATACACATGCTCACCATTCTTCCTGGGCCTATCTGAATCCCGGACATGGGTTGCAGAGACAACTTCAGGAGGTATTACACTCCGCATGGGCTCCTCATACTCCAGATAACTTGCAATATAGGGCTGGCCACCACCGGTTTTCCGTGCCTCCTTGGCCTCCTTGGCCATTTTGGACTTGACACGTCGCTTTATGTCATAGTACCGTTTGCGGCATGTGTCCTCCGTCCGCTTGACCACCCCCTCACTATTGACAGCAGCAACTACTTTCGCCCACAACAACGTCTTCCTCCGTGTTGGCACCTTGGCGGACTCAGGGCCAAATAGCTGCCTCTGATACTTTATCAGCTCACGCACCAATGCCACATTTTCAGAAAAACTAAACTTAACATTCCGCCCAGTCTTAGTAGTGGTGCGTGGCTGCGGAGCACTCTGACTGTCACTATCACTTGAGGCTGCTGCAGCAACCTCACCCACCTCCTCCACCTCCTCCACCTCACTAACACTCACCTCCTCCACCTGACCGACCACCTCCCCCTCACTCACAGCCTCCACCTCTGAGTCACACATAATTGTGTGTCTAAACAGTTAACACAGGAAAAAAAAAAAGACAAACAACACACTCCTCCACTACCACAACACACACACACACACACACACACACACACACACACACACACACACACACACTGACAAGGGACTATAAAGAAAAATAACTTGGACTAAAAATGAGACAAAACCACAAAATACAAGACAACAAGAATGACAAGACGACTTTCAAACACAATACCACACTCAGAAATCGCTACCACCACTCCTCTTCAAACCACAAATTCACCTACCTCCACAGCACAACCTCCCTCCTCCTCACCACTAACTAAACCCACGAGGTGCGGACGGTTTGGGGCGTATTTATATGGTTGCGCACAGACACTCCTACCATCTGAAACACAACCAATCACGAACGGGGATGAAAATCGAAACTGAAAGTGAAAATGCGGCCGCAGGAAAAAAAAACCCTGCCGCGTTTAACTTAGGAAAAAAACCAGCAAATACAACAAAAACACGTACGCAAACGACAATGACGGCCGTAAATGTGCCAAAAAAAAACGACTGGCATCGACATCGGAAAACAGGAAAACCATAAAGTCGGCTGCTTCGTAACTTTGCGTATATGGATTCAAAAAGTTGCATGAAAATGCACCCGATACAAAACGAGTTTAAACACTACACAAACCGACTCAAACACGAATATTAGTAAATATTGCCCCATGTGTCAGGGTATGGAAGGGGGGTGGGGGAAGGAGGTTTAGTGCACCTGGACTTAATTTGATTTTGTCCCTTATCCCAGACCGGGCCCCTCTGACTCTCGAGGCACAGTGATCCTACTACTGAGTATGGAGGTACAAAGCCTGATTCAGAGATGTACGCAAATCCTATTTTTTGCAGTTGAGCGATTGTTTACGGTCTGCACATGTGCCTAAGTCACACTGAGAATATGCCGCAATGGTCTTGGGATGGCGGTTGCAGAGAGCATTTATTTACAAAGTGATTGACAGTCAGGGACCATTTGGGGGAGGTAAGAGGAAGTGGCGGCACAAACACAGGTGTGTCGCGACTGTTTTTAGATCATGTATTAGACTGCTACTGCAAACCTGTATGAAGCTACGGGAGTGGCTATATGCCTACTCAGAACTGGTGACTGTTCTGTGATCAGCACAGTGTCTTTGGGATTGGTGAAGCTGCTGGTAAGTGACTCAATACAAATCCAGGTGGTTGCAGCATTTGCATATTTTCCCACAGTTTACAAATTTGCAGTTGCGAATGCATATACTTACACCGCTGAATCAGGCCCAGAGGCCACTATAAAATAGCATGGTGTGGGAACACAGTGGCTGTATAATCAGAGAAGTGTGGGACAGTGGCTAGGATAATGAATGTGTGGGACTTATGTTACTGCCATCCGTCCTAACACAAATATGAATCAACATTGTGAAAAGAAGAATCAGCAAACGGGGGATGGCTGCAGTATGCTAGGTACATGACTGGCCAGCTTAGCAATTTTGTTGTGCTAGTTCACCCATGAACTTTACGGGTGTGGTATGTTAGGTAGATTAGATTTAGGTTGACAGTGTCTAGGTCGACCACTATTGGTCGACAGTAAGTAGGTTGACATGGTTTCTAGGCCGACAGGGACTCTAGGTCGACATGAGTTTTTTTACTTTTTTTGGTGTCGTTTTCTCCGTACAGTGACCAGGAACCACCATTAGTGCACCGTATCCTCTCGCATGGCCTGCTTCACTCGCCATGCTTCGGGCAAGGTTACCGTTCCCAATTGTAGTCCAAGTGGATCGTAAAGTATGAAAAAGTAAAAAAGAAAAAAAAGTGAAAAACTCATGACGACCTTTTGTCATGTCGAGAGGGAGAGTCATAGGAGAGGGCGGGCAGCCAGCTCGGCGCAGCAGGGGTCAGGGTCGGGCGAGTGTAACGTCACATGGGATGTGGCGGAGGCGTGCCTATGTAGCTGAGGCTGCATAGGGGGTATGGAGCTTGCGGTCGCGTCACTGTGGCCACGCCCCCACTATACAGTGACAATATTACAGGCACAGAACAGCAGGGGGCGGAGCTACGATGACGCGATTCAGCAGGAATCGCGTCATCGGGTCCCCTTGGACCGCCCACATGTGCTCTACAAATGGGCGGTCGAGGGGGGGTGCGGGGGAGCTGTGGCGCTGCAGGAGACTTGCCCACATTTCCAGGGGGGGCGGGAGGGGCACTCGATTTTCGGGAGCGGTTAGGCAAGTATGCAGCACACTAGAACATCCTGAAATGAATAGCCAGCGGAACATGTTGGGTGTTGGGTCTGAGAACCTGCAATGTGACAATACAGTTTGCTCAGTCTTTCAATGCACACAATGGTTTTTGAAAATGTACACTTTGAACGAAGAAATTGCTTTAGAAAGTTAGACAGAAACCTTTTATATTTACAGTATTCTGTTTATTTAGTAATTACAGTAGGTACTGAATCATGTCTTATCATTCAACCGTAAATATGTGTAGTAAAAGTTATGTGCAGTAAACATATAAATTAAAAACAACACATCAGTCAAATACATGCACTGTGTGATGTCTTACTGTTCAGTGTTGAATCTGCCAGTTGTGTGCCCAAGATATTTCAGTATTTACACAGCAGAGGTATGTACTTTGATTCTGCAGCATGTCCTTTAGTTCAATACATTTTGCACGACTGAGTGATCACATGTGGCCTAGTAAGCAACTCAGAAGGAACAATAGGATACAGGAAAATACAGTCAGCGGATTCTAGGGCAATTAAACAGCTCTGAACCATTCTGTTTCAGCTTGAACTCCTGCTGCTGCTGCTATTACAGGCTGAGTTTTAGCACTCATGTCAAGCAATATGTTAATGGCAGTCAACCAACCCAGGATTAACACAAGGGAGGATAAGATCTATACAAAATTATATTAATCTGTGGAGGTTTTAGCTGGCATAAAGATGCTAGGAGCTCCTGCTGTGATCACCAGCCACTTATTGGTACATTTGGCACCGACAGCAAAAACAGCCTACAACTAATTAGCTCTGCCTTACTGCAGTAACAGTCACTGCAGTCAATTAAATAATTCAGAGGCATCTCTAAGACGAAAACAAAGGCTGTCCAAAGCAACTTATATCTAGGATACACTTAAAGGACAAGTGCTGCATGTCTGTCAACAAAATCTGCCTGAAGTAAATGCATATTAAGAAAAGCTATATTTAAATAATCAGCTTTGTCGTCTTTTATAATAGAAACACAGTCATCTATGCGTAATATTGCATCCATAAGTTCTCGATCTATCACTTCATGGGGCCCATTCAATTAACTGTGGTATAGCTTATGCAGTCTGTTCCCCAGTGTTATGTACCTGGAATGATTCAATTACAGACCTGTGATCAACCCACGAGCAGTTAACAATCATTTTTTCTTGTTCCTCCTGAGACCAGTTAGCAAGTGGGCAGTCAAAGGGCAAGACAAAGTCCAAATAATCAGTAATAACATGTGGTCAGGACAGAACGTAGGCAAGAGTTGGTCCAGCGTTAGGTACAGCCAGGTCAGGGCAAGGATACAGGAGCATAATTTAAAAACAGTCTGGGAAAGATTCACAGGAACACAGGTTCTGCGCAGTACATTACAACAACAGACTAAATTGTCACCTGCACAGGTGAACAGTGGCAGGAGCCTTAAAAGTCTAAAGAACTACTAAAACTCAGAAGGTGCAGCCCCTGAACCCAAGATCAATGACTAAGCAGAGGCATCTGTGTTCCCTGAAGCGGAAGAGAAGCTGTTGCCTAGTGCCAAGTACAAACGTTGGGAGAACGGAAAAACACATGAATTATCAGCAGTAGCGGTTTGGGTACTAAAAGTGGCCTGGAAAAATTTCTTTAAGTGTCCTCCCATGGGCAGCACCAAATGCACTGTAGGAGGAGCAAACACCAAAGTAGAAAATACTACATCACTATACCTGGACTCCTGGAGATATTAGTGCACTGCTTCCCTGTTATGGCGCTGCAGTTTGTGAAGTACCTTGTAAAAGATGCGACCCTTTATGTAGCTTCTTGGCAGCACCAGACATTGCAGATGGAAGGGTCAGAGCCAAGGTAGATTTAGAGTGAGACCAGCAGGAATATGGGCCTCCCCGCCCACGTAGAGTGCATCTGCCAGGGACCGGGACAGGAGGAGACAGTCAGATGTCTCCAGGGTTGGGCAGGCCCACAGGGGGACATGGGAAATCCCCAGTGCCTGAGGCCCCCTCATACTCCCTTATGGGGCAGGTTCCAGACCATGCACTCAAATAATACTTTCTTACTTTACTAGAGGGTCATTTACTTGGCAGAGCAGGAGCACAAACTGGTGGCTAGTCTCTGCTGCTGCAATCCCATGATGGGCTCTTTGTGCCCCAGTCCAACACAGGATGCCTGAAAAGGAGACAAGCAGGAGGCGCCATGGCAATGGTTGCTGATGGTGAGCGACAGAGGTTCAGGCCTGCCCTATGGGAGGAAAGTGGCTTGGCTCTTTACACTTTCAGTGTTCATTTTGTGCTGGAGTCCTATTAGTGGGGGTTGTTACGGCTGGGGAGATGTGAGGAGAGAGAGAGAGGAAGAGAGGAAAACCTCTGTGTGTGTGTGTGTGTGTGTGTATGAGGGGGAGGGTCGTAGGTGCTGCAGGTAGAGGAGGAGTTTGGAGCTGTGATAGGAGAGTGGGGGATGGGGGAGTTGGAGCTGCAAGGTGAGAAAGAGAGAGCACAGTAGGGTGGGACCTGTGTGGAGGAAGGAGGGGTGTCACAGTTGTTCCGCAGATGGAGGAGGAGTTTAAAGCTTTGAGGAGAGGGAGCAGGAGAAAAGAACCTATGTGAGGAGGAAGAGTGGGCAAGGGTTCCACAGATGGGGGGGGGGGGGTGTTTTAAGCTGTGAGGGGAGAGAGAAGGAGATTGGAACCTGTGTGGAGAAGGGAAAGCGTTGGGGGGTGCTGCAAATGGGGGAGGGTTGGAGCTGTGAGGGGAGGGTGGATCAGGGGTGCCACAGATGGGGGGAACTGTAAGGATGAAAGAGCAGGAAAGGGGAAACCTGTGTGAGGAGGAAGGAGGAGGTGGGCCAGGGATGCCAAGGATGGGGGGATGTTAGATCTGTGTGGGAAGAGGAAGTGAGAGGAACCTGTGTGGGGGAAGGGGATGGGGGTTGGAGCCATAAGGGAGGAAAGTGCAGGGGAGGGGAACCTGAGTAGAGGAGAGGTGTAAGGAGGGTGCCACATGTTGGGGGCATCTTATAATAAGTTCAGCTATAAAGGTTCTTTTTTGGGGACTGGGGGAGTTCCGTCTTTAACAGAGAATATTTGGCCACAACATTGACTGCCCCAATGAGCTTACAATCTGTATATACAAGTACAAAAAAAGAAAAGGTACTCTCTTGCTTGGGGCACTAATCGACCACAATTAGAGGTATAATACAAATTAAAACTTCACTTTTCATGATGTACCAGTAAAAAATAACAATAACATGTAAAACCTATGTAAAACTGAAGTTTTACTTTGTATTATACCTCTAATTGTGGTGAATTAGTGACCCAAGCAAGAGAGTACCTTTTTCTTTTCTGTACTTGCATATTACACTATACTCTCATTGGAACTCCTTCTTGGTCTAATTGGATGTACTTATGCGAATATGCAATAGCCATGGAGTAAATCCCCCGTGTCTTTGCTTACAATAATTAGGGGTCTCATACCAGTGCTCATGTCTCCCTCTCTTCCCCTTTTCCCAAAATATGAATCTATGTATACAGTAGAGATGAGCGGGTTCGGTTCGTCGAGATCCGAACCCCCCCGAACTTCACGTGGTTTACACGGGTCCGAGGCAGCCTCGGTTCTTCCCGCCTAACACGCAAAACCCGAACGGGGGAAAACGTCATCATCCCGCTGTCGGATTCTCGCGAGATTCAGATTCCATATAAAGAGCCGCACGTCACCACCATTTTCACTCGTGCATTGTCGAGATAGCGAGAGGACGTGGCTACGTTCTCTGCCTGAATATCCCAATATCAGCTAAATCTCAGCTCAATATCTGTGCTCAGTATCAGTGCTGCATTGTGGTGACCAGTATATATATAGTATTACAGTACAGTAGTCCATTGCTGTATTTTGCTGCTCCGTGTCAGTTCTATTATCCAGAACAGTGCTCAGTATCTATGCTCATTATTATTATTGCTGCATTGTGGTGACCACTGACCAGTATATAGTAGTACAGTACAGTAGTCCATTCCTGTATTTTGCTGCCCAGTGTCAGTTCTATTATCCAGAACAGTGCTCAGGTTCTGTGCTCATTATTATCATTGCTGCATTGTGGTGACCACTGACCAGTATATAGTAGTACAGTACAGTAGTCCATTGCTGTATTTTGTTGCTCCGTGTCAGTTCTATTATCCAGAACAGTGCTCAGTATCTGTTCTCATTATTATCATTGCTGCATTGTGGTGACCAGTATATGTTATTACAGTACAGTAGTCCATTGCTGTATTTTGTTGCCCAGTGTCAGTTCTATTATCCTGAATAGTGCTCAGTATCTGTGCTCATTATTATCATTGCTGCATTGTGGTGACCACTGACCAGTATATAGTAGTACAGTACAGTAGTCCATTACTGTATTTTGCTGCCCAGTGGCAGTTCTATTATCCTGAATAGTGCTCAGTATCTGTGCTCATTATTATCATTGCTGCATTGTTGTGACCACTGACCAGTATATAGTAGTACAGTACAGTAGTCCATTGCTGTATTTTGCTGCCCAGTGTCAGTTTTATTATACTGAATAGTGCTCAGTATCTACTGTATGCTCATTATTATCATTGCTGCATTGTGGTGACCAGTATATGTTATTACAGTACAGTAGTCCATTGCTGTATTTTACTGCCCAGTGTCAGTTCTATTATCCTGAATAGTGCTCAGTATCTGTGCTCATTATTATCATTGCTGCATTGTGGTGACCACTGACCAGTATATAGTAGCACAGTACAGTAGTCCAGTGCTGAATTTTGCTGCCCAGTGTCAGTTCTATTATCCTGAACAGTGCTCAATATCTGTGCTCAGTATCAGTGCTGCATTGTGGTGACTAAAAGTCCACTGTCTTGTGCTGCATCTTGCTGCTGTAGGGTGCTGTGGTAGTGTCCTGTCACTGTGCATAGGTCATCATCATTCCAGTCACAGTGGTATCTGGTATCTATCTAGTGGTATCTAATTCCAGAAATTACTGCCGTCTAATTCCAGATATATTACTGGCATATAATTCCACACATTAAAAAATGGAGAACAAAGATGTGGAGGGTAAAATAGGGAAAGATCAAGATCCACTTCCACCTAGTGCTGAAGCTGCTGCCACTAGTCATGGCAGAGACGAGAGCATGTAAAATCCAAAAAACAAAAGTTCAGTAAAATGAACAAAAAATCTAAATTAAAAGCGTCTGAAGAGAAGCGTAAACTTGCCAATATGCCATTCACGACACGGAATGGCAAGGAACGGCTGAGGCCCTGGCCTATGTTCATGGCTAGTGGTTCAGCTTCACATGAGGATGGAAGCACTTATCCTCCCGCTAGAAAAATGAAAAGAGTTAAGCTGGCAAAAGCCCAGCAAAGAACTGTGCGTTCTTCTAAATAACAAATCCCCAAGGTGAGTCCAATTGTGTCGGGAAGAGGTGGCTGCTTCCACCATTTGCACGCCCCCTGCAAGTGCTGGAAGGAGCACCCACAGTCCAGTTGCTGATATTCAAATTGAAGATGTCACTGTTGAAGTACACCAGGATGAGGATATGGGTGTTGCTGGCGCTGAGGAGGAAATTGACAAGGAGGATTCTGATGGAGAGGTGGTTTGTTTAAGTCAGGAACCCGGGGAGACACCTGTTGTCCGTGGGATGAATAAGGCCATTGACATGCCTGGTCAAAAAAAAAAAAAATCACCTCTTCGGTGTGGAATTATTTCAACAGAAATGCGGACAACTGGTGTCAAGCCATGTGTTGCCTTTGTCAAGCTGTAATAAGTAGGGGTAAGGACGTTAACCACCTAGGAACATCCTCCCTTATACGTTACCTGGAGCGCATTCATCAGAAGTCATTGACAAGGTCAAAAACTTTGGGTGACAGCGGAAGCAGTCCACTGACAACTAAATCCCTTCTTACTCTTGTACCCAAGCTTCTGCAAACCACACCACCAACTCCCTCAGTGTCAATTTCCTCCTTAGACAGGAAAGCCAATAGTCCTACTGGCCATGTCACTGGCAAGTCTGACGAGTCCTCTCCTAACTGGGATTCCTCAGATGGATCCTTGAGTGTAACGCCTACTGCTGCTGGCGCTGCTGTTTTTGCTGCTGGGAGTCGATCGTCATCCCAGAGGGGAAGTCAGAAGACCACTTGTACTATTTCCAGTAAGAAATTGACTATCCAACAGTCCTTTGCGAGGAAGATGAAATATCACAGCAGTCATCCTGTTGCAAAGCGGATAACTCACGCCTTGACAACTATGTTGGCGTTAGACGTGCGTCCGGTATCCGCCGTTGGTTCACAGGGACTTAGAGAATTGCTTGAGGTAGTGTGTCCCCGGTACCAAATACCATCTAGGTTCTACTTCTCTAGGCAGGCGATACCGAGAATGCACACAGACGTCAGAAAGAGAGTCACCAGTGTCCTAAAAAATGCAGTTGTACCCAATGTCCACTTAACCACGGACATGTGGACAAGAGGAGCAGGGGACACTAAGGACTATATGACTGTGACAGCCCACTGGGTAGATGTATTGCCTCCCACAGCAACAACAGCAGCGGCGGCACCAGTAGCAGCATCTCGCAAACGCCAACTCGTTCCCAGGCAGGCTACGCTTTGTATCACCGCTTTCCATAAGAGGCACACAGTTGACAACCTCTTACGGAAACTGAGGAACATCATCGCAGATTGGCTTACCCCATGGACTCTCCTGGGGATTTGTGACATCGGACAACGCCACCAATATTGTGCGTGCATTACATGTGGGCAAATTCCAGCACGTCCCCTGTTTTGCACATACAATTAATTTGGTGGTGCAGAATTTTTAAAAAAATGACAGGGGCGTGCAAGAGATGCTGTCGGTGGCCCGAAGAATTGCGGGCTACTTTCGGTATTCAGCCACCGCATGCCGAAGACTGGAGCACCAGCAAACACTTCTGAACATGCCCTGCCATCATCATAAGCAAGAGGTGGTAACGAGGTGGAATTCAACCCTCATGCTTCAGAGGATGGAGGAGCAGCAAAAGGCAATTCAAGCCTATACATCTGCCTACGATATAGGCAAAGGACGGGGAATGCACCTGACTCAAGTGCAGTGGAGAATGATTTCAACATTGTGCAAGGTTCTGCAACCCTTTGAACTTGCCACACGTGAAGTCAGTTCAGACACTGCCAACCTGAGTCAGGTCATTCCCCTCATCAGGCTTTTGCAGAAGCAGCCGATGAGATTGAAGGAGGAGCTAAAACGGAACGATTCCGCTATGCATGTGGGACTTGTGGATGGAGCCCTTAATTCGCTTAACCAGGATTCACGGGTGGTCAATCTGTTGAAATCAGAGCACTACATTTTGGCCACCGTGCTTGATCCTAGGTTTAAAGCCTACATTGTATCTCTCTTTCCGGCAGACACAAGTCTGCAGATGTTCAAAGACCTGCTGGTGAGACAATTGTCAAGTCAAGCGGAACATGACCCGCCAACAGCTCTTCCTTCATTTTCTCCCGCCACTGGAGCTGCCAGGAAAAGGATAAAATTTCCAAAACCACCCGCTGGCGGTCAGGAGCGATAGCTGACATCTGGTCCGGACTGAAAGACCTGCCAACGATTACTCGCAGTCAGGAGCGATAGCTGACATCTGGTCCGGACTGAAAGACCTGCCAACGATTACTGGCAGTCAGGAGCGATAGCTGACATATGGTCCGGGCTGAAAGACCTGCCAACGATTACTGACATGTCGTCTACTATCACTGCATATGATTCTGTCACCATTGAAAGATTGGTGGAGGCTTATATGAGTGACAGCATCCAAGTAGGCATGTCAGACAGTTCGTACGTATATTGACAGGAAAAAGAGGCAATTTGGAGGCCCTTGCACAAACTGGCTTTATTTTACCTAAGTTGCCCCCCCCCCCCCTCCAGTGTGTACTCCGAAAGAGTGTTTAGTGCAGCCGGTAACCTTGTCAGCGATCGGCGTAGGAGGTTACTTCCAGAAAATGTGGGGAAGATGATGTTCATCAAAATGAATTATAATCAATTCCTCCGTGGAGACATTTACCAGCAATTGCCTCCAGAAAGTACACAGGGACCTGTGATGGTGAATTCCAGTGGGGACGAATTAATACTCTGTGAGGAGGGGAATGTACACAGTGAAAGGGGTGAGGAATCGGACGATGAGGAGGAGGTGGACATCTTGCCTCTGTAGAGCCAGTTTGTGCAAGGAGAGACTGATTGCTTCTTTTTTGGTGTGGGCCCAAACCAACCAGTCATTTCAGCCACAGTCGTGTGGCAGACCCTGTGGCTGAAATGATGGGTTTGTTAAAGTGTGCATGTCCTGTTTATACAACATAAGGGTGGGTGGGAGGGCCCAAGGACAATTCCATCTTGCACCTCTTTTTTATTTATTTATCTTTGCATCATGTGATGTTTGGGGCCAATTTTTTTAAGTGCCATCCTGTCTGACACTGCAGTGCCACTCCCAGAAGGGCCAGTTGTTTGTGCCGCCCACTTGAGTTGCTTAGCTTAGTCATCCAGCGACCTTGGTGCAAATTTTAGGACTAAAAATAATAATGTGAGGTGTGAGGTGTTCAGAACAGACTGGAAATGAGTGGAAATTGTGGTTATTGAGGTTAATAATACTATAGGATCAAAATTACCCCCAAATTCTATGATTTAAGCTGTTTTTGAGGGGTTTTTGAAAAAAAACCACCCGAATCCAAAACACACCCAAATCCGACAAAAATTCTTAAGGGAGGTTTTGCCAAAACGCGTCCGAATCCAAAACACCGCCGCGGAACCGAATCCAAAACCAAAACACAAAACCCGAAAAATGGCCGGTGCACATCTCTAGTATACAGACAGACAGGTTAATTTTGTCAGGCGCTAATTAACCTACCAGTATATTTTTGGATTGTGGGAGGAAACCCACACAAACATGGAGAGATTTTACAAACTCTACACAGTAAGGGCTGTGGTGGGACTCAATCCCAAGACCTCAGTTCTGTGAGGCAATAATTCTAACCATTGCACCATTATACTAATGAGTATACTGTACACTAAGTATTTTTACATACTAAAACATGTGTGTAAAAATCTGTGTATATTTTTCATGATCCTGTAACATAAAAAAAAAGTTTCAAGGTTTTTTTTCCGGTTCTCTACAAGCAAATAATATGGTAGATCTTGACATCGATCCACAAGTGTTTCTCTTCTCAGTGGCTTATTACTGTTGCTGTCTACTCTGTGATTCATTTCTAGAAACCTCACAGTATCATACCATCAGAAGGGAATACACTAACATGTTAGTCATGGGACTCAGAATTAACAGATGAGGAATTATTATTGTAAGTAAGAAATTAAGCTTTGAACTTTTTTGGCATGGGTCACCACGGAAACATTATGCTTTATTAGATTGTGCTTGTGACCTAAGGCTCAGCAGATGTCCTAGATTTTTTTTTACAGGTCCTAGGATTAATAGATATATTCTTCCTTTCTAATATATATTCTGAATAAATCTAACAACTGATATTTTAGAAATCTAACAAGTGATATTATTTTATTAACTGTAATCAAGTTAATTGCATAAATTATTTATTTGTTTATTACTAATATTTGTTGATGTGTGATGGTTTAAATTGGGATGTGTGCCGATCCTTGTGTTTTGGTTGTGGATCTGTATTAACTGCGTGTTTTGGTTTTGCCAAAACCGCCCTCTCGGGAGTTTAGGATTTGGATCTTTGTTCCTACAGTATTATTAACCTGTTCCTACAGTAAACCTAACAGCCACTGGACACAACACAGTCACCTGATTGGATGGACACAGTGAGTGGATGGATTCAGCACAGGAGCCATTGGACACAGGGAGTGGATGGACACAGCACAGCAGCCACTGGTCATAGCACAGTCACTTGTGTGGATGGACACAGTACAGCAGCCACTGGACACGACACAGAACAGCAGCCAGCACATTAGTTTAGACAGTGAGAAATGGCATCATGTCATCGCTGCGGGATCCTTATATAGAATCCAAAACTCGCGAGAATCTGACGCCGGGATGATGGCATTTTGCCTCATTTTGGAATCTGAGCAAGGTGAGAAAACCCGAGCCACCGCTTAGATTCCCTTGGATCCCGGAAGTTCAGGAGGTCTCGTATTTCTGATATACGCATCTGCTCATCTCTAGTTTAAATGGAATATATACCTACCTGTCATAAATGCTAATTGTTTTTCTATGTCATCAGTTGGAAGAGATTTGAAAAGTTTGTGCGTTCTGGCATATCTTTCAAGTGCTCCACAATTTTCCTTATGTTTCAGAACATGTCCTGGCATCAGCATTTGCGGAATACAACCGTCAAAATGAGCTGTAAATATTATGGATATGCCAAACTAGAGTCCATCAGATTGAGTCATCATTGCCTGAGAGAGCTCCATTTCCATCTCTACAGCAAACCCCAACTGATTTGTAGAACTCTATGTAATACAGGTAATGGAGCATCCTCACACATTGTTAGCTTAGGCTGAAATTACCTCCAGTTCTGGCAGAACCCAAAAATGTTTTTATATCATCTATTAACTATTAGATGTTTTTTAGCCACCAGATCTTCACTCTTTACTAGCACACATCCCAACTGCCCTGCACATAACACTGGCGCATGGGGCAATCTAGGAGTATTTAAGTGGAAGGGCAGTGGAATGTTGCTTAGCAACTATAAAGCGCACCACACCTTCAGCATGAGGGGTGATGGTTAGGCTTCTGGGGGAAGGGGAGTTGTGGTTAGAGCTAGGCTGTCAGAGGGGGGTTAGGGTATAGGCTGTGGGAGGGGTGGGTTAGGATTAGTATTAGGGTTTAGGGATTTTAAATGTTGGAATATAGCTGTCAAAGTCTAACCATCAGGATCTCAACCTTCGGGATACTGATACCATTTTTCGTACACGTCAACAAATCTTTGCTGCATATGGAATGGCAACAGATGATGAGAAACTGAGAATAACACCCAACATACATAGAGAAGCAATGCTCATATGCAAAGAGCAGGAACGTCCAGTGACTGGAAAAGGACAAATTGAACTGTTTTGATACATATTCATTCAAAGTATTTTATATTTATATAATTTTATGCATCGCTATACTGTACAAACCATTTTTCATGCACAGATTTACCGCCCAGTTGGGCATATAGTATACCTTGATGTTTCTCTCAAACAATATGCATTTAGCCTGTGGTCTATGCCCTACAGGAAAAAGGGATTGGGTTCTGGTGACCACCATACTGATGTGAGATTCCAAGCTTTAGATTGCCGCCGGGCGAGGGAGCGTAACGACGCCCCTTGCAGGCTCTCTGTGCTCACCACGCAGCGGGCTTGGTGCGCCACAGGTTCCATTCCCACTCTATGGGAATAGTCCCTGTTAGTTGGCATGCCGGGCTGTGAATCAGCTGGGATCCCGGCATTGGTATATTGACCGGTGGTTGCATAACTACATCCCCACACAAAAAAAACAGTTTCTCATACGTCCTAGAGGATGCTGGGGACTCCAAAAGGACCATGGGGTTTAGACGGGATCCGCAGGAGACATGGGCACACTATAAGACTTTGAATGGGTGTGTACTGGCTCCTCCCTCTATGCCCCTTCTCCAGACTCCAGTTAGACTCTGTGCCCATACAGTCTGGTCACACACTGAGGAGCTCTCCTGAGTTTCTCGGAAAAGACTTTATGTTAGGTTTATTATTTTCAGGGAGACCTGTTGCCTACAGGCTCCCTGCATCGTGGGAGTGAGGGGAGAGAAGCAGACCTACTTCTGCTGAGTATAAGGGCTCTGCTTCTTAGGCTACTGGACACCATTAGCTCCAGAGGGTCTGATCACTTGGTTCGCCTAGCTGCTCGTTCCCGGAGCCGCGCCGTCACCCCCCTCACAGAGCCAGAACAAAGAAGCCGGGTGAGTAAAGGAAAAACAGAAGACTTCAGTGACGGCAGAAGACTTCAAGGTATCTGAGGTCCGCGCAGCGGTCGCTCTGTGCGCCATTGCTCCCACACACAAGCGGCACTCACAGGGTGCAGGGCGCAGGGGGGGGCGCCCTGGGCAGCAAAAATACCTCATATACATGCCTGGCAAAGAGGTATAGAGTGCATAGGCACTGTATACTGACCCCCGCCAGTATAAAAAGGTGAAAAATTTGCAGGACTGAAGCACGCCGAGAAGGGGGCGTGGCTTAGTCCTCACAACTCTATACAGCGCCATTTTCTCCTCACAGAGACGCTGGCCCCGCCAAAAACACTGTAGAACAACTAACAGTGATAAAACGAGGGGGGGGGCACAGTTGTTTAGTGCACTATAGTATTGATAAAGCTGGATTCCTTTATCGTATAAACAACCCTTTATGAGGTCTAAGAACACTGTACGCTGTTTACTTAAGAAGTACCGTAAGGGTACGCTAGTTGCGTAACGATCGCTTAGCCGTAGGCGAGACGCTCAAGCGTCACGTTCGCTCACGGCCCAGAGATCACAGGCAGGCACGCTATTGGCTGTTGACTAACGTAATGATTCGCTATGGCGTAGCAGACGCTCGAGACCACGAGGAGAACACCAGCGGCGCAGACGCTCACAACGCTATACCTTTATGTCTAAACCTATTATCAATGAAATACACAGAATACCTTAATGTGAATACAGGGTGTAAGTGCAACCTTGTGTAACCTGACTAACTACAAAGCTGCTTGAGCGTCACCGACGCTCAAGTGAACACTTAACACTGTGAGAAAATACACAGATACTTGTTTAGGGTCCAAAGCCTATTATCTGTATTATGACTATTATACTTGCAAAAAAGAATCACAGTACAAATGATACACTACAATATAACAGAGACTTCCTAACCAAATAACTATACAAGAAATACAATACAATACTAATCAAGGGAAAATACGAGAGAAAGTGAGGAGAGAGAGAGAGAGAGAGAGAGAGAGAGAGAGAGATATGAGAGAAATGGCTCACAGAAAGACAATGATTACGGAGAGAAACTTACGCACAAGGGTAACGATCGCAAGCGCTTCTGGACAGCCAGCTTCCCGATTATCAGCAATGAGAACCGTTTGATGAGAAGTCCCAGCTGGATGCCACAGGCCCGTCTTTTATGCTACTCACACAATGCAATCCAATGGTCCCTACAATCTCATTGTCCATTGGACGCAGGAATTCGGCTTCGCATTATAACAAAGGTCATAGGTTGATTCATACAGGTGGGCTGTGTTGTATCAGTGGCCTTGGTTATGCAACACAATGGGTGATGACCAACACATTCCTGTCTTCTGGAGAGCTATTGTTTGACGAATACAAAACAGAATCCTGTCTGGGTTTTGTTCTATATTCATGATGTCCACTTTCAGTTGAGACAATGACATCTCAGCCCTCATTCTCCTGGATACAAACCCTAATCCATTCGAAAACACAGGTGTTGGCCCTCCTCATTGAGTCTCAAAGCTCAGTGTAATTAAAGACTATTGTACTCCGTCTGCGGGAAAGATACTGATTTGGAGTACAATTGATCTTCAATTACTATTCCGGTGCTTACCTTATGCATGTAAAGATATGAGGCCCTCCCAACATGCAAACTATTGTTTGGGGGATCTCTGAGGTCAAAGAGCCATTTGAGACTCACTGATACCTGTCTACAACTGTTCAGGTGCATGACTAAGTAAGAACAAATAATAATAAATGGACATAACTTCTTATGTCCATAACTATTCGCACGAGCGATTAATCCGCTCCAAACCAACACCGGAATATTGCTATTTAAATACTCTTCCGATGGGTACCAAACACCACTGTATGACTCCTGTTAGACCCTTCCTACAATACAAAGAGGGATTCCTCCGTTCAGGGACATTCTATATTAACCAAACTTTCAGAATCTATCAAAGAGACCATGATCTACAAACTACCTTATTGATGAAAATATGTAACGATTGAGTCGCACGCTACGATTACATAAATTCTACCGTAAATACGCATACCGTGCGCCTGCGGGTGCACGCTATTGCGGGTATGCGCCTTCACGGGAGAGCGTACGCATGCGCAGCGCGGACCAGTGTGCGGTGCAAATATGGCAGTGTGTATGGGGATATTTTTCTGACTTTGACAGTCTACCCTTTGGCAGTCAATAATAACTGCCACCTTCTAAAACATTTCAAAAGGAGAAAAATATAGGTCAGGGGTTAATTCATTTCCATGGTTGGGTAGGGGAGGAGAGAGGAGTAGGTGTGAAGAGGGTATGACATAGTGAGATAGCAGAAGCATGTGTGTATGAGTCCATGTTTGGGGGGTCATGTATCATCGTGCCGTACGTGTTGTAAATCAAGCTTCGAGGTATTGCGAAGTATACATTTGAATTCCTTCTTATCCCGTGGTACAGGTCTGTGGATGGGCTGTCAAACTTTACCGAGCTCTTTTCGGCTTTTGAACAAAATGGGGAGCACATTTTAGTTGATGATACATAAATGGGGGAATATGTGATTGCTGATATCTGTGCCTGTATTCCCTATACTATGTGTGTTATTACCTGAGGGTTGTAGAGATGAAGATGAAGAACACTTATGGAAAATGCAATGATATTCTATGTCAGGTAAATGTACATCTGTCGTCGAAGTTTTGTTCGGTATCAGTTGAAAGTCGTCTTCTTTGCGCTGTTTTGCTCGTTAGGCATGAGCAATAAGCTTTGTCAATGCCATCAGATTTACAAAAAATGTTGGGCTAGCGTAAGTTTAAGAATACTAGGGAAACTGGGGATCCATGGCAAAGTTCATCAAATGTCCATTTCTCAAGTGGTCAAAACTCCTTCTTTGGTCCATCCGTTGTCTGTATAGCGTCTCGTCAACTTCCTCGTCCAAGGGGGTCTTTTTATCTTGGAGAAAAGCAGAAAAACAGGTGAAAGAAACGGACCGTATAATCGCATTTTTCATCACATCCTGGTTTCTATCATTGGGTCATAAATCAAATCCAGGTTAATTACAGTTTCCTCACTCCTCAAGCTCATCACTCTTGTATTTTGTTTGCACTTCATTAAAGCCTGCCCGCATCTAAATATCAATCCAATAAATATAACAACACCCAAAATACATAGGAGAAACTTCCCAACATCCATTATGACTCCTTGAGCCCAGTCTCCCAAACCGGAGAACCAATTTCGCGGGTTCAACCATGACACCCAACTAGTCAGCTCATTACCTACAGCAGCAAGGGTGAGATTGTGTTTTTGACGAAATTCCCACTTCAATTGGAGAATATCGTCCATCTTTTGGTCTATGACCTCTACCGGATCCTCGGTGCTATTTGTGATATACGTGCAACACTTTATGCCGTACTGTGTTGCCAATGTAACACAATATCCGCCTGTTACTGCTGTAAGATAATTAAGAACCATCCTATGCTGAACTAGTTCTGTTTTGTAGGCTTGAAGTTCTCTTCCAGTGTATCTAAACGTGTCATCATACATTTCAGTGATATTATCTAACAAATTTGCAAGCGCAGAGATGTATCTATAATTCATCACTCCTCGAGCGGTACGAGTGAAATCTAACGCCACCAGAACCTGAATCCCGGTGGATTCATGGATTAGATCAGCGGCCGGATGCTCTAACCTTTCTGACAGGTGTCTTTTAACTCGGTGCTCGTAATGAGTGTGAGTATAAGGAGCTTGGGCACCACGGTGTATGTCTTTCATTTTGTCATGTGTTACAGTCATCACTTCAGGCAATACTTTTCCAATATAACACAATCCTTCAGAGTTTGGGGCAAGCCACTTGTACGCCTTTCTCCCGCATATGAAATATGCATCATCGGGGAGAACATATGGGACGGAGATGGACATGACCATATTACAAACCTTCCAGGTGAAATCTCCTGACCCTAATTCTTCCATCTGCTTAATGCACGTATCAGACTGTACGATATGTGCACAGTATCCTGGTGATACTTCTCCAACTCTAGTAATTCTATTTCCTAGGGTGTATCTATACCGGAAAGATTTTCCTCTACTGGCTATGTGGCGTACAAGCTCTGTATCTGTAGGCATTCTATCTGCTCTATGCGAGAAGGTCATGGTTAAGTTGCTCCATGACACTTCCCAATTTCCCGGCTTTCGGGGATTGGAGATGTTGAAACATAAGAGGGACCTATCCACATGGTATTGGTGGAGCTTCAAACTAGGAGGGCTGGAGATATTAAACCTCCTGTCCACCGGTCTCCCACCATTTAGCTCAAGTACCTCCCCTACCATTAAAGGAAATGGTACTAGCCCTGATTTACTATGACCCTGAGGTACTTGAGAGCATACCCAACAATCTGTTTTATTTAACACACTACCCACTAAGGAGTGATAGTCACTCAATGGATGCCGGTCCATATGGATATTAAAACTGGATTGGCATTATAGTTACAGAGCCTACAGATACAGTTTTATTTTTGAACTAACAATCCTTCACAATTGTTTACAAATAACATGGTTGTTAGATCGTGCCCGGTACTCGCCTTTGCTTGGTGATTGGGTTGCTATTGGAAATTTACACCTCCGTCTCAGTCATCAGGACCTGTCTGGATCCTTTCTCGACCTCGCTGGTACTTTCACCGAAACAGACTGCTCTGGTCAACATCTTGGTCAACAGGAAAATCCATATCACAGTCTCCTGGGGCAAGTCCATCTTACAGGAGGAGAAAAGAAGAAATTTGTAAAGGGGGTATAAGAAAACAGTTTGAGGGGGAGAGAACTTGTTACGATAATAAGTTCTCTCGTCTTGTTGTTCTTCTTGTTCTGCTGTCCTCTCAAAGGTGCTGTCTCTCAGTCTTCCAAACGAACATTCTGGTGATGCAATATTCCTTCCTAGCCGGCGATCTTTCTGTAAGGAGCAAAAATCTGGCATTACCATTGGTCCAACTGAGGGGTGACATACCATCTTTAAACCATGAAAACATGAGTGAGAAGAGAGAGAAAACAAAAAAAAAAACAAAAGAGATAGAGAACAATTCATATACATATATACATTACATAACTCGACAATAACCATCAATAAGAAAAGAGAAACAAAACATTTTTAAACATTGTCAACATTAAGAAAACATTGTTAGCATTAGAAAAACATTGTCAGACTTATTAGGCTGTCATATCTATGTGTCTAATGGTCTCCTTGAGCAGTCCCTCCCCACCAGCACCTGCATTACTCCACTGTCTGTATCTGGCCAGAAATACATTGTGGCGGAGGTCATGCTGGGGTTTGGTAGACTTCTGCAAGGACCAAGTGGATATGCAATGTGTGAATTCTTACCACTACTCGTCAGAGATGGGGATAGAGAGAGAGAGAAAAAACATTTTTCACAAATACATTTACAACTTTTCACCTGGTCATTCCTGTGTCTTCAGTGAATGACCTCCCACTTTGTTAACCGTTACCTCAGGCTTACCATCCGTCGTATGCTCATCTTTCTTGACTACCTATCATGGGTGTGGCTCAAAATTCCTCCTATCTGATCTCTGATTATAATGGTGTGTGTTGTAACTTTGCTCATTTCTTGGTCTAGGGGGTCTAACTTTATGTGGGTTATTACAGTTGTTGGCATAATGCCCTTCTCTTCTACAATGGTAACAGATCCTTGGCTTTCTCCAAGTGTCAGTGAACTGGGGTCTTGGCTGATTTGATGCCTCCTCAAACGCTTGGATGCTCATCACCATCAACCGCTTTCCCTGTACCTACCTGATTCCTTGGATACCATGATTATGTCGTTGTCTAGGGAGTTGATATACCTTCTGTGAATCTTTGATCATACAGTTAGATCTTTCCTAGGATCTGGGTAATCAGATATGATTGATCTCAATTCTGTCCGGGACCAGGGATGGCGCATTGCACTGTCCTTGACGGGAATGGTTCCCTGATCGCCAGTCTTCCCATTGGGGACTGTGATCACCCTGACAGGACTAAACTCAATTACATCACCTTGTTTTGGTCTTACAATATGGGGTACATTTGTTTGTGCGTGATATAAAACATTGTACGTACCTGTGGACACGACCTCACCTGACCCTCCGTTAGGGGGTTTGATTATTGCCTTTACCGATTTGATCGTGTCCACCTGGATGTCTTGTAGGATGGCTTCTGGAAGAGGTGCCGACATTGTTCTGGGCTCACTTTCTTGTTTGTATTCCTGAGGGAAGTTTGACATGGGGTGCAACTTGCATAGGTTAATAGTTGTACATTCAACAGTATTACAATAATCATTGTTACATTTATTACACTTATTCTTATGATCTATACTACAGTTGCTAAGAGCGTTTTTATTGTTCAACCTTGTGCTTTTCTCCGCAACCACAATCCTCCCTGATGCCATGTCTCTCTTCTCAAGATAAGAGTCAGAAAAGTCAATTGACTCTCTTTGTAATTCACCTTCCTGTTGCCATAACTGCAAATAATCATAATGTTTACTTCGTCTCTTTGTTGGTTCAATGAGACATATCCTCCTCCTTAAATTTTGTAACACTTTTGGGCTAAAGCTGCCTATATTTGGGAACTTCTCCCCATCATGTACAGTCATTCTTTCCCATTCATCACATAAAACTTCTGTGTGACTTCCATGTTTCTCACACATTATGTACCTGGCCGATCCTACTGGACGGTCTTCTGAATCAACCCGAACCGAGGTTGATCGCCCCCTACCTGAACAACTGGCCCCCATAATCTGCAGGTGTTGCTTACTACTCCTTTGATCTTTATATCACGGTCTTCAGCGAACCCTTACAGCAAACCAAATTATTCAAAATAGGCCGGCGGTGGCGGTTTACCGAGTACCCCACTCACTCGCCCACCTCGACCAATACGACCTGATCACACCGATATGGTGCTGGCGTACTCGATACAGGGCCCTACCAAAAAACCTTCTGTTTACTGGAACATATGAGGGTTACCCGCAGGACACTTACTCTTTCCAGTAAAGGTGGGGTTGTTAGATAGTTCCTGAGTGACCAGCGAACTTCCCTTTAAAAATAAAAAATTACACAAATCACGTCAGAATGTACAAATAGCGTTTGTGACCACTTTACTCTAATGGTATTAGGTCAGATTACTAACTACTGCACACAATTACGTGCGGTACAATCGTTCAGTACATAAGCACTACCTGTTATGTACTGAGAGATCAATGGAATCGAAAATTGCGGCTGCGAATTCCTTCAGCCAGAGCTTCCAATGGCCTATATGGGTTTTAGCACCAACCCCCGGGGTTGTGCTTCTTGTACCTTTATAGCGGACTTCTTTGTCTCCTTATGACCTCCTGGTCTGTTATGACCTCCTGGTCTTGTTCTGTACGACCTCCTGGTCTGACCTCCTGGTCTTGTTCTATACTGGTCCGCTATACTCTAATGCTCAAATATTATGTTTAACCAAGGATGCCTCCTTAGCCACCGTATATGTCACTTACACGTATGTTCCTGACGAGTACCCGACTTTCCTTTTGGTTCAACCTCTAAGTTATATAAACTTATGTAATAATAAAAATACACTCACTCAACACATGTACACTTTCGTTTCTATATCTATTTCTGCGCAGAAATTTTCTTTAGCCCAGCTGTGTTACCAATTAGGAGCAGGATCTGTTAAACTAAATTTCAGATTTCCAAAAATAGACTTGCGTTATTTACCGCGTCGCGTTATCTACCGCTTTGCGCTAATTATCGCTTATCGTGACTTGAGCTACGTGGGCGTAACCGGACGCTACGTTGCGTAATGAACGCTGCGTGCGTCGGCCTTTGGATTGCGTACGCTAGTCTTTGTTAGAGACACGTGTACGCAAAACAAAGATCCACCGTAACACAATATACTTTTATCAATGTAAATGATCCCTGATCATCTACCGCGTACCCCACTGGCTTTGCCTTATCTCCCAGGCAAACCTGTGTGTTTGTCTACACTTTTAACTATTACCTCTATTCTTAAACTATGAAATAACAGCAAGTCTCTTTTAGCACTTTTCTTTCAACTATAAAACTGGCAAACAGGATAGTGATATACGAAAAATGAAATACACAGATGGAAAAGAAATGCAGATATATATATGTATGCGTGCGTATATACGCAAGACAGAAGAAAAATAAACAGTTTTAAAAAAAAGACACAAGCGTTTTGTTCTTACCTCCGGTTCCCGGATTCCTTCAGCACTCTTTATCTAAGCAAAGCAGACGCTTATCCCGTCAGCACTGCGAGACAACCTCCCGCCCTTTGCTGAGGGATAATGTCTGCTGATCTACCTAGTGCAGATATGTGAAGGACTGGACGGCCCCCAATTGATAAAGCTGGATTCCTTTATCGTATAAACAATCCTTTATGAGGTCTAAGAACACTGTACGCTGTTTACTTAAGAAGTACCGTAAGGGTACGCTAGTTGCGTAACGATCGCTTAGCCGTAGGCGAGACGCTCAAGCGTCACGTTCGCTCACGGCCCAGAGATCACAGGCAGGCACGCTATTGGCTGTTGACTAACGTAATGATTCGCTATGGCGTAGCAGACGCTCGAGACCACGAGGAGATCACCAGCGGCGCAGACGCTCACAACGCTATACCTTTATGTCTAAACCTTTTATCAATGAAATACACAGAATACCTTAATGTGAATACAGGGTGTAAGTGCAACCTTGTGTAACCTGACTAACTACAAAGCTGCTTGAGCGTCACCGACGCTCAAGTGAACACTTAACACTATGAGAAAATACACAGATACTTGTTTAGGGTCCAAAGCCTATTATCTGTATTATGACTATTATACTTGCAAAAAAGAATCACAGTACAAATGATACACTACAATATAACAGAGACTTCCTAACCAAATAACTATACAAGAAATACAATACAATACTAATCAAGGGAAAATACGAGAGAAAGTGAGGAGAGAGAGAGAGAGAGAGATATGAGAGAAATGGCTCACAGAAAGACAATGATTACGGAGAGAAACTTACGCACAAGGGTAACGATCGCAAGCGCTTCTGGACAGCCAGCTTCCCGATTATCAGCAATGAGAACCGTTTGATGAGAAGTCCCAGCTGGATGCCACAGGCCCGTCTTTTATGCTACTCACACAATGCAATCCAATGGTCCCTACAATCTCATTGTCCATTGGACGCAGGAATTCGGCTTCGCATTATAACAAAGGTCATAGGTTGATTCATACAGGTGGGCTGTGTTGTATCAGTGGCCTTGGTTATGCAACACAATGGGTGATGACCAACACATTCCTGTCTTCTGGAGAGCTATTGTTTGACGAATACAAAACAGAATCCTGTCTGGGTTTTGTTCTATATTCATGATGTCCACTTTCAGTTGAGACAATGACATCTCAGCCCTCATTCTCCTGGATACAAACCCTAATCCATTCGAAAACACAGGTGTTGGCCCTCCTCATTGAGTCTCAAAGCTCAGTGTAATTAAAGACTATTGTACTCCGTCTGCGGGAAAGATACTGATTTGGAGTACAATTGATCTTCAATTACTATTCCGGTGCTTACCTTATGCATGTAAAGATATGAGGCCCTCCCAACATGCAAACTATTGTTTGGGGGATCTCAGAGGTCAAAGAGCCATTTGAGACTCACTGATACCTGTCTACAACTGTTCAGGTGCATGACTAAGTAAGAACAAATAATAATAAATGGACATAACTTCTTATGTCCATAACTATTCGCACGAGCGATTAATCCGCTCCAAACCAACACCGGAATATTGCTATTTAAATACTCTTCCGATGGGTACCAAACACCACTGTATGACTCCTGTTAGACCCTTCCTACAATACAAAGAGGGATTCCTCCGTTCAGGGACATTCTATATTAACCAAACTTTCAGAATCTATCAAAGGGACCATGATCTACAAACTACCTTATTAATGAAAATATGTAACGATTGAGTCGCACGCTACGATTACATAAATTCTACCGTAAATACGCATACCGTGCGCCTGCGGGTGCACGCTATTGCGGGTATGCGCCTTCACGGGAGAGCGTACGCATGCGCAGCGCGGACCAGTGTGCGGTGCAAATATGGCAGTGTGTATGGGGATATTTTTCTGACTTTGACAGTATGAATGCCAAATTGATTTCTCACAAACATTTAAAATGCCCGCTCTAATATATATTGCAGACGCCAGGCACATCTTATTACCATATACGATAAAAGTGCGCTGTACATCGCAAAACACTGTATCCCATAAGAGAAAACAATACACCCCCACATTATCTGAGTTCCAAAGCTCATTGATGTATATTTGTTATTAAAAAGGATATGGATTCAATATATATTACAAAGTACAGTATACCTATAGTTACATGGTTACAACTCACACAGTAAGCAGTTAGAACATAGTTACATATAGTTATATACAATTACATACAATTTCAGTTACATGCCAGCGATACAATTACCATTCCCTCCAATGTAGCTTAGGTCTCCCTCTCTCTGTAAATAAATACAGGAACTGAACTGCTAGCAACTCCTCCATCATCCTCTGAGACCACACAGCCACTCTGAGACCAAAAAGCAAGTGAGCTCCAGTGTAATCAATAAGTTATCTAGTTTCTGGGGGAGGGGACTCATGAGTCACCAGTTTCTTTGCATATGCTGATCAGGTTCAGCCCTGAAGACTGCCAAAGGGCTGGCCTAAGTTCCCTGTTCACTGTATCATTCATTGTTCTAACAAAGTGATTTTAGCTTTTATACATTCAATCATAACTATCCGCTGCAATGTCCTACAACTTAATAACAAGTAGCAAATTAATCTACACACCAATCTGCTTGTTTTAAAAGTAAACATGACAGGTGTATCTGGTTCCGTTCAAATAATACACATTCATGACATTAATTCATTAGGTGATTTTAAATCACCATGATGTCTGGCGCTTGATATTATTATAATTATGTACTGTATGAAATAAGTGTCGAATCCATCTCTGTGGCATGTCCGTGTAAATGCGTGTGTTACCATATATTGCTGTGCTCGCTGCGCTTATTTGCAAGTATAGCGACTTAAATGTGTGTAGTTTGTATGTTTTCTCTATCTCTATGTAATATTTTTGACTTTGACAATAGGTTCATAAATGAAGCACTATATATATATATATATATATATATATATAAAATAAATGAGCGTGTGGTTAATGAGTTGTAAAAAGTTTCTGTGTTTTCCCTGTCAGATACTGGAATCTACCCATTATAGCGATGTCAGTGGGTGTTTTAGTACACGTGTGTCGACATGTGTGAGTGCTCTGCCACAAACAGCTATGGGAATCCCTCTGTCGGCATTGCTGACTCCTGATGGTACTTGATTCAGGAGATGAAATGTCAGTAGTTGTAAGCTTTTCCAAAGTAAACACTGTATGGGAGACACAGTTGTATGTGGGTGACCTTGTCGGCACCAACTGTTATAACTGGGTGTAAATTAACATGATAATGTAAAAACCTATACCTGTATATATATATATATATATATATATATGGTCGGAGGAAGGGGCTAGTCCCCGAAACGTCACATTAAAGGTTGCCCTGCGGGGTTTTTTCTTTACCTACATCATTTTGCCAAGTCTTTGAGTGCCGCCCTCTCCAAGGTATTATATATATATATATATATATATATATATATATATATATTAGTGATGTGCACCGGACATTTTTCGGGTTTTGTGTTTTGGTTTTGGATTCGGTTCCGCGGCCGTGTTTTGGATTCGGCCGCGTTTTGCCAAAACCTCCCTGAAAATTTTGTGTCGGATTCGGTTGTGTTTTGGATTTGTTTTTTTTTACAAAACCCCCTCAAAAACAGCTTCAATCATAGAATTTGGGGGTCATTTTGATCCCATAGTATTATTAACCTCAATAACCAAAATTTCCACTCATTTTCAGTCTATTCTGAACACCTCACACCTCACAATATTATTTTTAGTCCTACAATTTGCACCGAGGTCGCTGGATGACTAAGCTAAGCGACATAAGTGGCCGACACAAACACCTGGCCCATCTAGGAGTGGTACTGCAGTGTCAGGCAGGATGGCACTTCAAAAAAATAGTCCCCAAACAGCACATGATGCAAAGAAAAAAAGAGGTGCACCAAGGTCGCTGGATGGCTAAGCTAAGCGACCCAAGTGGCCGACGCAAACACCTGGCTCATCTAGGAGTGGCACTGCAGTGTCAGGCAGGATGGCACTTCAAAAAAATAGTCCCCAAACAGCACATGATGCAAAGAAAAAAAGAGGCGCAATGAGGTAGCTGTGTGACTAAGCTAAGCGACCCAAGTGGCCGACACAAACACCTGGCCCATCTAGGAGTGGCACTGCAGTGTCAGACAGGATAGCACTTCCAAAAATAGTCCCCAAACAGCACAAAGAAAAATGAAAGAAAAAAAGAGGTGCAGGCATCGCAACCGACACAATTGGAGTCTCCTTGGGGATTTGTGATTTAGAAGAACGCACAGTTCTTTGCTGTGCTTTTGCCATCTTAACTCTTTTAAGTTTTCTAGCAGGAGGATGAGTGCTTCCATCCTCAGGTGAAGCTGAACCACTAGCCTTGAACATAGGCCAGGGCCTCAGCCGTTCCTTGCCACTCTGTGTCGTAAATGGCACATTGGCAAGTTTACGCTTCTCCTCAGACTATTTTGATTTAGATTTTTGGGTCATTTTACTGAGCTTTATTTTTTTGGTTTTACATGCTCTCTACTATGACATTGTGCATCGGCCTTGGCATTTCATCGTCTCGGCCATGACTAGTGGCAGCAGCTTCAGCACGAGGTGGAAGTGGATCTTGATCTTTCCCTATTTTACCCTCCACATTTTTGTTCTCCATTTTTTAATGTGTGGAATTATATGCCAGTATCAATAGCAATGGCCTACTACTATATATACTGCGCACAACTGAAATGCACCACAGGTATGGATGGATAGTATACTTGACGACACAGAGATAGGTAGAGCAGTGGCCTCCTGTACCGTACTGCTATATATTATATACTGGTGGTCAGCAAACTGTGCAAAACTGAAATGCACCACAGGTATGGATGGATAGTATACTTGACGACACAGAGGTAGGTAGAGCAGTGGCTTACTGTACCCTACTGCTATATATTATATACTGGTGGTCAGCAAACTGTGCAAAACTGAAATGCACCACAGGTATGGATGGATAGTATAATTGACGACACAGAGGTAGGTAGAGCAGTGGCCTTCTGTACCGTACTGATATATATTATATACTGGTGGTCAGCAAAATTATGCACTGTACTCCTACTATATACTACAATGCAGCACAGATATGGAGCGTTTTTCAGGCAGAGAACGTATAATACTGGTGGTCACTGGTCACTGGTCAGCAAAACTCTGCACTGTACTCCTCCTATATAATACTGGTGGTACCCAGTCCCCACAATAAAGCAGTGTGAGCACAGATATATGCAGCACACTGAGCACAGATATGGAGCGTTTTTCAGGCAGAGAACGTATAATACTGGTGGTCACTGGTCACTGGTCAGCAAAACTCTGCACTGTACTCCTCCAATATAATACTGGTGGTCCCCAGTCCCCACAATAAAGCAGTGTGAGCACAGATATATGCAGCACACTGAGCACAGATATGGAGCGTTTTTCAGGCAGAGAACGTATAATACTGGTGGTCACTGGTCACTAGTCAGCAAAACTCAGCACTGTACTCCTCCTATATAATACTGGTGGTCCCCAGTCCCCACAATAAAGCAGTGTGAGCACAGATATATGCAGCACATTGAGTACAGATATGGAGCGTTTTTCAGGCAGAGAACGTATAATACTGGTGGTCACTGGTCAGCAAAACTCTGCACTGTACTCCTCCTATATAATATACTGGTGGTCCCCAGTCCCCACAATAAAGCAGTGTGAGCACAGATATATGCAGCACACTGAGCACAGATATGGAGCGTTTTTCAGGCAGAGAACGTATAATACTGGTGGTCACTGGTCAGCAAAACTCTGCACTGTACTCCTCCTATATAATACTGGTGGTCCCCAGTCCCCACAATAAAGCAGTGTGAGCACAGATATATGCAGCACACTGAGCACAGATATGGAGCGTTTTTCAGGCAGAGAACGTATAATACTGATGGTCACTGGTCAGCAAAACTCTGCACTGTACTCCTCCTATATAATATACTGGTGGTCCCCAGTCCCCACAATAAAGCAGTGTGAGCACAGATATATGCAGCACATTGAGCACAGATATGGAGCGTTTTTCAGGCAGAGAACGTATAATACTGGTGGCCACTGGTCAGCAAAACTCTGCACTGTACTCCTCCTATATAATATACTGGTGGTCCCCAGTCCCCACAATAAAGCAGTGTGAGCACAGATATATGCAGCACACTGAGCACAGATATGGAGCGTTTTTCAGGCAGAGAACGTATAATTAGTGATGAGCGGGTTCGGTTCCTCGGAATCCGAACCCCCCCGAACTTCAGCCTTTTTACACGGGTCCGAGGCAGACTCGGATCTTCCCACCTTGCTCGGTTAACCCGAGCGCGCCCGAACGTCATCATCCCGCTGTCGGATTCTCGCGAGGCTCGGATTCTATCGCGAGACTCGGATTCTATATAAGGAGCCGCGCGTCGCCGCCATTTTCACACGTGCATTGAGATTGATAGGGAGAGGACGTGGCTGGCGTCCTCTCCGTTTAGAAAATAGAAATAGAGAGTGAGAGTGAGACACTTGATTTACTGGAGCTTAGGAAGTTAGGAGTACTCAAAGAGTGCAGAGTTTACTAGTGACTGACCAGTGACCACTGACCACCAGTGCAGTTTTATTATTATTTAATATAATCCGTTCTCTGCCTGAAAAAAAATGATACACAGTGTGACACAGTCACATACCATATCTGTGCTCAGCCTCAGTGTGCTGCATCATCTATGTAATACTGTATATCTGACTGTGCTGAGTGCTCACTGCTCACACAGCTTAATTGTGGGGGAGACTGGGGAGCAGTTATAGCAGGAGTACATATTTTAACAGTGCACACTTTTGCTGCCAGAGTGCCACTGCCAGTGTGACTGACCAGTGACCACTGACCACCAGTATATTGTGATTGTCTGCCTGAAAAAGTTAAACACTCGTCGTGTGGTGTTTTTATTCTATAAACGCATTCTGCTGACAGTGTCCAGCAGGTCCGTCATTATATAATATATACCTGTCCGGCTGCAGTAGTGATATATATATATTTTTTATATCATTATCATCCAGTCTATATTAGCAGGAGACGCAGTACGGTAGTCCATGGCTGTAGCTACCTCTGTGTCGGCATCGCTCGTCCATCCATAATTGTATACCACCTATCACCTACCCGTGGTGTTTTTTTTTCTTTCTATCTTCTTGATACTTGTAGCTTACTTTAGGAGTCTGCAGTGCTGAGCTGACAGTGTCCAGCAGGTCCGTCATTATATAATATATACCTGTCCGGCTGCAGTAGTGATATATATATTTTATATCATTATCATCCAGTCTATATTAGCAGCAGACGCAGTACGGTAGTCCACGGCTGTAGCTACCTCTGTGTCGGCAGTCGCTCGTCCATCCATAATTGTATACCACCTATCACCTACCCGTGGTGTTTTTTTTTCTTCTATCTTCTTGATACTAGTAGCTTACTTTAGGAGTCTGCAGTGCTGAGCTGACAGTGTCCAGCAGGTCCGTCATTATATAATATATACCTGTCCGGCTGCAGTAGTGATATATATATATTTTTTATATCATTATCATCCAGTCTATATTAGCAGCAGACGCAGTACGGTAGTCCACGGCTGTAGCTACCTCTGTGTCGGCAGTCGCTCGTCCATCCATAATTGTATACCACCTACCCGTGGTGTTTTTTTTTCTTCTATCTTCTTGATACTAGTAGCTTACTTTAGGAGTCTGCAGTGCTGAGCTGACAGTGTCCAGCAGGTCCGTCATTATATAATATATACCTGTCCGGCTGCAGTAGTGATATATATATATTTTTTATATCATTATCATCCAGTCTATATTAGCAGCAGACGCAGTACGGTAGTCCACGGCTGTAGCTACCTCTGTGTCGGCAGTCGCTCGTCCATCCATAATTGTATACCACCTACCCGTGGTGGTTTTTTTTCTTCTATCTTCTTGATACTAGTAGCTTACTTTAGGAGTCTGCAGTGCTGAGCTGACAGTGTCCAGCAGGTCCGTCATTATATAATATATACCTGTCCGGCTGCAGTAGTGATATATATATATTTTTTATATCATTATCATCCAGTCTATATTAGCAGCAGACGCAGTACGGTAGTCCACGGCTGTAGCTACCTCTGTGTCGGCAGTCGCTCGTCCATCCATAATTGTATACCACCTACCCGTGGTGTTTTTTTTTTTTCTATCTTCTTGATACTAGTAGCTTACTTTAGGAGTCTGCAGTGCTGAGCTGACAGTGTCCAGCAGGTCCGTCATTATATAATATATACCTGTCCGGCTGCAGTAGTGATATATATATATTTTTTATATCATTATCATCCAGTCTATATTAGCAGCAGATGCAGTACGGTAGTCCACGGCTGTAGCTACCTCTGTGTCGGCAGTCGCTCGTCCATCCATAATTGTATACCACCTGCCCGTGGTGTTTTTTATTTTCCTATCTTCTTGATACTAGTAGCTTACTTTAGGAGTCTGCAGTGCTGAGCTGACAGTGTCCAGCAGGTCCGTCATTATATAATATATACCTGTCCGGCTGCAGTAGTGATATATATACATTTTTTATATCATTATCATCCAGTCTATATTAGCAGCAGACGCAGTACGGTAGTCCACGGCTGTAGCTACCTCTGTGTCGGCAGTCGCTCGTCCATCCTTAATTGTATACCACCTACCCGTGGTGTTTTTTTTTTTCTTCTATCTTCTTGATACTAGTAGCTTACTTTAGGAGTCTGCAGTGCTGAGCTGACAGTGTCCAGCAGGTCCGTCATTATATAAAATATACCTGTCCGGCTGCAGTAGTGATATATATATATTTTTTAAATCATTATCATCCAGTCTATACTAGCAGCAGACGCAGTACGGTAGTCCACGGCTGTAGCTACCTCTGTGTCGGCAGTCGCTCGTCATCCATAAGTATACTAGTATCCATCCATCTCCATTGTTTACCTGAGGTGCCTTTTAGTTGTGCCTATTAAAATATGGAGAACAAAAATGTTGAGGTTCCAAAAATAGGGAAAGATCAAGATCGACTTCCACCTCGTGCTGAAGCTGCTGCCACTAGTCATGGCCGAGACGATGAAATGCCATCAACGTCGTCTGCCAAGGCCGATGCCCAATGTCATAGTACAGAGCATGTAAAATCCAAAACACCAAATATCAGTAAAAAAAGAACTCAAAAATCTAAAATAATATTGTCGGAGGAGAAGCGTAAACTTGCCAATATGCCATTTACCACACGGAGTGGCAAGGAACGGCTGAGGCCCTGGCCTATGTTCATGGCTAGTGGTTCAGCTTCACATGAGGATGGAAGCACTCAGCCTCTCGCTAGAAAAATGAAAAGACTCAAGCTGGCAAAAGCACAGCAAAGAACTGTGCGTTCTTCGAAATCCCAAATCCACAAGGAGAGTCCAATTGTGTCGGTTGCGATGCCTGACCTTCCCAACACTGGATGTGAAGAGCATGCGCCTTCCACCATTTGCACGCCTCCTGCAAGTGCTGGAAGGAGCACCCGCAGTCCAGTTCCTGATAGTCAGATTGAAGATGTCAGTGTTGAAGTACACCAGGATGAGGAGGATATGGGTGTTGCTGGCGCTGGGGAGGAAATTGACCAGGAGGATTCTGATGGTGAGGTGGTTTGTTTAAGTCAGGCACCCGGGGAGACACCTGTTGTCCGTGGGAGGAATATGGCCATTGACATGCCTGGTGAAAATACCAAAAAAATCAGCTCTTCGGTGTAGAAGTATTTCACCAGAAATGCGGACAACATTTGTCAAGCCGTGTGTTGCCTTTGTCAAGCTGTAATAAGTAGGGGTAAGGACGTTAACCACCTCGGAACATCCTCCCTTATACGTCACCTGCAGCGCATTCATCATAAGTCAGTGACAAGTTCAAAAACTTTGGGCGACAGCGGAAGCAGTCCACTGACCAGTAAATCCCTTCCTCTTGTAACCAAGATCACGCAAACCACCCCACCAACTCCCTCAGTGTCAATTTCCTCCTTCCCCAGGAATGCCAATAGTCCTGCAGGCCATGTCACTGGCAATTCTGACGAGTCCTCTCCTGCCTGGGATTCCTCCGATGCATCCTTGTGTGTAACGCCTACTGCTGCTGGCGCTGCTGTTGTTGCTGCTGGGAGTCGATGGTCATCCCAGAGGGGAAGTCGTAAGACCACTTTTACTACTTCCACCAAGCAATTGACTGTCCAACAGTCCTTTGCGAGGAAGATGAAATATCACAGCAGCCATCCTGCTGCAAAGCGGATAACTGAGGGCTTGGCATCCTGGGCGGTGAGAAACGTGGTTCCGGTATCCATCATTACTGCAGAGCCAACTAGAGACTTGTTGGAGGTATTGTGTCCCCGGTAACAAATACCATCTAGGTTCCATTTCTCTAGGCAGGCGATACCGAAAATGTACACAGACCTCAGAAAAAGACTCACCAGTGTCCTAAAAAATGCAGTTGTACCCAATGTCCACTTAACCACGGACATGTGGACAAGTGGAGCAGGGCAGGCTCAGGACTATATGACTGTGACAGCCCACTGGGTAGATGTATGGACTCCCGCCACAAGAACAGCAGCGGCGGCACCAGTAGCAGCATCTCACAAACGCCAACTCTTTCCTAGGCAGGCTACGCTTTGTATCACCGCTTTCCAGAATACGCACACAGCTGAAAACCTCTTACGGCAACTGAGGAAGATCATCGCGGAATGGCTTACCCCAATTGGACTCTCCTGTGGATTTGTGGCATCGGACAACGCCAGCAATATTGTGTGTGCATTAAATCTGGGCAAATTCCAGCACGTCCCATGTTTTGCACATACCTTGAATTTGGTGGTGCAGAATTATTTAAAAAACGACAGGGGCGTGCAAGAGATGCTGTCGGGGGCCAGAAGAATTGCGGGACACTTTCGGCGTACAGGCACCACGTACAGAAGACTGGAGCACCACCAAAAACGCCTGAACCTGCCCTGCCATCATCTGAAGCAAGAAGTGGTAACGAGGTGGAATTCAACCCTCTATATGCTTCAGAGGTTGGAGGAGCAGCAAAAGGCCATTCAAGCCTGTACAACTGAGCACGATATAGGAGGTGGAATGCACCTGTCTCAAGCGCAGTGGAGAATGATTTCAACGTTGTGCAAGGTTCTGCTGCCCTTTGAACTTGCCACACGTGAAGTCAGTTCAGACACTGCCAGCCTGAGTCAGGTCATTCCCCTCATCAGGCTTTTGCAAAAGAAGCTGGAGACATTGAAGGAGGAGCTAAGACAGAGCGATTCCGCTAGGCATGTGGGACTTGTGGATGGAGCCCTTAATTCGCTTAACAAGGATTCATGGGTGGTCAATCTGTTGAAATCAGAGCACTACATTTTGGCCACCGTGCTCGATCCTAGATTTAAAACCTACCTTGGATCTCTCTTTCCGGCAGACACAAGTCTGCTGGGGTTCAAAGAACTGCTGGTGAGAAAATTGTCAAGTCAAGCGGAACGCGACCTGTCAACATCTCCTCCTTCACATTCTCCCGCAACTGGAGGTGCGAGGAAAAGGCTCAGAATTCCGAGCCCACCCGCTGGCGGTGATGCAGGGCAGTCTGGAGCGACTGCTGATGCTGACATCTGGTCCGGACTGAAGGACCTGACAACGATTACGGACATGTCGTCTACTGTCACTGCATATGATTCTCTCCCCATTGAAAGAATGGTGGAGGATTATATGAGTGACCGCATCCAAGTAGGCACGTCACACAGTCCGTACTTATACTGGCAGGAAAAAGAGGCAATTTGGAGGCCCTTGCACAAACTGGCTTTATTCTACCTAAGTTGCCCTCCCACAAGTGTGTACTCCGAAAGAGTGTTTAGTGCCGCCGCTCACCTTGTCAGCAATCGGCGTACGAGGTTACATCCAGAAAATGTGGAGAAGATGATGTTCATTAAAATGAATTATAATCAATTCCTCCGTGGAGACATTGACCAGCAGCAATTGCCTCCACAAAGTACACAGGGAGCTGAGATGGTGGATTCCAGTGGGGACGAATTGATAATCTGTGAGGAGGGGGATGTACACGGTGATATATCGGAGGATGATGATGAGGTGGACATCTTGCCTCTGTAGAGCCAGTTTGTGCAAGGAGAGATTAATTGCTTCTTTTTTGGTGGGGGTCCAAACCAACCCGTCATTTCAGTCACAGTCGTGTGGCAGACCCTGTCACTGAAATGATAGGTTGGTTAAAGTGTGCATGTCCTGTTTATACAACATAAGGGTGGGTGGGAGGGCCCAAGGACAATTCCATCTTGCACCTCTTTTTTCTTTCATTTTTCTTTGCGTCATGTGCTGTTTGGGGAGTGTTTTTTGGAAGGGCCATCCTGCGTGACACTGCAGTGCCACTCCTAGATGGGCCAGGTGTTTGTGTCGGCCACTTGGGTCGCTTATCTTAGTCACACAGCTACCTCATTGCGCCTCTTTTTTTCTTTGCGTCATGTGCTGTTTGGGGAGTAGTTTTTTGAAGGGCCAGCCTGCGTGACACTGCAGTGCCACTCCTAGATGGGCCAGGTGTTTGTGTCGGCCACTTGGGTCGCTTATCTTAGTCACACAGCTACCTCATTGCGCCTCTTTTTTTCTTTGCATCATGTGCTGTTTGGGGAGTAGTTTTTTGAAGGGCCAGCCTGCGTGACACTGCAGTGCCACTCCTAGATGGGCCAGGTGTTTGTGTCGGCCACTTGGGTCGCTTATCTTAGTCACACAGCTATCTCATTGCGCCTCTTTTTTTCTTTGCGTCATGTGCTGTTTGGGGAGTAGTTTTTTGAAGGGCCAGCCTGCGTGACACTGCAGTGCCACTCCTAGATGGGCCAGGTGTTTGTGTCGGCCACTTGGGTCGCTTATCTTAGTCACACAGCTACCTCATTGCGCCTCTTTTTTTCTTTGCGTCATGTGCTGTTTGGGGAGTAGTTTTTTGAAGGGCCAGCCTGCGTGACACTGCAGTGCCACTCCTAGATGGGCCAGGTGTTTGTGTCGGCCACTTGGGTCGCTTATCTTAGTCACACAGCTACCTCATTGCGCCTTTTTTTTTCTTTGCGTCATGTGCTGTTTGGGGAGTATTTTTTGGAAGGGACATCCTGCCTGACACTGCAGTGCCACTCCTAGATGGGCCAGGTGTTTGTGTCGGCCACTTGGGTCGCTGAGCTTAGTCATCCAGCGACCTCGGTGCAAATTTTAGGACTAAAAATAATATTGTGAGGTGTGAGGTGTTCAGAATAGACTGAAAATGAGTGGAAATTATGGTTATTGAGGTTAATAATACTATGGGATCAAAATGACCCCCAAATTCAATGATTTAAGCTGTTTTTTAGGTTTTTTGAAAAAAACACCCGAATCCAAAACACACCCGAATCCGACAAAAAAAATTCGGTGAGGTTTTGGCAAAACGCGTTCGAACCCAAAACACGGCCGCGGAACCGAACCCAAAACCAAAACACAAAACCCGAAAAATTTCCGGTGCTCATCACTACGTATAATACTGGTGGTCACTGGTCAGCAAAACTCTGCACTGTACTCCTCCTATAATAGTGCTGGTCCCCAGTCCCCACAATAAAGCAGTGTGAGCACAGATATATGCAGCACACTGAGCACAGATATGGAGCGTTTTTCAGGCAGAGAACGTATAATACTGGTGGTCACTGGTCAGCAAAACTCTGCACTGTACTCCTCCTATAATACTGCTGGTCCCCAGAATAAAGATATTTGCAGCCCCCTGAAACAAAGTGAGAGGACGCCAGCCACGCCCTCTCACTATCATTTCCAATGCACGAGTGAAAAATGGCGACGATGCGCGGCTCCTTATATAGAATCTGAATCTCGCGAGAATCCGACAGCGGGATGATGATGTTCGGGCGCGCTCGGGTTAACCGAGCAAGGCGGGAGGATCCGAGTCGCTCGGACCCGTGAAAAAAAAGGTGAAGTTCGGGCGGGTTCGGATCCCGAGGATCCGAACCCGCTCATCACTAATAAATATATATATATATATATACACATATATATATATATATATATATAAACAATAGGCAAGAACCCACAGCACTCATACATCCGCGGTGCCAGTGGTATTGTGACCACACTATTTAAATAAAAAATCATACAAATTCAGCACTCACCTAATATTAACACTTCAAACTGTAATTCATATGAATTCAGGGAATGTTAGTTCCAAAATATTGCAATAGTTTGTTAAGCTGACCAGCCCCTTCACGGCCTTCCCATTTGGTCAGTCCCTACACTGACTTACACAAATCTGAGCAATGCTCACAGGCATCTTTTGGATTTTAAATGCACTGCATGCTTGTGTGCGACTCGGCGGCTTCCTCAGAGAGAATGAGGAAGCCGCCGAGTCGCACACAGGCGGGGAAACGCGTTAGAGTGCTATCCTCGCTTGGGATCAATTGCCGTTTCTAAACAGCACCACAAGCGTGAGGACCGGCTAGGAGTCCAAGGAGTGAGACGTCACCCCGGTTAATCACCATCCAGGTCTGAAGACACGCAGAGTTGCTGCTTAATAAGCGTGGCCACGCTGGACTGTTAAGTATATAACTATTTTACTAAAAGCTGTTGCAGTGGATATATTGGAGCAAAGGGATTCCTGCACTAATACGCTTTATACTAATAAGTTCTGTGCTTTGAACTTTATTAACCTCCATCAGCTGAATGAGTTTCCATGCTTTGAACTTTTTCTGATGATTTCAAGTCTTCCATTATGGCATGATTAATGACTACTAACATCTAGTGCACTTAATAAGCTTATTAACCCCGGAGTGGCTATATTATATTATATATTATATATGTTCTAAGTGAGATTAGGAAAACACCGGCCGTGTGATATATGTTTGTCATGTACTGGTTAAATAAATGTTATATGTTTTAAATATACATTGATTTGGACAGCGCTTCATTATTGTGTATATAAATTACCAGATATAGATGAAAAAAGGCGTTTCAAGTATGTAAGTCCACAGCAGCTGCAGCGACTCCATCACCTTCCGTCTGGTTGAAAGCCCAGGATCTCCCTCCAGTGGTCAAGTATATATAGCTATGAAACGCCTTTTTTCATCTATATCTGGTAATTGCCCATCTTTGGACTCCCCACGTGGATATTCTATTTGCTGCTAGACACATTGCACTTTGTGTTATATTTCTTTGCCGCTACTGCATTGACAACTGTGTGTGGACTTATGTTTTTATGTGTGCATATTAAATGTTTTTAAACTTACAAACGTTAATACACTCTTTGAAACTGTGCTTCACTATATGCACTTTCTTTTCCTCTGTTTTGGAACGTCACGCATGAGGACTACTGACTACAGTGGCTCTCTGATCTTCATCTGATGCGCTAGGTTGTATGTATCGGTGCCATATTGTTCGATGAATACTATGTCTTATGTCGACCATAATGTTTCCTGGTTAGATCCACAACATTGGCATTCAGTACATGTTCATACACATTCAGAACACATTAATGTCACTAGGGACCCTGCTGTTCCTGACAATATATATATATGTATGATGTATATATAGATATATGTGTGTATATGTGTATTTAAATATGTATATTCATAGTACGTTTCTAATGAATGCTGAAGTAAAGTTGTTCCTTCTCATGTGCTGGTTGCTCTGTTGATAAAGCTCTAGGTCAGCCTGACGAGATGGTCTCAAATCCTCACGAGGAGTCCGAGTGTTTATTCTTTTCCTGCCGTGGATAGAATAAAGTGAAAGTCAACCCCTGGTCTGCATGGGGCCCTGTCACAAAGGATCATATACAGGAAGCTAAGTGATATTTTAATTATATGCTTTGATGATATTTGTATTACATATGCATGGGGGAGTGCTTGTATTCAGAAATGGTCGGTTACCTTGGCATCCGATATAATTACCCTAGAGAGAGAGGGGATATTCCTTAAGTTGGGTCTTATCTAGAACATTGCAGCATGCTGCCGTGCGACTACAAGAGGTATGGGCCTCTTGGGTTTGCGGGCCACTTCCATGGCCCTCTTGACTAGGAGGGCATTGTGGATTTACCAAGGGCATGCTGAGGCTGCCTCCGAGGAATACTGGAGTATCTTCCCTAGGAAGGTGTAACTTGGTTTGGGGATGGCTTTGTTAAGTTGATCTCGGCAGATACCACTGGTAAGTCTACCTTCTTGAGATATGTCCCTCACAACGGTTGGTGACACATTTTTTGTAGGATGCAGTCATTTGACCAGTTGGATACCATTTTTTTCCCTTCTTTGCAGGTAGAGGAAGGTGAAAAGGTAAGAGGTCTGCAGACTTTTCAAGTTCGCAGAAGCAGATATCGTTCTCTGTTTCTACCACATCCACCGCATGTCGCTGGGTCTATCTTGCTGGAGCCCACACAGGTGGGAACTCGTCTAATACTCTTCAGTCAGTCCTGGAATGGACTTGGACCAGTGAGTTAAGAATAGAGTCCAAAGGAGGACATACTGGAGTTTCCAGATGATTCCCCTCACTGATTTTTCAAATAGAACTCACGATTCTCCTCTGGACGGGGAAGTAGTATGCAACGCCGTACAAGAGTTGGGTCAGGATCAGGAAATTGTCCTGCTGTCTGACACACAAAAAAAAAAGAAGAAGCTGTTATTCAAGCTTTTTCGTGCTTCTGAGCCCGGACAGCTCGGTCAGAACAATCCCCAAAAGATTTCTACTTAAGAAGTTGATCTACAAGATGGAATCTCTCAGGGCAGGGATCTCCAACCTCTAAAAGAAGAAAGAGGGTTTACTTTAAATGCGGTTTCATCCGCATTAAGCTTACCTGGGTGATGGCAGTGTGATGGTTTTCCTTCAATAGTAAGAGCCATTAGTATTATTCTGTACTGGGACGCTCTCCTGACTACGGCGAGGTCTGGAAACAAGTGGTACAAATCGTTGTTTCTCTCTGACAGTCTTCAACACAGAGAATTGCTGTTGATCCCGACGACGCAGATGTCGGAGTTGGGAATAAGATTAGATACTGAACTGTTGAGAGTTTGTTTTTCCTGTGGAAAGAGATCTGAGGATCCAAAGTCGGATCAGATTTGCAACAGTGTAAACCCATCAATACGTTCCATTGATGAACAAGATGGTTGCGGCCTATGAGGCCATTCGGTGAGCAGGTCAAATGCCAGAGTGGTTTTTGCGGGACCAGTTGGACATGTGGTCCGGATCTCACCTGCACATGCACCGGAAAATAATCCTATTTTCCAGAACCAGGATATCTCTTCTGTGATGGCTTCACAGTTTGCACCTCCTAGAGTGACGAAGGTTCAGGATCCAGGATTAGATCCTGGTGTCCATGGATACAAGTCTTCGAGGCTGGGGAGCAGTCTTTCCAGGCGAAGAGTTTCCAGGGGAAAAGGTCAAGCCGGGTAGCTTGTCTGCAATAAGCATTCTTGAATTAAGAGCTATTTACAACGGAACATCTTCTTCACGATCTGCCCGTCTTAATTCTGTCGGACGACTTAACAGCAGTGGCGTAAGTAAGCCGCTAGGGCGGAACGAGGAGAAAAGCGGCAATGGCAGAAGTCGCAAAAGATTTCTGATGGGCGAAAGGGCATGTAAACGCTCTATTAGCGGTCTTCATTCCGGGTGTAGACAATGGAGAAATAGACTTCCTCAGCAGACACAATCTCCATCCGGGAGAGTGGGGTCTTCATCAAGAAGTTTTCACAGAAGTGACAAGTCTTTGGGGAATTCCTCAATTAGACATGATGGCGTCTCGCCTCAACAAGAAACTTCAGGGATATTGTTCCAGGTCAAGGGACACTCAAGCAATAGCAGTGGACGCCCTCCTGACACCGTGGGTGTTTTCAGTCGGTTTATGTGTTCCCTCCACTTTCACTCTTTCCGAGGGTGATAAACATAAGAACAAAGGTTCAGGCAATCTTCATTGTTCCGGTCTAGCCAAGGTGGGCTTGGTATCCAGATCTTCAAGACTTACTCATAAAAGATCCCTGGCCTCTTCCTCTACAAAAGGACCTGTTACTGCTAGGATCGGGCGTGTATCAAGACTTACCGCGGCTGCGTTTGATGGCATGGCGGTTGAATGCCATATCCTAGCCCGAAAGGGTATTTCCGGTGAAGTCATTCCCACATTGCTTCAGGCTAGGAAAGGAGTAACAGCGAAGCTTAAACACCGTATTTAGAGTGAGTATGTGTCTTGGTGTTAATCCAAGTAGGCTCCTACGGAAGAATTTCAGCTGGGTCGTTTTCTCCATTTTTTTGCAAGCAGGTGTGGCTGCAGGCCTAAAGTTTGGCTTCATTAAAGTGCAGATTTCGGCCTTATCAATTTTCTTTCAAAAGAGAATCGGCCACCCTTCCAGAAGTTCAGACTTTCGTGAAAGGGGTGCTGCACTTCCAACCTCCATTTTTGCCCCAGGGGCACCATGGGACCTTAACGTGGTGTTGCAGTTTCTTATGTCACACCGGTTGGAACCTTTATGAAAGGTTGAGATAAAATTTCTCACTTGGAAAGTGGTCATGCTGTTGGCCTTGGCGTCCGCAAGGCGGGTGTCGGAATTAGCGGCTTTGTCTCACAAGAGCCTATTTGATCTTCCATGTGGATAGAGAGGAATTGAGAACTCAGCAACAATTTCTGCCAAAAGAGGTTTCTGCGTTTCCCATGAACCAACCTATTGTGGTGCCTGTGGCTACTGAAGCTTTGGCTGATTCGAAGTCTCTCAATGTAGTCAGAGCTTTGAATATTTATGTCGCCAGAACGGCTCAGATTGGAGAAACAGAGGCTCTGTTTATCCTGTATGCTCCCTACAAAATTGGGGTTCCTGCTTCTAAGCAGACTGTTACACGCTGGATCTGTGTTACGATTCGGCATGCTCATTCTACGGCTGGATTGCCATTACCGAAGTCTCGGCGGTTTAACTTTGCCGAGCAGCTACTTGGTCGGGTTCAAACACTTTTGCTAAGTCCTACAAGTTTTGATACCCTGGCTGATGAGGGCCTCATGTTTGCTCAATTGGTGCTGCAGAGTCGTCCGCACTCTCCCGCCCGGTCTGGATCTTTGGTATAAACCCCATGGTCCTTTTGGAGTCCCCAGCATCCTCTAGGATGTATGAGAAAATAGGATTTTAATACCTACCAGTAAATCCTTTTCTCTTAGTCCGTAGAGGATGCTGGGCGCCCGTCCCAGTGCGTACTGTATCTGCAGCTACTAGTGGTTACACTCAGGTGGTGTTTCTTTTCAGTCAAGTCTGTTGCTGAAGTTATTCATGCCATGGCATGCGGTATGCTATTATTGGTCGTGTTTACACACAGGTTGTGTTACATTTTCGGTCAGCATATTGCTGTAAATTTTTTTTATGCCGTCGGCTGGTGTTCTTTTTGAATGCCACGTTCTGCGGCATGTTCGAGGTGTGAGCTGGTATGACACTCACCGTGTTTAAACAATAAATTCTTTCCTCGAAATGTCCGTCTCCCTGGGCACAGTTCTCTAACTGGAGTCTGGATGAGGGGCATAGAGGGAGGAGCCAGTTCACACCCATTCAAAGTCTTATAGTGTGCCCATGTCTCCTGCGGATCCCGTCTATACCCCATGGTCCTTTTGGAGTCCCCAGCATCCTCTACGGACTAAGAGAAAAGGATTTACTGTTAGGTATTAAAATCCTATTATTTACAGTGGTGGACAAAATTGCGGATACTTTTTGAAATGTTAATGTTTTTCAACTTTGAATGCTTATAAAAACTGTTTCACTTCACGCAGTGCAATGATTCATATATCAAATGAACGGAAATTTAATGTTGAATTCAATACAATAAACAGAGGTCAAATATTTGCATTTCAAGGGACATTATGCTACTTTCAGTCAGACAAAGAAGCACAGATGTGTGAGATTCAAGAAGCGGATTGTAGTAACAACTACTACCAGCCAATCGGAATCGTCATTCTGAGGACCAATCAGCTGTCGTTTATGAGCAGGTGCAAGGTCATGTGCAAAGGTGGGAAAGGTCAGTTTGGCTGTTTCATTTTGCAGAATAAAGTTGATTACTGAAGTGCAATTACGGTTGGTTGGATGTTTGTGTGTATTGTTTAGTGCTATTGACGGTGTAAAAAATAAATACAACAATGTCGTCCAAGCAAAGTGGTGACTGGTCACCCAGGAACAGATCCAGGATTGTGGTGTTACGTGAAAATGGTCTTTCGTATGCAACAATTGAGAGAGAAGTTGGTGGGAATGTGACATCAGGAGTATGAAAATTTTGTTTACGCTATCAGTAAAAACACAATCTATACAAAACAAAGAAGGAAAAGGCTGCAAAAAGTGTACACTAGCTGTTGATGATAGGAGAATAAAACTAAAACTAATTTGCGTCAGGGACAGATGGATGTCATCTGCGGCCATTAGCAGTGAACTGAGTGCAACTGGTGTTTTTGTCAGTGCAAGAACGGTATGGAGAAGACAAACGGAGGTTGGCCTAAAAGGTAGGATTCCCCGAAGAAAGCCATTCCTGAATAAAAAGCAGCGGCAGAGATGAATACAGTGGGCAAAAGAACACATTGCATGGACAGAAGGTCAGTGGAAACAAGTGATATGGAGTGACGAAACTAAGATATCAATATTTGGTAGTGATGGGAGAAAATATGTGAGACGTCGCATCGGGGAAGAGGTACATCCAGATTACATTCAAGTGACAACAAAGAATCCTACAAGTGTTATGATCTGGGCATGTATAACAGCAGATGCTGTAGGCCTCCTTCATGTCAGAGATGGCACACTGAACAGCAGAAAGTACATTGACACCATCCTACAAAGAAAACTTCTTTTTCCAGATAATGCCCCATTTTTCCCCCAGCAAGATTCAGTTCCCTGCAATACTGCACGGAAGTGCAAACAGTGGTTCACGGAGAATGACATACAGGTGCTGGCGTGGCAAGGAAACAGCTCAGACCTGAACCCCATAGAACATTTGTGGTTCCGTTTGAAAAAAAACGGTACATCTGAGGAGTCCATTCAATAAAAGAGAATTAATTGAGGCTATAATTGTCTCATGGCACCACATAATAAAGAAGGAAGAGCTCCAAACATTGGTTGGCTCAATGCCACGTCGCTGTGCTGCTGTCTTGAAAAATAAAGGATACCCAACAAAATACTGAAAGGACAGTGACATCATAAGTACACAGGGATTTTCACCCTAAGTGTTGTATTCATTGCATAACTTCCCTTGTACTGCAAATATTTGACCTCTGCTCATTGTGTTGTGTCAAAGTCGAAAAATATTGAAGAACACACAGCACGTATAAACTGCACACACATGCCCACTGCGCGTGCACTTGTTCCGCCGTGCGTGCACATATCCGCAATTTGCGTATGGTCGCTCCCGCGGTCCTGCGCGTGGTATGGGTATTTATGGCAGAGTTTGTGAACGCATGGAGAGCTATCAAAACATTACATATTTAATCCAATACTGCACATTGTACACATAGTCCCCCTGCACCACATCAGAAAGTATCAACAGTTTAAATGATTCCAGAACAAGGGGATTCACCTTTACAGGATAAGAGGGGACAGACTAAGGTTATAAGGTGGTGTTTGGTATCCAGCTGTAGGGTATTTTAAGGGTAACATTCCGGTTTGGTTTGCGGAAGATCGCATGTTCCTGCGGATAGTTAGGTGCAGAAGCAGAATATAGATATAAACTGTATTTACTGTATATTATGTATGCGGCCGGAATCCAGAGGAGACCACCGACAAGAGCAGTTGAGAAAGACATCGCCTACCTTTTCAAATCAACCTATGACCTCTCCTGTACTGTAAAAGTGCATTCCTATGTCCAATGGACAACGGGATTACAGTATCCATTGTATTGCTTTTGGAAGACTTGTATAAATAAAGCCTGCTGCAGCCCGGCCTGACACAAGACTCTCAACGTTATCAACCTGATAGCGGAGGACCGGACCGGGAGGCGCACGCGAATATACTCACGTATGTACATTGACTGTAGCGATTTACTCTGTTGTATTGTAGTGCATAATTTGAATTGTTAACCCCCTTTCAGAAATATTACTCTGTGGTGTCGGAACCCAGTGATTAACTACAAATCGGTGTTGTGTCTTCTTTTTCCTGCTAAGGTTTAAGAGTGTATTAGTAACGCATCGCATTGCTGTATAAGGTTTAAAGTGAATCTCTGGGTGTGTGCGCGCTGTGTGTACTTTGTACCCCCAGCGCGGCGTTTGTACACTAAGTCCGTACAGTGATACAGGACTCCGTACGCAAACAGTGTATAAAGTACAGAGCGTGTGTATTAAGTATAGCGGCCGCAGCGGCTAAAGGTTTAAAGTGTATTTAAGGTGTGTTTAAGGTATAGCTTTATGTTTTAAGATAAAATCGACATTATCAATTGGGGGCATCGTCTGGTTTTTCCACATACCCGCAGCCTAGCAGGTTAAAGCAAACTTTATCTATCAGCAAAGGGCGGACAAGTATCCTACGTAAACCTTTTTCTGACCGGTGGATACACTGGAAACCCTATTTTATTGCTGATTAGATGGCGTCTGCTCTGCATGGTTTGTAGGGATGCTGGTGGGACCCGTAAAGTAAATACGCAAAGCTATTTAAAAAGTCTGTGAATTTCTGTTTGGCGCCAAATGCGCACACAACACAAGCGTACACCTGTACTTTGTATACCCGCTCACATTGTTGCCATAAGTACTGATTACTAGATTCATTTAGACCTGTGCAAAAGCCGGATAAATTTGTTGCTATGTAGTTAAAATATAGAATAAATATTAAGGAGGTAAACGTAAAACACAAACACAGTCTGGCCTAGTTAAAAAGGTTTATACAGAAAGAAACTGTGTTGTGTTAAGTAAGCGATTATAGGTAATATCGCTAACATTTATAGAAGTGTGGGATTTGTACTATTGCGGACGTACGGTTTTTGTACACGTGTCTCGGACAAAGTACGGGACTGCGTACGTAACGTAAAGACGTATGCACGGTCGCGTGTTTACGCAACGTGCGTAAGGGTACGGCCGCTAAGTACAAATTACACAATAGTATCGTTTAGTTTAGGGGCGGGACAGTAGTCACGCTACATTAGCACAAATTGTTCGGTTTCCAAGATTTAGTTTAAAAAAAACCTTTTTTACTGTATTGCCTCTGGGAGTAAAGCTGTTTATCTGAATGAAAGATAATTTTCTGTACAGAAAAACCAAAGTGTATTTGAGTGAGCGAATGTGAGTGAGTTAACGTAACAGTGAACGTAGTGGACCCCAGGAATTCGGGATCCCGTCGAGTGGTACACCGAGTGAGTGGAGGCTTGGTGGCGTGAGGCAGCTGACTCATGTTAATATAGATTGAAGTGCAAAGGAGCAAGGTAGGAGAGTACCGCGGCCCAGGAGGTCAGCGAGGTTTAGAGTACCGCGGCCCAGGAGGTCAGCGAGGTTTAGAGTACCGCAGCCCAGGGGGTCAGCGAGGTTTACCCATATAGTTTTTGATACGCTCCGGCTGAGGTTTCGCAGCTTGTGATTCGATTCCAGTGGTCGTACGGCGGATAAGTAACAAGTACCTATACGCTGTGCGATTGGACCATGCATTCGTGGGTGCAATATTTAGCGCAACGTGATACCCTTTTTACGAGCTTTGCGTAAAATCGCAGTATCATTAGCGCTGTATATAGCATACGCAAGCGTGATTTGTGTATAATAAAGGTTTAGTGAGTTTTCGCTGGCCTCTCTCAGGAAATCTCCAACGGCCTATATTTACTGGAAAGGGTAAGTTATTCCCAGAAACTTCCAGTAAATTAAGGTTAAATATGGGCCCTAGGTTGGGTACATTGCCTTCGCTATCAACAGTGTATGGTAGTACTGGCCAATGTGGGCGTGAGTGGGTGAAAGCACTCGGAGAACTTTCACCGTTGCCTTATATTGAGTATTTTGTTTTTTTTTGTGGGATTAGCCGAAAGGTCAATACCTGCAAATTATGGGGGCCAGTTGCTCAAGTAAGGGACGTTCAACCAGGGTTCAGGTTGACATACCGCGGCCCAGAGGGTCAGCGAGGTTCATTATGTGTGTATGGTTCACACACAGAAGTTTTATGCAATGAATGGGAACGTATGACTGCGGAAGATAGGGAACCATTCCCTAAGGTAGGCAGTTTTGAACCAGAGGTATTGCAGAATTTAAGGATTAGGATATGTCTAATAAAGTCCAGAAAACAAAGGATTAGACATACAGATTGCTTAAATTTATGGCAACAAGAAGGGGATATGCAAGGGAAATTAACATACGCAGCAGGTTCCAAACCTAGCGGGAATGAGAACACAAACACACCATTGTCGACACAGGTTGAAGGGTACAGTCAATGATACATCCGTAAATGATTGTAATATGAAAGAGCAATGTATTAACCCTAACTTTTGCAAAATGTATCCTGTTTTGAAGTCTCTCCAAGGTTTTAGGTCACAGGAAGATGAAGGATTCAGCCAAATCGCAGCTCTCCTCCAAGCAGTCACCTTGCAGGAAACTCAGGTGGGGCCTGTCCAACCAGGTAGTGCAGTAACAATATTCCCCAATAAAAGAACGGGTGAGGTCACAACTACCGGTAAGTGTGAGACAGTTCATTGCACAGAGACAACAACACCTCACTGTAAACAGATTAGGAACGGAATGGTAGAATTACACCCTGTCTTGGAAATAGTAACTCCCAATGGGGGAACCGATAGTCAGGGAGTAATCCTCACCAGGAATAATGCAATATATTGCTCGTGGCCCAGAGATGAGCTGCAGTCAATCATTTCAGAATTCCCCGACCCTCGGAAGCATTTAGCCAGATGTCAAAAGTTTATCAGAGATCTGGGTAATGCGTATGAACCAACAAACCAACATTGGCGGACATTTTTGAAAGCGTGCCTACTAGAGATGTGCACCGGAAATTTTTCGGGTTTTGTGTTTTGGTTTTGTGTTCGGTTCCGCGGCCGTGTTTTGGGTTCGAACGCGTTTTGGCAAAACCTCACCAAATTTTTTTGGTCGGATTCGGGTGTGTTTTGGATTCGGGTGTTTTTTTCAAAAAACCCTAAAAAACAGCTTAAATCATAGAATTTGGCGGTCATTTTGATCCCAAAGTATTATTAACCTCAATAACCATAATTTCCACTCATTTTCAGTCTATTCTGAACACCTCACACCTCACAATATTATTTTTAGTCCTAAAATTTGCACCGAGGTCGCTGGCCGACACAAACACCTGGCCCATCTAGGAGTGGCACTGCAGTGTCACGCAGGATGGCCCTTTCAAAAAACACTCCCCAAACAGCACATGACGCAAAGAAAAAAAGAGGCGCAATGAGGTAGCTGTGTGACTAAGCTCAGCGACCCAAGTGGCCGACACAAACACCTGGCCCATCTAGGAGTGGCACTGCAGTGTCAGGCAGGATGGCCCTTCCAAAAAATACTCCCCAAACAGCACATGACGCAAAGAAGAAAAAAAAGAGGCGCAATGAGGTAGCTGTGTGAGTAAGCTAAGCGACCCTAGTGGCCGACACAAACACCTGGCCCATCTAGGAGTGGCACTGCAGTGTCACGCAGGATGGCCCTTCCAAAAAACACTCCCCAAACAGCACATGACGCAAAGAAAAAAAGAGGTGCAATGAGGTAGCTGTGTGACTAAGCTCAGCGACCCAAGTGGCCGACACAAACACCTGGCCCATCTAGGAGTGGCACTGCAGTGTCAGGCAGGATGGCCCTTCCAAAAAATACTCCCCAAACAGCACATGACGCAAAGAAGAAAAAAAAGAGCCGCAATGAGGTAGCTGTGTGAGTAAGCTAAGCGACCCTAGTGGCCGACACAAACACCTGGCCCATCTAGGAGTGGCACTGCAGTGTCACGCAGGATGGCCCTTCCAAAAAACACTCCCCAAACAGCACATGACGCAAAGAAAAAAAGAGGCGCAATGAGGTAGCTGTGTGACTAAGCTCAGCGACACAAGTGGCCGACACAAACACCTGGCCCATCTAGGAGTGGCACTGCAGTGTCAGGCAGGATGGCCCATCCAAAAAATACTCCCCAAACAGCACATGACGCAAAGAAGAAAAAAAAGAGGCGCAATGAGGTAGCTGTGTGAGTAAGCTAAGCGACCCTAGTGGCCGACACAAACACCTGGCCCATCTAGGAGTGTCACTGCAGTGTCACGCAGGATGGCCCTTCCAAAAAACACTCCCCAAACAGCACATGACGCAAAGAAAAAAAGAGGCGCAATGAGGTAGCTGTGTGACTAAGCTCAGCGACCCAAGTGGCCGACACAAACACCTGGCCCATCTAGGAGTGGCACTGCAGTGTCAGGCAGGATGGCCCTTCCAAAAAATACTCCCCAAACAGCACATGACGCAAAGAAGAAAAAAAAGAGGCGCAATGAGGTAGCTGTGTGAGTAAGCTAAGCGACCCTAGTGGCCGACACAAACACCTGGCCCATCTAGGAGTGGCACTGCAGTGTCACGCAGGATGGCCCTTCCAAAAAACACTCCCCAAACAGCACATGACGCAAAGAAAAAAAGAGGCGCAATGAGGTAGCTGTGTGACTAAGCTCAGCGACCCAAGTGGCCGACACAAACACCTGGCCCATCTAGGAGTGGCACTGCAGTGTCAGGCAGGATGGCCCTTCCAAAAAATACTCCCCAAACAGCACATGACGCAAAGAAAAAAAGAGGCGCAATGAGGTAGCTGTGTGAGTAAGCTAAGCGACCCTAGTGGCCGACACAAACACCTGGCCCATCTAGGAGTGGCACTGCAGTGTCACGCAGGCTGGCCCTTCCAAAAAACACTCCCCAAACAGCACATGACGCAAAGAAAAATGAAAGAAAAAAGAGGTGCAAGATGGAATTGTCCTTGGGCCCTCCCACCCACCCTTATGTTGTATAAACAGGACATGCACACTTTAACCAACCCATCATTTCAGTGACAGGGTCTGCCACACGACTGTGACTGAAATGACGGGTTGGTTTGGACCCCCACCAAAAAAGAAGCAATTAATCTCTCCTTGCACAAACTGGCTCTACAGAGGCAAGATGTCCACCTCATCATCATCCTCCGATTCATCACCGTGTACATCCCCCTCCTCACAGATTATCAATTCGTCCCCACTGGAATCCACCATCACAGCTCCCTGTGTACTTTGTGGAGGCAATTGCTGCTGGTGAATGTCTCCATGGAGGAATTGATTATAATTCATTTTAATGAACATCATCTTCTCCACATTTTCTGGAAGTAACCTTGTACGCCGATTGCTGACAAGGTGAGCGGTGGCACTAAACACTCTTGCGGAGTACACACTTGTGGGAGGGCAACTTAGGTAGAATAAAGCCAGTTTGTGCAAGGGCCACCAAATTGCCTCTTTTTCCTGCCAGTATACGTACGGACTGTCTGACGTGCCTACTTGGATGCGGTCACTCATATAATCCTCCACCATTCTTTCAATGGTGAGAGAATCTTATGCAGTGACAGTAGACGACATGTCCGTAATCGTTGTCAGGTCCTTCAGTCCGGACCAGATGTCAGCATCAGCAGTCGCTCCAGACTGCCCTGCATCACCGCCAGCGGGTGGGCTCGGAATTCGTAGCCTTTTCCTCGCACCCCCAGTTGCGGGAGAATGTGAAGGAGGAGATGTTGACAGGTCGCGTTCCGCTTGACTTGACAATTTTCTCACCAGCAGTTCTTTGAACCCCTGCAGACTTGTGTCTGCCAGAAAGAGAGATCCAAGGTAGGTTTTACATCTAGGATCGAGCACGGTGGCCAAAATGTAGTGCTCTGATTTCAACAGATTGACCACCCGTGAATCCTTGTTAAGCGAATTAAGGGCTCCATCCACAAGTCCCACATGCCTAGCGGAATCGCTCAGTGTTAGCTCCTCCTTCAATGTCTCCAGCTTCTTCTGCAAAAGCCTGATGAGGGGAATGACCTGACTCAGGCTGGCAGTGTCTGAACTGACTTCACGTGTGGCAAGTTCAAAAGGTTGCAGAACCTTGCACAACGTTGAAATCATTCTCCACTGCGCTTGAGACAGGTGCATTCCACCTCCTATATCGTGGTCAGTTGTATAGGCTTGAATGGCCTTTTGCTGCTCCTCCAACCTCTGAAGCATATAGAGGGTTGAATTCCACCTCGTTACCACTTCTTGCTTCAGATGATGGCAGGGCAGGTTCAGGCGTTTTTGGTGTTGCTCCAGTCTTCTGTACGTGGTGCCTGTACGCCGAAAGTGTCCCGCAATTCTTCTGGCCACCGACAGCATCTCTTGCACGCCCCTCTCGTTTTTTAAATAATTCTGCACCACCAAATTCAAGGTATGTGCAAAACATGGGACGTGCTGGAATTTGCCCATATTTAATGCACACACAATATTGCTGGCGTTGTCCGATGCCACAAATCCACAGGAGAGTCCAATTGGGGTAAGCCATTCTGCGATGATCTTCCTCAGTTGCCGTAAGAGGTTTTTAGCTGTGTGCGTATTCTGGAAAGCGGTGATACAAAGCGTAGCCTGCCTAGGAAAGAGTTGGCGTTTGCGAGATGCTGCTACTGGTGCCGCCGCTGCTGTTCTTGCGGCGGGAGTCAATACATCTACCCAGTGGGCTGTCACAGTCATATAGTCCTGAGTCTGCCCTGCTCCACTTGTCCACATGTCCGTGGTTAAGTGGACATTGGGTACAACTGCATTTTTTAGGACACTAGTGAGTCTTTTTCTGAGGTCTGTGTACATTTTTGGTATCGCCTGCCTAGAGAAATGGAACCTAGATGGTATTTGGTACCGTGGACACAGTACCTCAATCAAGTCTATAGTTGGCTCTGCAGTAATGATGGATACCGGAACCACGTTTCTCACCGCCCAGGATGCCAAGGCCTCAGTTATCCTCTTTGCAGCAGGATGACTGCTGTGATATTTCATCTTCCTCGCAAAGGACTGTTGGACAGTCAATTGCTTGGTGGAAGTAGTAAAAGTCGTCTTACGACTTCCCCTCTGGGATGACCATCGACTCCCAGCAGCAACAACAGCAGCGCCAGCAGCAGTAGGCGTTACACGCAAGGATGCATCGGAGGAATCCCAGGCAGGAGAGGACTCGTCAGAATTGCCAGTGACATGGCCTGCAGGACTATTGGCATTCCTGGGGAAGGAGGAAATTGACACTGAGGGAGTTGGTGGGGTGGTTTGCGTGAGCTTGGTTACAAGAGGAAGGGATTTACTGGTCAGTGGACTGCTTCCGCTGTCGCCCAAAGTTTTTGAACTTGTCACTGACTTATGATGAATGCGCTGCAGGTGACGTATAAGGGAGGATGTTCCGAGGTGGTTAACGTCCTTACCCCTACTTATTACAGCTTGACAAAGGCAACACACGGCTTGACAAATGTCCGCATTTCTGTTGAAATACTTCCACACCGAAGAGCTGATTTTTTTGGTATTTTCACCAGGCATCTCAATGGCCATATTCCTCCCACGGACAACAGGTGTCTCCCCGGGTGCCTGACTTAAACAAACCACCTCACCATCAGAATCCTACTGGTCAATTTCCTCCCCAGCGCCAGCAACACCCATATCCTCTTCATCCTGGTGTACTTCAACACTGACATCTTCAATCTGACTATCAGGAACTGGACTGCGGGTGCTCCTTCCAGCACTTGCAGGGGGCGTGCAAATGGTGGAAGGCGCATGCTCTTCACGTCCAGTGTTGGGAAGGTCAGGCATCGCAACCGACACAATTGGACTCTCCTTGTGGATTTGTGATTTCGAAGAACGCTTAAGTCTTTTCATTTTTCTAGCGAGAGGCTGAGTGCTTCCATCCTCATGTGAAGCTGAACCACTAGCCATGAACATAGGCCAGGGCCTCAGCCGTTCCTTGCCACTCCGTGTGGTAAATGGCATATTGGCAAGTTTACGCTTCTCCTCCGACGATTTTATTTTAGATTTTTGAGTCCTTTTTTTACTGATATTTGGTGTTTTGGATTTTACATGCTCTGTACTATGACATTGGGCATCGGCCTTGGCAGACGACGTTGATGGCATTTCATCGTCTCGGCCATGACTAGTGGCAGCAGCTTCAGCACGAGGTGGAAGTCGATCTTGATCTTTCCCTATTTTTGGAACCTCAACATTTTTGTTCTCCATATTTTAATAGGCACAACTAAAAGGCACCTCAGGTAAACAATGGAGATGGATGGATACTAGTATACTTATGGATGACGAGTGACTGCCGACACAGAGGTAGCTACAGCCGTGGACTACCGTACTGTGTCTGCTAGTATAGACTGGATGATAATGATATAAAAAATATATATATATCACTACTGCAGGACAGGTATATATTATATAATGACGGACCTGCTGGACACTGTCAGCAGACTCCTAAACTACTAGTATGAAGAAGATAGAAAAAAAAAACCCACCACAGGTAGGTATACAATTATGGACGAGCGACTGCCGACAGAGTTAGCTACAGCCGTGGACTACCGTACTGCGTCTGCTAGTATAGACTGGATGATAATGATATAAAAATTTATATATATATCACTACTGCAGGACAGGTATATATTATATAATGACGGACCTGCTGGACACTGTCAGCAGACTCCTAAACTACTAGTATGAAGAAGATAGAAAAAAAAAAACCACCACAGGTAGGTATACAATTATGGACGAGCACTGCCGACACAGAGGTAGCTACAGCCGTGGACTACCGTACTGCGTCTGCTAGTATAGACTGGATGATAATGATATAAAAAATATATATATATATCACTACTGCAGGACAGGTATATATTATATAATGACGGACCTGCTGGACACTGTCAGCAGACTCCTAAACTACTAGTATGAAGAAGATAGAAAAAAAAACAACCACCACAGGTAGGTATACAATTATGGACGAGCACTGCCGACACAGAGGTAGCTACAGCCGTGGACTACCGTACTGCGTCTGCTAGTATAGACTGGATGATAATGATATAAAAAATATATATATATCACTACTGCAGGACAGGTATATATTATATAATGACGGACCTGCTGGACACTGTCAGCAGACTCCTAAACTACTAGTATGAAGATAGAAAAAAAAAACCCACCACAGGTAGGTATACAATTATGGACGAGCACTGCCGACACAGAGGTAGCTACAGCCGTGGACTACCGTACTGCGTCTGCTAGTATAGACTGGATGATAATGATATAAAAAATATATATATATCACTACTGCAGGACAGGTATATATTATATAATGACGGACCTGCTGGACACTGTCAGCAGACTCCTAAACTACTAGTATGAAGAAGATAGAAAAAAAAAACCCACCACAGGTAGGTATACAATTATGGACGAGCACTGCCGACACAGAGGTAGCTACAGCCGTGGACTACCGTACTGCGTCTGCTAGTATAGACTGGATGATAATGATATAAAAAATATATATATATCACTACTGCAGGTATATATTATAATATAATGAATGACGGACCTGCTGGACACTGTCTGTCAGCAGAATGCGTTTATAGAATAAAAAAAAAAAACACCACACGAGTGTTTAACTTTTTCAGGCAGACAATATACTGGTGGTCACTTGTCAATCACACTGGCAGCAAAAGTGTGCACTGTTATGTACTCCTGCTATAACTGCTCCCCAGTCTCCCCCACAATTAAGCTGTGTGAGCAGTGAGCACTCAGCACAGTCAGATATACATAGATGATATTATCATGCAGCACACTGAGGCTGAGCACAGATATGGTATGTGACTGTGTATCATTTTTTTTCAGGCAGAGAACGGATTTTAAATAATAAATAAAACTGGTGGTCACTAGTATAACTATCAGCAAAACTCTGCACTCTCTGAGTACTCCAGTCCTAATGCTCCCCAAAATTACTAAAATTAAATTACTAGTAAATCAAGTGTCTCACTCTCTATCTAAACGGAGAGGACGCCAGCCACGTCCTCTCCCTATCAATCTCAATGCACGTGTGAAAATGGCGGCGACGCGCGGCTCCTTATATAGAATCCGAGTCTCGCGATAGAATACGAGCCTCGCGAGAATCCGACAGCGGGATGATGACGTTCGGGCGCGCTCGGGTTAACCGAGCAAGGCGGAAAGATCCGAGTCTGCCTCGGACCCGTGTAAAAAGGCTGAAGTTCGGGGGGGTTCGGATTCCGAGGAACCGAACCCGCTCATCTCTAGTGCCTACCCCCTAATATTGACACCCAAAAATTCATCACTGATTGTAGATTAGAGTCGGATAGTCGTATGACTGACAAACTCAATCAGGAGAACTTAGAGCAAATTAACAGGCAACTAGAGTTGTATTTCCCCACAACTGTTAAGTGGAGAAGAATTTTCTCCATAAAGCAGAGGGAAAATGAAATGGCATCTGAATAATTCCATCGGGCCCTGCAAATAATGGATAGATACATAGGGGTATCGGATGCAGGGAACGATGAAAATTACAGAGAGGTGGCTGTCTCTGTGCTGATGGACGGACTCGATAAGACAGTGAGGGACAGAGTACAAACCTCTTTGCCCGGTTGGAGAGGGGTCACAGTAGCTTGCCTTAGAGAGTGCGCAATTGAGCACCATAGGAATATTGCTAGGCGTAGGAAACTGCAAGAGGAGAGGCTGAGGATTGAAAGTATGGAGGCTCTTACACCAAAGTCTCATCAGCAGAGCCGGCCCTAACCAATATGATGCCCTAGGCAAGGTTTGGGCTGGTGCCCCCTAGCACCACCGCTGGTTCCGCCTCTGACCTTGCAACTCTTTCCCAGCACCACCACCCCTCATCCATAGCAGTCCTTATTTTGGTGTTTGTACCCCCTATATTTTAAATAGGAACAGTTCGGACATTTGGCGCACAGCCCAAAAAGGGGTGTGTTTATGCTGGCAAGGGGCATGGCAACACAATAGTGACCCCAATTCCAATTACGCCACACAGTACTGCAACTTTATTCACATTTGATCATGCGATAGTGTCCATAATTCATATTACATCCCACAGTAGTATCACTTTACCTTATAAACGTTACTCCTCCCAGTAGAGCCCCTAATTCACATTACATAACTGAATTGCTCCTTATTCACATTACACCACACGCTATTGCTCTTTATACACATTAGACGACACAGTAGTGCCCTTTCTATACGCAATGCCACATAGTAGAGCACCTTATACACATAATGCCACACAGTAATGCCCCTTACATATAAGAGACACATTATTAATGTCCTTATAAACATAATGCACCTTACACATTATGCCAACCTTTATTAATGCCCTTTTACACATAATGTCCCTTACACATATGCTGCACATTATTAATGCCCTTATACACATAATGACACACATAGTGCCCCCTACACATTTGCTACACATTATTAGTGCCCCTATACACATAATCACACACATACAGTAGTACCCTGTTACACATATGCCGCACATTATTAATGCCCTTATACACATAATGACACACATAGTGCCCCATACACATATATTGCACATTATTAATGCATTTTTACATGACACACATAATGCTCCTTACACATATTCCGAACACTACTGCACAACCAACCCACTCACATGCACACACCACTCACACTGCCACTAACACTGTGACCTCTGCCTCTGCTTGGATACAGATGTGTCCTCATAAATCTTGCCTCAGTGTTAACATCGGGCACCTTTTTTATGAAAATGCATCTTATTTGCATTGCTATGTGGCTAGGATGTACAAGCAGCTTCTGCTGATTAAAATGATATGCAGCATGCCTATATACTGTGTGAGATTGTGGCTGTATCTGCATATGAAATGCTACACACAGAATATAGGCTTGCCACATATCATTTTAATCAGCAGAAGTTGCTGATGCCCCTAGGCATATCAAATGCCCTAGGCAATTGCCTAGTTTGCCTATGCCTATGGCCGGCTCTGCTCATCAGCCCAAACTCCAAAACCCTAGTAGTAACAAAAGACCGAGAATATGTTACATTTGTAAAAATAAGGGACATTTTGCTAGAGATTGTAAGAGTAGTACAGCACATAGCCAATATAGACCCCTAGACAGAGTAAACAAGCCACGTTATTAAACACATAGACGGGATCAAGGGACATATAGTAAGGAGTCACGAGCCATATAGAAAACACAGATTCGGTTAATGGGAAGAACAGAATAAATGCAACTTTACCCTTTTGACAGAACTTACTGGGGTTAGGAGGAGGCCTCTAAACTTCTGCTTCTCTCTCTAGCAGAAGTGACCTCTAAATAACTTAACAGGAGTCTTGTTAGAGATGGTATACATATAGAGTGCTCCCACCCAGGAAGCACAAAATATGTTAGATACCCACGAAGACTAATGTTGCATTTCACTGTTTTAGATGCATGTCCATCACAGGTAGAGGAAATTATCTCAAAGATACCGGGTTCCCTATGAACTTAGAATGGACAAGACACTGGATTGATGGCTGGGATAGTCCCAGTAGAGATATAACACACATAGAATTTTTTTTTTAAGGGGAACAGACCGATTAGGGAATCATTCCCCGTAGTGCCCAATCCAGATGTCAAACTTTGTAAAATCTTCTTTAACTTTACAAACTTACCTGTTACTAAACTCTGTGATTTGTCTTCAAAGTTTCCTCTTCATTTCTTACGTTCACTGACAGGATTATAGTTCAAACGTCACATGCCTACTCTGTCTTTTCAGAGTTCTGCCCAAACCCAGTATATCTCACCAGCATAGGGACACCAGTATCAGTGTGCCTGGCCATGCACAAAGGGTGGAGAATGGGAATACTGGTGAAGGGAGACTGTGCATAGATACCGATATACATGATGGTGAACGCAAATCTGACAAATTTTCTTTTTATTATTTCCCCTCTCTTTTCACTTTCCACAGATGGTTTACTTCACACAACTGATAATACACAACAGTTAAACACATTGAAATGCAAGATTTATGTTCCCTACAGAAAGGTCGCTGACCCGGAGAGAACTCGTGACAAAGAGCAGAGTGTAGAGAACATCGTATCACTGGAGTGTCTGTTCTGGGAAGGTTGAGAGGCAGGACTGTTGAGACGGCACCTGAGCGTGGAGAACAACAAGACCAGAGGCGGTTGTCGCACCAGTTTTTTTTAATTATTATTATTTTCTCCATCTCCCACTACCCTCCTTCTCTCCTTCTCTTTCTCCCCCTTCTTGTTTCCCTTCTCTTCCCTTAACAAGATGGACTTACCCCAAGAGACTGCGTTCCGGGTTTTCCTGTTAATCCTGTTGTTGACCAGGACAGTCTGTTTCGGTGAGGGTCCCAGAGAGGTCAAGAAAGGATCTGGAATGGGTTCTGATGGCGAGGATGGATTTGTAGAATCTCAAGAGCAACACATCACTCGAGCAAAGGCGAGTATCAGAAAGCGATCTGGTAGTCAGGGAGCTCGGAGGCACTGTGAAGGGTTATTGGCTGAGGAAAATTGCATTTGTAGGAATTGTGAGAACATAGTCGAGGATGGGTGCATCCAAAGATGTCAGTCCAGCCTTAATATCAACATGGACCGTCATCCATTGAGTGATTACCACTCACTAGTGGGTAAGGTCTTAAACCAGACAGAATGCTGGGTGTGCTCACAAGTACCTCAAGGTCAGAGCAAGTCAGGATTAGTACCGTACCCTTTAGCAACAGATGAGGTACTCGAATTACGGGGTGGGAGACTGGTGGACAAGAAATTTAATATTTCTAGGCCTACTAGCTTGAAGCTCCACCAGTATCATGTAGATAGATCCTTATTATGTTTCAATATTTCCAATTACCGAAAACCGGGAAATTGGGAAGTGACGTGGAATAACCAGACAATGACCTTTTCACACAGAGCTCATAGGATACCCATAGACTCGCAACTTTTACGCCAAATAGCCAACAGTGGAAGGTATTTTCGGTATAGGTATACTCGAGGAAGCAAGACCATGTGGGTTGGAGAAGTATCACCAGGGTACTGTGCTCATATCATCCAGCCCGATACTTGTACTGAGCAGATGGGAGAACTAGGGATTGGGTTTTTCACTTGGAATGTTTGCAATATGGTAATGTCATATTCTGTCCCCTATGTTCTCCCCAATGATGCCTATTTCATATGTGGGAGGAAGGCGTATAAGTGGCTTGCCCCGAGCTCAGAAGGATTGTGTTATATTGGAAGAGTGTTGCCAGAGGTCATGACCATAACCCATGATAAGATGAAAGAGGTTCACCGCAGTGCTCAGGCTCCTTATACTCATACTCACTATGAACACATCATCAAGAGACACTTTATAGAGAGGACAGAGCACGTAGCCTCTGATTTGATCCACGAATCCACTAGGATTCAATTCCTTCTCGCATTAGACATCACCCGTACTGCCAGAGGAATTATAAATTATAGGTATATCCATGCGCTAGCGAACCTGATAGATAATATCACTGAGATGTATGACGACACCTTCAGGTATACGGGAAGGGAGTTACAAGCTTACAAGACAGAACTGATCCAGCACAGGATGGTCCTCAATTATATCACAGCCGTGACGGGTGGGTACTGTGTCACTTTGGCAACTCAATATGGTGTGAAGTGCTGTACGTATATTACAAACAGCACTGACGACCCCACAGAGATTATCGATCAAAAGATGGATGATATATTGCAGTTGAAGTGGGAGTTCCGGAGGAGACACAACCTTACCCTGACCGCTGTGGGTAATGAGCTGACCGGCTGGGTCTCATGGTTGAATCCACGAAATTGGTTCTCAGGATTAGGAGAGTGGGCTCATAATGTTATTATGAGTGTAGGGAAGTTTCTCCTTTGTATCCTGGGAGTCGTCATAATTATTGGCTTGATATTCAGGTGTGTTCGAATTCTAACGCGGCGCAAGCACGGCACAAAATTGATGAGTCTAAGGAGCGGGGGCGCTGTTACAGCAGCAGATTTAATTTACGACCCATCCATAGAGACAGTGTTATGATAATGATTGCAAATGAATTCCATGGCCTGTTTCTTTCACCCGTTTTTCCTTTGTCTCCCCCTCTGCCCAGATACACCCATCCGGAAAAGACATCGACCATACCCAAGAATGTTTATGAAAATGTTATGTGAATGTATTTTTGTCTTATCTTCATCTCTACAACCTTCAGATAATGACACACATAGTCAACAGGTGATATCCACATGTACTAGCACTCACATATGTTCCCCCTCCATGTACCAACAACTAAATGTGCACCCCATTTGTTGGAACAAAAGGCCGAAAAGAGCTCGGTAGTGTTTGTTGGCCCACTTACAGACCCTTAATACGGGATAAGAAGGATTTAATGTATACTTCGCAATACCTTGAAGCTTATCTAGAACATATACGGCACGATGATACATGCCCCTCAGACATGGATTCATACATACATGCTTTTTACTATCCCACTAGGTCATACATTTCCCGCCTACAACTCTCCTCCGACCATCCAATTGTCTGTAGATATTGTATTGATATTTTTCTGTTTAGTGATTAGATAGTGGCAGTTATTGTTGACTGCCAAAGGGTGGACTGTCAAAGTCGAAAAATATTGAAGAACACACAGCACGTATAAACTGCACACACATGCCCACTGCGCGTGCACTTGTTCCGCCGTGCGTGCACATATCCGCAATTTGCGTATGGTCGCTCCCGCGGTCCTGCGCGTGGTATGGGTATTTACGGCAGAGTTTGTGAACGCATGGAGAGCTATCAAAACATTACATATTTAATCCAAATACTGGACATTGTACAGATAGTCCCCCTGCACCACATCAGAAAGTATCAACAGTTTAAATGATTCCAGAACAAGGGGATTCACCTTTACAGGATAAGAGGGGACAGACTAAGGTTATAAGGTGGTGTTTGGTATCCAGCTGTAGGGTATTTTAAGGGTAACATTCCGTGTTGGTTTGCGGAAGATCGCATGTTCCTGCGGATAGTTAGGTGCAGAAGCAGAATATAGATATAAACTGTATTTACTGTATATTATGTATGAGGCGGGAATCCAGAGGAGACCACCGACAATAGCAGTTGGGAAAGACATCACCTACCTTTTCAAATCAACCTATGACCTCTCCTATACTGTAAAAGTGCATTCCTGTGTCCAATGGACAACGGGATTACAGTATCCATTGTATTGCTTTTGGAAGACTTGTATAAATAAAGCCTGCTGCAGCCCGGCCTGACACAAGACTCTCAACGTTATCAACCTGATAGCGGGGGACCGGACCGGGAGGCGCACGCGAATATACCCACGTATGTACATTGACTGTAGCCATTTACTCTGTTGTATTGTAGTGCATAATTTGTATTGTTAACCCCCTTTCAGAAATATTACTCTGTGGTGTCGGAACCCAGTGATTAACTACAAATCGGTGTTGTGTCTTCCTTTTCCTGCTAAGGTTTAAGAGTGTATTAGTAACGCATCGCATTGCTGTATAAGGTTTAAAGTGAATCTCTGGGTGTGCGCGCGCTGTGTGTACTTTGTACCCCCAGCGCGGCGTTTGTACGCTAAGTCCGTACAGTGATACAGGACTCCGTACGCAAACAGTGTATAAAGTACAGAGCGTGTGTATTAAGTATAGCGGCCGCAGCGGCTAAAGGTTTAAAGTGTATTTAAGGTGTGTTTAAGGTATAGCTTTATGTTTTAAGATAAAATCGACATTATCAGTTGAATTCAGCATTAAATTTCCTTTCATTTGATATATGAATCATTACACTGCGTGAAGTGTAACAGTTTTTATAAGCATTCAAATTTGAAAAACATTCAAATTTCAAAAAGTGTCCGCAATTTTTGGCTACCACTATATTTTTTATTTAATTAATTAATTTTTTACTATGACGAGCACTTAACACTGACATATACTGCATTCACAAATAAAGTACTTTTTTAAAGCTGCCTACATATCCTAATTATATGCATTCCCCAAGGTACTTATGGAACCTAATTACATGAATGCAAATGTATGTCACCAAAGTCAGCACTGCTGTTCCAGTATGATATACTGACGGTCGGTATGCCGGCCATCAGTATACCGACAACAGCATCCTGGTTGTCAGTATGCAAAGAGTCTCCTCGCTGTGCACGCCACATGTTCTATTCCCACTCTATGGGTGATGTGGATACCTACGAGTGGAAATAGCCCCTGTAAGTCGGGATTCCGTCTGTCGGTATTGTCAGCAGTCGGGGATTCCTGCCTGCCGGGATCCCGAATGCCGGCAAATTAACTGCATCCCGAATATATTATGTTCTCTGTCAGACAGCAGGATATTATATTACTGAAGTGTGTTAAGCACATCTACTGTAGTTATTGTTTTACATTAGATATTTGCCATGGCAGCCTGACAGGCTACCGGTAACATGAATGCTCTTTTCCACATTTCTAAGAATCACACACCCTGGGGAAAAGTGTCTCACACGTGCCATATTCCCAGTTGGAATTAGAAAATGGAGTTCTCAGCACACCTGGGGAAACAGTGACGGCTATCTGCAGTCTCTATATGTGGATGCGGCGCCCACATAATTAATGAAGTACAGGAAATATATGAAGTATAACTGTAGAAATATGTGCTGTACTTGCCTACTTTCCGGGTGCCTGTGGGAGACACCTTGATTTTTCGTGTAGTCCCCCGCGCCCCTGGAAGAGTGGGACCCTCCCGCATTTCACCCAGTTCCAAGAGAAGTGGGCAGAATGGGGGGAATACTACGGGATTCCAAGGAGAGGGTAGGCCTAATGGCTTGTTTACAGACAACGGTGTAATTTGGCCCCACCCCCTATGCAAATATGAGCCAGTTATAGTTATTTCCCACAAGGGGGTGGGGACTAATGATGCAATTACTCCATCGACGCACACCTGCTTCTCCTTTCCAGGCATCTCCTGGAGAGGAGATTTTCAAAGTAGGTCAGTATGATTTGCGCCTATTTATCATGTAATATTTGTGACATATCGGGTGTTTTCAGTGGTTACCCACAAATAATAAGTATCACCCTAATGCACAGGTTCTCAAACTCGGTCCTCAGGACCCCACATGGTTCATGTTTTGCAGGTCACCTGTAGATTTTTAAAATCTGACAGTTGGTGATACACAGTGCAGCTGCTGGGTGACATGGAAAATGTGAACCGTGTGGGGTACTGAGGACTGAGTTTGAGAACCACTGCCCTAATGTATGAAGGAGGGGCTTTACACATTCGGTCTCTTCATTTCTAACAGCAGCCGCAGCCCTCATAGGTATCTATGTGGGATGCAATGCTGTCAGATTTACCTAGCTCCAGACTGTGAAGCATTCCTGAGTCTGGCCCCGGTAGTTAATGCCATCTGAAGGTGGAGTTAGCTACTGTAGCCTATGGGTTCCATTCCACAAAAATTACCTGGAGAGGCAGTGGCGGAACTAGCGAGCGGTGGGCCCATGTGCGACAAAATGGCTTGGGCCCCCCCCCCATCCCATCCAAGTCCACCCCCTCACCCCTGGAGAGGATCTGGTGAGGGGGACCTGCTCAGGGAAGTGGATACCTAGCAACAGTGCCGTAACTAGACATTTTAGCACTGTGTGCAAGAAACGGCATCGGAGCCCCACCCCTGCATGCAAAACAGGGGCAGTGCGTGCCTTAGGCGCGCGCAAAAATACATAGTGGCGTGGCTTCGTGGGGAAGGGGTGTGGCCACAAAATAATACCAATTCATAAAACGGTGCACAGTAGTCTCCATTATTCAAATTACGCCACACAGTGGCACCACTACACCAGGTAGAGACCCTTTTACACCTTACGGCGGACAGATTCCTCTTTTTACACATTACGGCAGACAGCGTCCCCTTTTTACACATTACGGCAGACAGCGTCCCCTTTTTTACACATAACGGCAGACAGCGTGCCCTTTTTACACATAGCAGCAGACAGCGTACCCTTTTTACACATAACGGCAGACAGCGTGCCCTTGTTAAACATAGCGGCTGACAGCGTACACTTTTTACACATAATGGCAGACAGCGTGCCCTTTTTACACATTACGGCAGACAGCGTGCCCTTGTTACACATTACGGCAGACAGCGTGCCCTTGTTACACATTACGGCAGACAGCGTGCCCTTGTTACTCATTACGGCAGGCAGACAGTCCCCCTTTTTACACATTACGGCAAGCAGATTCCCCATTTTTACACATTGCGGCAGGCAGATTCCCCCTTTTTACACATTGCGGCAGGCAGATTCCCCATTTTTACACATTGCGGCAGGCAGATTCCCCCTTTTTACACATTGCGGCAGGCAGATTCCCCCTTTTTACACATTGCGGCAGGCATATTCCCCCTTTTTACACACTACGGCAGGCAGATTCCCCGTTTTTACACATTGCGGCAGCAGATTCCCCCTTTTTACACATTGTGGCAAGCAGATTCCCCGTTTTTACACATTGCGGCAGGCAGATTCCCCGTTTCTACACATTGCGGCAGGCAGATTCCCCCTTTTTACACATAGCGGCAAGCAGATTCCCCCTTTTTACACACTACGGCAGGCAGATTCCCCCTTTTTACACATTGCGGCAAGCAGATTCCCCCTTTTTACACATTGTGGCAGACAGTCCTCCTTTTTTGTAGAAAGAAAGAAAGAAAGAAAGAAAGAAAGAAAGAAAGAAAGAAAGAAAGAAAGAAAGAAAGAAAGAAAGAAAGAAGAATTATACTTACCCTCTCCGCTGGCTCAGGCTCCTCGGTGCAGCGTCAGACGATTCCCGGGCAGGAGAGAAGGAGGAGGAGGGAGGTGGAGGAGGGAGCCGCAGCAGCGCTGTGTTATTGGTGGAGACGCTGCTGCTGCTGCCCCTCTGCTTCACTATAGGCTGTTCTCGGTAGACAGCCTATAGTGAAGCAGAGGGGCAGCAGCAGCAGCGCCTCCACCAGTAACAAAGTGCTGCTGCGGCTCCCTCCTCCTCCTTCTCCCCCGTACCGCTGCTCCTCTCCTCTCTGGGCGGCTGTGCGCTGCGGGCAGCGGTTGCCCGCAGCGCACAGCGGCATGTAATGAGTCAGTTTGACTCATTACATGCTTTGGGCCCCTGGACAGAGGCGGGCCCCAGTGCAACGCACTGGTTGCACTGGCGGTAGTTCCGCCTCTGTGGAGAGGGTTCCTCTGGAATCCTCCCCGACAATGAGAGCTGCACATGTGTGGTCATATAGTGCTGCAGGGTCCTGATATAAAAGTGATACAGCCCAGTTAATGTTATTTCTTATTGCTGCGAACAGCGTCAACAAGAAATTATAATTATCGGGTTTAAAACTTAATAATTGATATACACAGTAATATGTCCCTTAGGTTGAACATCTAATTCTACACACTGTAGGCAGTGGGCTAGTTAAACAAGCAAAACAATTAAAATGATTGTGAATATTGAAGCCTGCATAGATGGAAAACATATTTCTTAGAGACTGACAGCCCTTCATGTCCCTGTGGTAACGAGCTGTTGTTTCACACTGTGGCAGAGAGCAGTAATAAGCACATTTGCAGAGGTTCTAGTGTTATAGGAAAGTAAGAAACATCAATTCTCACTTTCTTTCCTTCTGGGTAAGTTTGGTAATTAAATATTGGAGTCTGGGATTAGTGCTGCAGTGAAGCACTGTATACAGTAAGTGCAGGGAGTGAGTGGTGGGGGGACTCTGTGCACGTGTTTATTTTACTTACTGTTATGATTCAGTTCTATTGGTATCCGGAAAGTGTTTAGGTCGACACTAGAAATAGGTCGACATGGTCATTAGGTCGACATCAACAAGGTCGACATGAAAACAGGTCGACAGGAGTTTAAAATACTTTACGATTCACGTGGACAACGATTGGGAACGGTAACCTGTGCCGAGCGAAGCGGTAGCAGAGTGAAGCGAGCCATGTAAGGGGACTAGGTGCACTAATTGGGGTTCCCGGTCACTTGACGGAGACAACGACACCAAACCTTGTTAATGTCGACCTAATGGCCGTGTCGACCTATTTCTAGTGTCGACATACCCACTGTTCACCAATGGATGTCGACCTAATGGTGTGTTAACCTAATTGATGTCGACCTTGAGTCCCAGACCCATTCTATTACTTTGTGCTGTTTATAGTTTCTTAATTGCCAGGTTGCTGTCTCAAGTGCCTATTCAGTAATTAATATGTGCGGAATATCAATTGTTTGGGGGAATCCACAAATACTAATTTATATCCCTAGGTATTTGTTTTTATCTACTGCGGTCCCCATAGGTTTCTATAAGGACTTTTTTATAGCCCAAATTACCAAACAGCTTGGTACTGTTAGCTAGAGTAATCTTTAGATGGCGTTAACCATTGTAGCCTAGAGACTACACTCCATAGGATCCCTCACAAGCAATGGCTGCCCACATATGTATGGTCTGCAGAGCATGCATGCGCAATAGCACGGTGAGCTTTGGCTCAAACTGTATATTGGCCCTCATTCCGAGTTGTTCGCTCGCTGCTAATTTTAGCAGAATTGCTAATAGGCTAAAATCCGGCAGTTCTGCGCATGCGTATGCACAGCAGGGCGCACGCGCTAAGCAATTTTACACAAAACTATGCTATTTTACTCACGGGCGAACAAAGCTTTTCAATCGCTCTGCTGATCATAGTGTGATTGACAGGAAGTGGGTGTTTCTGGGCGGAAACTGGCCGGTTCAGGGAGTGTGCTAAAAAAATGCAGGTGTGCCAGGTAAAAACGCAGGAGTGGCTGGAGAAACGGGGGAGTGGCTGACCGAACGCAGGGCGTGTTTGTGATATCAAACCAGGAACTAAACGGACTGAGGTGATCGCAATCTAGGAGTAGGTCTGGAGCTACTCAGAAACTGCAAGGAAATTGCTTTCATTAGCAAATCTGCTAATAATAGCAGAATTGCTAATCTTTCGTTAGCAATTGCTAATCTTTCGTTAGCAATTCTGCTATGCTAACATACACCCCCAGAGGGCGGCGGCTTTGTGTTTGCATTTCTGCTAAAAGTAGCTAGCGAGCGAACAACTTGGAATGAGGGCCATTGTATGTTAATCTGGCTCTGGTACTAGCCAGTGCCTCCTGAGCCATTTACCTCACCACATGTCCCTGGTAAATAGTAAATACTGGCTGCTTTTGAATGTACAGTAGCCCACATATGTTAGATAGCTTTATTTTTACACTGCAGCTTAGATATCAGACACACCCCACCCAAATGTAAAGGAGGGTACACACGTATTGATGTGTGCTTAAATTCTAAGCAATCTGACTAGATTGCTTAGAAAAGAAGCACACATCGCTCCATGGCCCTCATTCCGAGTTGTTCGCTCGCTAGCTGCTTTTAGCAGCATTGCACACACTAAGCCGCCGCCCTCTGGGAGCGTATCTTAGCATAGTAGAATTGCGAACGAAAGATTAGCAGAATTGCGAACAGAAATTTCTTAGCAGTTTCTGAGTAGCTCCAGACTTACTCCTACATTGCGATCAATTCAGTCAGTTTCGTTCCTGGTTTAACGTCACAAACACACCCAGCGTTCGCCCAGACACTCCCCCGTTTCTTCAGACACTCCCGCGTTTTTCCCAGAAACGCCAGCGTTTTTTCGCACACTCCCAAAAAACGGCCAGTTTCCGCCCAGAAACACCCACTTCCTGTCAATCACACTACGATCACCAGAACGATGAAAAAGCTTCGTTACACTTTTGTGTAAAATAACTAAGCGCATGCGCTCTGCGAACCTTGCGCATGCGCAGTAAGCGACTAATCGCAGTATAGCGAAAATCGGCAACGAGCGAACAACTCGGAATGACCCCCCATGCGTATGAACGGTAGCAATGCGTGGTCCCGCGCGTCGCTTTCGCTGACTCTAGACTGGCCCGCTGGGTGAACTGAGCGTCTCCCCCCCCCCCCCCCTACTCGTGTCCCCCCTCCTCGCTGTGTGCTGAGCGGGGGGAGAGATGTGTGCAGAGCGTTCAGTGACAGATCGCTCAGCACACATCTCCCCATGTATATCCCCCTTAACTCTCTCTACACGTTACATCTGCCCCAATTATACTGCAACATGGCTTTGCCCAGGTCAGTAAACAGAATCAGGCCTATACTGCACACATCTTGATTTTTTTTTTTTTGTATCATAGGGCTTCTTATGTATTTGTTTTGAACATTGTTACAGTTACACAGAAGAACACAAATCTGCCTATGGTAATATGAGATTTCTTAACACACAACAAAAGGAATTATTTGCTTTTTTTCATGAAAGTGAGTGTGTTTATATGTTTGCATATCTATATATATCTATATATATATACATATATATACATACTGTATACATACACACAGAGTGTCCTCAGACATTTTTGCTGAAAAGGGCAGCATGGCATGGCATGAAGCCACGCCATTGCAGTCCTTCTTTTACTAAAATTCGCAGGTGCGAATGGTGCTGAGGAAACCCCACTAAACCGCATTCCCCCTCTATATGTGGGGCAGCTGGAGCTTCTTACACCTTCTGCCTGTGTACGCATACTGATTATTTGCATACATTCACGGGCCACTATGTACGCACCCACGAATGCCATATTGGACTTAATTCAGACCTGATCGCTAGGCTGCCATTTAGTACAGCGGGCGATCAGGTCTAAACTGCGCATGCGTATGCACCGCAATGCGCAGACGCGTTGCACAGGTACAAAGCGGATTGCTGCTCAGCGATGGGTTTGTGCAAAGGATCCATTCACACGGGCGTTCGCAAGGAGATTGACAGGAAGAAGGCGTTTGTGAGAGTCAACTGACCGTTTTCTGGGAGTGTTTGGAAAAACGCAGGCGTGTCCAAGGGTTTGCAGGGAGGGTTGCTGACGTCAATTCCGGTCCCGGGCAGGCTGAAGTGTTCGCAGCGGCTGAGTAAGTCCTGGGTTACTCAGAGACTGCACATAATCTGTTTGTACAGCTCTGCTACACATGCATTCGCACACTTGCACAGCGAAAATACACTCCCCTATCGGCGGCGACTATGCGAACGCAGGACTGCAAAAAATCCCTAGCGAGCGAACAGGTATGAATTAGCCCCATTGTGCCCGGAATCTTTGCCTGCAATGCGAACGCATCACCGGCAAAGATGTATAAGGACACATCTGTGTTTTTTTTTATATATATATATATATATATATATATATATATTAGTGATGAGCGGGTTCGGTTCCTCGGAATCCGAACCCCCCCGAACTTCACCCATTTTACACGGTTCCGAGGCAGACTCGAATCTTCCCGCCTTGCTCGGTTAACCCGAGCGCGCCCGAACATCATCATCCCGCTGTCAAATTCTCGCGAGATTCGTATTCTATATAAGGAGCCGCGCGTCGCCGCCATTTTCACTCGTGCATTGGAGATGATAGGGAGAGGACGTGTGCAGCGTTCTCTCAGTTGTGTTCAGTATGCTGCAAATATCTGTGCTCAGTGTGCTGCAAATATCTGTGCTTAGTGTGCTTGCAAATATCTGTGCTCAGTGTGCTGAAAATATCTACGTTCTCTGCCTGAAAAACGCTCCATATCTGTGCTGCATTGTAGTATATAGTAGGAGGACAGTGCAGAATTTTGCTGACCAGTGACCACCAGTATTATATCAGTATGGTACAGTAGTCCACTGCTCTACCTACCTCTGTGTCGTCAAGTATACTATCTATCCATACCTGTGGTGCATTTAAGTTGTGCGCAGTATATATAGTAGAAGGACAGTGCATAATTTTGCTGACCACCAGTATATAATATATAGCAGTACGGTACAGTAGGCCACTGCTCTACCTACCTCTGTGTCGTCAAGTATACTATCCATCCATACCTGTGGTGCATTTTAGTTGTGCGCAGTAGTAGGAGGACAGTGCATAATTTTGCTGACCACCAGTATATAATATATAGCAGTATGGTACAGTAGTCCACTGCTCTACCTACCTCTGTGTCATCAAGTATACTATCCATCCATACATGTGGTGCATTTTAGTTGTTCTGCGCAGTAGTAGGAGGACAGTGCATAATTTTGCTGACCACCAGTATATAATATATAGCAGTACGGTAAAGTAATCCACTGCTCTACCTACCTCTGTGTCGTCAAGTATACTATCCATCCATACCTGTGGTGCATTTTAGTTGTTGTGCGCAGTAGTAGGAGGACAGTGCATAATTTTGCTGACCACCAGTATATAATATATAGCAGTACGGTACAGTAGGCCACTGCTCTACCTACCTCTCTGTCGTCAAGTATACTATCCATCCATACCTGTGGTGCATTTTAGTTGTTGTGCGCAGTAGTAGGAGGACAGTGCATAATTTTGCTGACCACCAGTATATAATATATAGCAGTACGGTACAGTAGGCCATTGCTATTGATATATTACTGGCATATAATTCCACACATTAAAAAATGGAGAGCAAAAATGTGGAGGGTAAAATAGGGAAAGATCAAGATCCACTTGCACATCGTGCTGAAGCTGCTGCCACTAGTCATGGCCGAGACGTTGAAATGCCATCAACGTCGTCTGCCAAGGCTGATGCCCAATGTCATAGTAGAGAGCATGTAAAATCCAAAAAACAAAAGTTCAGTAAAATGACCCAAAAATCAAAATTAAAAGCGTCTGATGAGAAGCGTAAACTTGCCAATATGCCATTTACGACACGGAGTGGCAAGGAACGGCTGAGGCCCTGGCCTATGTTCATGGCTAGTGATCCTCGGGATCCGAACCCGCCTGAACTTCACCTTTTTTTTCACGGGTCCGAGCGACTCGGATCCTCCCGCCTTGCTCGGTTAACCCGAGCGCTCCCGAACGTCATCATTCCGCTGTCGGATTCTCGCGAGATTCGGATTCTATATAAGGAGCCGCGCGTCGCCGCCATTTTCACACGTGAATTGAGATTGATAGGGAGAGGACGTGGCTGGCGTCCTCTTCGTTATAGTAGAAAAGACTGAGTGACTTAGTTATAATTGTGGGGAGGATTGGGGACGGGGAGCAGCTGTTAGGGAGTACAGTGCAGGGTTTTGATTATACCACCAGTGAGTTTAATCCGTTGTTTCTCTGCCTGAAAAAAAACGCTCCACCATATCTGTGCTCACTCAGTGTGCTGCACTGCTGCATATATCTGTGCTGAGTGCACTGCTCACACTGCCTAATTGTGGGGACTGGGGAGCAGTTATAGCAGGAGTACAGTGCACAGTTTTGCTGACAGTGACCACCAGTCCAGTATACGTTTGTCTGCCTGAAAAACACTCCTGTGGTGGCTTTTTTTTCTTCTTCATACTAGTTTAGCAGTCTGCTGACAGTGTCCACCAGGTCCGTTATTATTATACAGTATATTATATATATATATATATAGCAGTACGGTAGGCCACGGCTGTACCTACCTCTGTGTCGTCAGTGCACTCGTCGTCCATAAGTAATATAATACTATACTATCCATCCATCTACATTGTATACCTGTGGTGGTTTTTTTTTTCTTCATACTAGTTTAGCAGTCTGCTGACAGTGTCCACCAGGTCCGTTATTATTATTATACAGTATATTATATATATATATATATATATATAGCAGTACGGTAGGCCACGGCTGTACCTACCTCTGTGTCGTCAGTGCACTCGTCGTCCATAAGTAATATAATACTATACTATCCATCCATCTACATTGTATACCTGTGGTGGTTTTTTTTTTCTTCATACTAGTTTAGCAGTCTGCTGACAGTGTCCACCAGGTCCGTTATTATTATTATACAGTATATTATATATATATATATATATATATATATATATATAGTAGTACGGTAGGCCACGGCTGTACCTACCTCTGTGTCGTCAGTGCACTCGTCGTCCATAAGTAATATAATACTATACTATCCATCCATCTACATTGTATACCTGTGGTGTTTGTTTTTCTTCTTCATACTAGTTTAGCAGTCTGCTGACAGTGTCCACCAGGTCCGTTATTATTATTATACAGTATATTATATATATATATATATATATATATATAGCAGTACGGTAGGCCACGGCTGTACCTACCTCTGTGTCGTCAGTGCACTCGTCGTCCATAAGTAATATAATACTATACTATCCATCCATCTACATTGTATACCTGTGGTGGGTTTTTTTTTCTTCATACTAGTTTAGCAGTCTGCTGACAGTGTCCACCAGGTCAGTTATTATTATTATACAGTATATTATATATATATATATATATATATATATATAGCAGTACGGTAGGCCACGGCTGTACCTACCTCTGTGTCGTCAGTGCACTCGTCGTCCATAAGTAATATAATACTATACTATCCATCCATCTACATTGTATACCTGTGGTGGGTTTTTTTTCCTTCATACTAGTTTAGCAGTCTGCTGACAGTGTCCACCAGGTCCGTTATTATTATTATTATTATACAGTATATTATATATATATAGCAGTATGGTAGGCCACGGCTGTACCTACCTCTGTGTCGTCAGTGCACTCGTCGTCCATAAGTAATATAATACTATACTATCCATCCATCTACATTGTATACCTGTGGTGGTTTTTTTTCCCTTCATACTAGTTTAGCAGTCGGCTGACAGTGTCCACCAGGTCCGTTATTATTATTATACAGTATATTATATATATATATATATATATATATATATATATAGCAGTACGGTAGGCCACGGCTGTACCTACCTCTGTGTCGTCAGTGCACTCGTCGTCCATAAGTAATATAATACTATACTATCCATCCATCTACATTGTATACCTGTGGTGGTTTTTTTTTTCTTCATACTAGTTTAGCAGTCTGCTGACAGTGTCCACCAGGTCCGTTATTATTATTATACAGTATATTATATATATATATATATATACAGCAGTACGGTAGGCCACGGCTGTACCTACCTCTGTGTCGTCAGTGCACTCGTCATCCATAAGTAATATAATACTATACTATCTATCCATCTACATTGTATACCTGTGGTGGTTTTTTCTTTCTTCATACTAGATTAGCAGTCTGCTGACAGTGTCCACCAGGTCCGTTATTATTATTATACAGTATATTATAAATATATATAGCAGTACGGTAGGCCACGGCTGTACCTACCTCTGTGTCGTCAGTGCACTCGTCGTCCATAAGTAATATAATACTATACTATCCATCCATCTACATTGTATACCTGTGGTGGCTTTTTTTTTCTTCATACTAGTTTAGCAGTCTGCTGACAGTGTCCACCAGGTCCGTTATTATTATTATACAGTATATTATATATATAAGCAGTACGGTAGGCCACGGCTGTACCTACCTCTGTGTCGTCAGTGCACTCGTCGTCCATAAGTAATATAATACTATACTATAGTATCCATCCATCTACATTGTATACCTGTGGTGGCTTTTTTTTTCTTCATACTAGTTTAGCAGTCTGCTGACAGTGTCCACCAGGTCCGTCATTATTATTATACAGTATATTATATATATAAGCAGTACGGTAGGCCACGGCTATACCTACCTCTGTGTCGTCACTCGTCCTCCATAAGTAATATAATACTATCCATCCATCTACATTGTATACCTGTGGTGGCTTTTAGTTGTGCGCATTAAAATATGGAGAACAAAAATGTGGAGGTTAAAAAAATAGGGAAAGATCAAGATCCACTTCCACCTCGTGCTGAAGCTGCTGCCACTAGTCATGGCCGAGACGATGAAATGCCATCAACGTCGTCTGCCACGGCCGATGCACAATGTCATAGTACAGAGCATGTAAAATCCAAAACACAAAAGATCAGTAAAATGACCCAAAAATCAAAATTAAAAGCGTCTGAGGAGAAGCGTAAACTTGCCAATATGCCATTTACGACACGGAGTGGCAAGGAACGGCTGAGGCCCTGGCCTATGTTCATGGCTAGTGGTTCAGCTTCACATGAGGATGGAAGCACTCATCCTCTCGCTAGAAAAAAGAAAAGACTTAAGCTGGCAAAAGCACAGCAAAGAACTGTGCGTTCTTCGAAATCACAAATCCCCAAGGAGAGTCCAATTGTGTCGGTTGCGATGCCTGACCTTCCCAACACTGGACGGGAAGAGCTTGCGCCTTCCACCATTTGCACGCCCCCTGCAAGTGCTGGAAGGAGCACCCGCAGTCCAGTTCCTGATAGTCAAATTGAAGATGTCAGTGTTGAAGTACACCAGGATGAGGATATGGGTGTTGCTGGCGCTGGGGAGGAAATTGACAAGGAGGATTCTGATGGTGAGGTGGTTTGTTTAAGTCAGGCACCCGGGGAGACACCTGTTGTCCGTGTGACGAATATGGCCATTGACATGCCTGGTCAAAATACAAAAAAAATCAGCTCTTCGGTGTGGAATTATTTCAACAGAAATGCGGACAACTGGTGTCAAGCCGTGTGTTGCCTTTGTCAAGCTGTAATAAGTAGGGGTAAGGACGTTAACCACCTCGGAACATCCTCCCTTATACGTCACCTGCAGCGCATTCATAATAAGTCAGTCACAAGTTCAAAAACTTTGGGCGACAGCGGAAGCAGTCCACTGACCAGTAAATCCCTTCCTCTTGTAACCAAGCTCCCGCAAACCACACCACCAACTCCCTCAGTGTCAATTTCCTCCTTACCAAGGAAAGCCAATAGTCCTGCAGGCCATGTCACTGGCAAGTCTGACGAGTCTTCTCCTGCCTGGGATTCCTCCGATGCATCCTTGAGTGTAACGCCTACTGCTGCTGGCGCTGCTGTTGTTGCTGCTGGGAGTCGATCGTCATCCCAGAGGGGAAGTCGGAAGACCACTTGTACTACTTCCAGTAAGCAATTGACTGTCCAACAGTCCTTTGCGAGGAAGATGAAATATCACAGCAGTCATCCTGTTGCAAAGCGGATAACTCAGGCCTTGACAACTATGTTGGTGTTAGACGTGCGTCCAGTATCCGCCATTAGTTCACGGGGAACTAGAGAATTGCTCGAGGTAGTGTGCCCCCGTTACCAAATACCATCTAGGTTCCACTTCTCTAGGCAGGCGATACCGAGAATGTACACGGACGTCAGAAAAAGAGTCACCAGTGTCCTAAAAAATGCAGTTGTACCCAATGTCCACTTAACCACGGACATGTGGACAAGTGGAGCAGGGCAGACTCAGGACTATATGACTGTGACAGCCCACTGGGTAGATGTATTGCCTCCCGCTGCAAGAACAGCAGCGGCGGCACCAGTAGCAGCATCTCGCAAACGCCAACTCGTTCCTAGGCAGGCTACGCTTTGTATCACCGCTTTCCAGAATACGCACACAGCTGAAAACCTCTTACGGCAACTGAGGAAGATCATCGCAGAATGGCTTACCCCAATTGGATTCTCCTGGGGATTTGTGGCATCGGACAACGCCAGCAATATTGTGCGTGCATTACATCTGGGCAAATTCCAGCACGTCCCATGTTTTGCACATACCTTGAATTTGGTGGTGCAGAATTATTTAAAAAACGACAGGGGCATGCAAGAGATGCTGTCGGTGGCCAGAAGAATTGCGGGCCACTTTCGGCGTACAGGCACCGCGTACAGAAGACTGGAGCACCACCAAAAACACCTGAACCTGCCCTGCCATCATCTGAAGCAAGAGGTGGTAACGAGGTGGAATTCAACCCTCTATATGCTTCAGAGGATGGAGGAGCAGCAAAAGGCCATTCAAGCCTATACATCTGCCCACGATATAGGCAAAGGAGGTGGAATGCACCTGTCTCAAGCGCAGTGGAGAATGATTTCAACGTTGTGCAAGGTTCTGCAACCTTTTGAACTTGCCACACGTGAAGTCAGTTCAGACACTGCCAGCCTGAGTCAGGTCATTCCCCTCATCAGGCTTTTGTAGAAGCAGCTGGAGGCATTGAAGGAGGAGCTAAAACAGAGCTATTCCGCTAGGCATGTGGGACTTGTGGATGGAGCCCTTCATTCGCTTAACCAGGATGCACGGGTGGTCAATCTGTTGAAATCAGAGCACTACATTTTGGCCACCGTGCTCGATCCTAGATTTAAAACCTATGTTGGATCTCTCTTTCCGGCAGACAGAAGTCTGCAGAGGTTCAAAGACCTGCTGGTGAGAAAATTGTCAAGTCAAGCGGAACGCGACCCGTCAACATCTCCTCCTTCACATTCTCCCGCAACTGGGGGTGCGAGGAAAAGGCTACGAATTCCGAGCCCACCCGCTGGCGGTGATGCAGGGCAGTCTGGAGCGACTGCTGATGCTGACATCTGGTCCGGACTGAAGGACCTGCCAGCGATTACTGACATGTCGTCTACTGTCACTGCATATGATTCTCTCACCATTGAAAGAATGGTGGAGGATTATATGAGTGACCGCATCCAAGTAGGCACGTCAGACAGTCCGTACGTATACTGGCAGGAAAAAGAGGCAATTTGGAGGCCCTTGCAGAAACTGGCTTTATTCTACCTAAGTTGCCCTCCCTCCAGTGTGTACTCCGAAAGAGTGTTTAGTGCCGCCGCTCACCTTGTCAGCAATCGGCGTACGAGGTTACTTCCAGAAAATGTGGAGAAGATGATGTTCATTAAAATGAATTATAATCAATTCCTCCATGGAGACATTCACCAGCAGCAATTGCCTCCAGAAAGTACACGGGGACCTGAGATGGTGGATTCCAGTGGGGACGAATTAATAATCTGTGAGGAGGGGGATGTACACAGTGAAAGGGGTGATGAATCGGACGATGATGATGAGGTGGACATCTTGCCTCTGTAGAGCCAGTTTGTGCAAGGAGAGATTGATTGCTTCTTTTTTGGTGGGGGCCCAAACCAACCAGTCATTTCAGTCACAGTCGTGTGGCAGACCCTGTCGCTGAAATGATGGGTTCGTTAAAGTGTGCATGTCCTGTTTATACAACATAAGGGTGGGTGGGAGGGCCCAAGGACAATTCCATCTTGCACCTCTTTTTTCTTTCATTTTTCTTTGCGTCATGTGCTGTTTGGGGAGTATTTTTTTGAAGGGCCATCCTGCGTGACACTGCAGTGCCACTCCTAGAAGGGCCAGGTGTTTGTGTCGGCCACTAGGGTCGCTTAGCTTAGTCACACAGCTACCTCATTGCGCCTCTTTTTTTCTTTGTGTCATGTGCTGTTTGGGGAGTATTTTTTTGAAGGGCCATCCTGCGTGACACTGCAGTGACACTCCTAGATGGGCCAGGTGTTTATGTCGGCCACTAGGGTCGCTTAGCTTAGCCATCCAGCGACCTCGGTGCAAATTTTAGGACTAAAAATAATATTGTGAGGTGTGAGGTGTTCAGAATAGACTGGAAATGAGTGGAAATTATGGTTATTGAGGTTAATAATACTATGGGATCAAAATGACCCCCAAATTCTATGATTTAAGCTGTTTTTTAGGGTTTTTTGAAAAAAACACCCGAATCCAAAACACACTCGAATCCGACAAAAAAAATTCGGTGAGGTTTTGCCAAAACGCGTTCGAACCCAAAACACGGCCGCGGAACCGAACCCAAAACCAAAACACAAAACCCGAAAAATTTCCGGTGCACATCACTAGTGTTTGTGTCGGCCACTTGGGTCGCTTAGCTTAGCCACACAGCTACCTCATTGCACCTCTTTTTTTCTTTGCATCATGTGCTGTTTGGGGACTATTTTTTGAAGTGCCATCCTGTCTGACACTGCAGTGCCACTCCTAGATGGGCCAGGTGTTTGTGTCGGCCACTTGGGTCGCTTAGCTTAGCCATCCAGCGACCTTGGTGCACCTTTTTTTTTCTTTGCATTATGTGCTGTTTGGGGACTATTTTTTGAAGTGCCATCCTGTCTGACACTGCAGTGCCACTCCTAGATGGGCCAGGTGTTTGTGTCGGCCACTTGGGTCGCTAAGCTTAGTCACACAGCTACGTCATTGCACCTCTTTTTTTCTTTGCATCATGAGCTGTTTGGGGACTATTTTTTTGAAGTGCCATCCTGCCTGACACTGCAGTGCCACTCCTAGATGGCCCAGGTGTTTGTGTCGGCCACTTGGGTCGCTTAGCTTAGTCATCCAGCGACCTCGGTGTAAATTTTAGGATTAAAAATAATATTGTGAGGTGTGAGGTGTTCAGAATAGACTGAATATGAGTGGAAATTATGGTTATTGAGGTTAATAATACTATGGGATCAAAATGACCCCCAAATTCTATGATTTAAGCTGTTTTTGAGGGGTTTTTGTAAAAAACACCCGAATCCAAAACACACCCGAATCCGACAAAAAATTTTCAGGGAGGTTTTGGCAAAACGCGTCCGAATCCAAAACACGGCCGCGGAACCGAATCCAAAACCAATACACAAAACCCGAAAAATTTCCGGTGCACATCACTAGTTTATTCACACTTGATTAAATTGAAAAGTATTAAGCAAATAATTTAAACATGCAGTTAACATCAAAGTATTTTAACAAATAATTAAAAGACAGTGCATTATTTGTGAGTGTGTCAGATTTAGACCTGGTAAATGTAAATTTGTTATGTGGGCATACAATTGTTGTTTGGAGTCATTTGTAACTGCAGTGTTTGGCAAGTAATTGCTCAACAGGTGAATTAATTTGCCAATTAATTGCTAAATAGGGCAGACACACTTGTAACAGTACTTTGCAAGTGCTGAGTAGCTGCAGACTTACTCCTCGGCTGTGTCAAGATAGTGAACATTTGTTGTGCACATCACTAATATATATATACAAACTCGTATCCATCCCACAACATCGCAGTTAGTAGTATAGATAGAACCAGCGCACTGCCAAATATTCAAAGAGGTTTTTACTCCATATGCCAAATTGTGAACAAATTGCAAGGCTCCGCTTATACTCATCATGAAGATGCACGACAAAACACTGGTGACTTCTCAAACAGCCATTTTCAGTGCTACTCCGTCTTCAGGGGAACAGCCAACTAAAGTGCCAAAGTGCCTTATGTGAAAGTGCCTGTATGCAAAACTGTCATGCACATACGCAGACTGGACTTTGCACCAGCACATGACTCATTAACACATTGATGGCAGCAGGGATGGAGTGGGGCTCGTTTTCATCCCTGGAATTTGTGCACACGGGGGCATGCACACATCACAGGGGGCATGCTGGAAATGTCTCCTAGGGGCATGCCACGAGAGGGGAATGGGCTTGCAGCACACACCCATCTTTCGTACAGACACACTTGGGGGGGGACATGGCTCACAGGGGCGTGCCGTGAGTCGGGGGGCGTGGACTCGAAGCATGCCCCTATCTTTACTACTCCCTTCGGGCTAGGGACAGCTAAACCAGAGACCGGAAACTACGCTGCGTGCAAGCTTCCCAGCTCTCTGCCAGCCCTGGCTGGCAACGTGAGGCTGCCAGCAGCAGAGCATGGGACACCACTGAGGGGGGAGATATCGCTGGACCTCTCTGGAGAAGTACAGTTTGTAATACTGAATACCAGCTGCATATTCTTTCATATCGCAGTGATACATACTATTAAAATATACCGCTGGTGTTAAAATTCATTGATAAATGGTGTCCTACGTACTGTTACCCAATCTCACCAGCTGCCTGGCTTCTGAAAGTGGCCTATATGGCCTATATGACTAAATGACTATAGTCATTTAGGTGCATAAATCATTCATCAATATTAACTTCCCAGTGATAGATTGATAGATAGTCAGATAGTCATTGCCATCAATTATGTAGACTATATAGGTATAGTTCCCATCATCTCTAATACATAGATATAGTCACTGTCTTTCATTATTCAGGGTAGCAGTTGATTTACCGATGAACACAATGCCTTGTAAATTATTGCAGCTTTTATAAAAACATATGAGTTAGGCTGGAATCTAGGTGCTCTGGCTATCTCACACTGGTTTATATCCGGCCCCTGGTGTGCCCTTACTGTACTCAGGCTATGCTTAGCCTGCCCCTTCCTTCCCCTGTTCTACTTCTCCTTGACTGGGTACACATTAGGGGTAGCAGTTGATTTACCGACGCACACAATACCGACGGTCATAATCCCAACAGTCATTGACAGACAGTCAAAATACTGACACGGACAAAATACCAACATTCATTATGTCGACATGTTCAAAATGCAGACATAGTCAGAATACTGACATGTCAAAATGCAGACATGAGTTTTAAGGAATTTTTGCCCAAAAACAGACATGTTCATACTTTACCATCCCAGTGGACCTAAAGGAGGAATTCCATAGTATGAGGAGCGCAGCGAGGTACCGTACCTGAAGCATGGGGAGTGTATCGAGCCATGTGAGGGGACGCGGTACATTTAGACGATGTCCATATCGACTTATGTAGACATTGACACAAACCCCCACCTCGAAAAATGCATGTTGGTATTTTGACATGTCGGCATTTCAAATTTCAGTTGTTTGACTGTCAACATTTTGAACATGGCATAATTGATGTCAGTATTTTGATTGTGCCGGTGACTGTAGGTCAATGGCTGTTGGGTTATGACCGTTGGTATTGTGTCCGTCGGTAAATCTTACTGAACCTGTTATACATGTTACATAGATATTGTCAGTATCACTAGTTATTTACAATGGCCCTCATTCCGAGTTGTTCGCTCGGTATTTTTCTTCGCATCGCAGTGAGAATTCTCTTAGTGCGCATGCGTAATGTTCGCACTGCGCATGCGTCAAGTAACTTTACTAAGAAGAAAGTAATTTTACTCACGGCTTTTTCGTCGCTCCGGAGAACGCATTGTGATTGACAGGAAATGGGTGTTACTGGGCGGATGTACGGCGTTTTAGGGGCGTGTGGCAGGAAACGCTACCGTTTCCGGAAAAAACGCAGGCGTGTCTGGAGAAACGGTGGGAGTGCTTGGGCGAACGCTGGGTGTGTTTATGACGTCAGCCGGGACCGAAAAGCACTGAATTGATCGCACAGGCAGAGTAAGTCTGGAGTTACTCAGAAACTGCTAACTCGGTTTTGATCGCAATATTGCGAATACATCGGTCGCACATTTAAGATGTTTAGATTCACTCCCAGTAGGCGGCGGCTTAGCGTGTGTAACTCTGCTATAATCGCCTTGCGAGCGAACAACTCGGAATGAGGGCCAATACACACAGTTACTGTCACCAGTTATCTGTAATAGATGCACAGCATCTGCTACTATATATATATATATATATATATATATTTACACAACTTCTACTTAAAAAGGAAGGTTTCTCCAAAAAAGACTCTGACAGGCTTAATTTTTGTAGTATGTTCACCACGGCTTCAAGCTACATCCGCAATAAGATTCGAGAACATTGGCACCTAATTTCAAGTGATCCAATCCTCACTAAAGATTTATCTGCATTACCGAGATTCGCCTACAGACGGGGACTTAACCTTAAAGACCTCTTAGTAAAAGCAGACTTTTCTCAACGCACAGTGACCAAAGCTTCTAATTGGCTAACAAAAAACCTGGGGTGTTCAAATGTGTGGGATGTTCTAACTGTCCATTTTTATTATTGGGCAATTGCTTCATCAATCCATAGGACAATAAGGAATATTCAATCAAACAAAGATTGGACTGTAACAGCAGATTCGTGGTCTACGTCCTCAGGTGTCCCTGCAACCTTCTATATGTTGGGAAAACTAGCAGAATGCTAAAAGAGCTGCTTAGCCAACACCGATCTTCGATTAAGAAATGTCTAACCACTGCAGTGGCTTCGAGGGATTTCACCAGTTTACCCGTTACAAGACACTATAAGGAAGCACAACACACTGTTAACCAGCTCTAGTGTTGCATTATTGATCAGATACCGCCCCTACAACGAGGAGGAAATCACAACAGAATTTTACTGCAAAGAGAACTGCAATGGATTCACAGATTGAAATCACTGACCGCTAACGGCCTTAACGAAGAATTTTGTTTAGGATGTTTCTTGTGATATTTTGTAATAGAACACCTCCATTCTTTGCTTAACCTATTTCTCAACTTCTGGTTTTATTTTCTCAGACACCGCTGAGTGTCCTATTTCTATATGCATTTGGATTCCACTGCTTTATAATTTGGCATGTTGTCTGTTGACACCGTCGTGTGTCATATTGTGTTTTATCGGGGGGAGCTACACTTTCCTGTAGCCCCATTGTGTTTAACTTAACCCACACGCTTTCACTTGACCTGAACGGGTGACCTCTTTTTCACCCCCTGGCAGACATGTTTTTGTAATGATCCCCCTGTCACTACTTCTCAGGTATCACCTTACAGTGGTGAACACCGCTTGCAGGAGCAGAGTTCCTATACGGTCAGAGTTTGGCTGATAAAGATTTCTACAGCCATACCACACTGGGTGACATCCAATTCCGTTCGATCTTGGAAACTAAGCAGTGTTGGGCCCAGTCAATACCAGTTTTGGAGACTGCCTGGGAATACTGGGTGCTGTATACAAATCATTGTTGCCCTTTGGACTGGTGCTTCTGCTTAACGTGGGATCCTCCATTACAGCAGCAGCTTGCTTGCGTTACTACGTATTGATATTTAACGGCCATCTCTCCGAGTATGGTTGCCTGAGATTGTACCTACCTTGGGGCTACTTCTGCCAGTGGTCTTAGATCACTGCGTTTTGTGGGCTACTTATTACTATCCGCTATCAATCACCTTTATGTTCTTTAGTTCTCCTCTACGTTGCAGTGTCCAATTTCTAGTGATTTACTATATTGTCTTCACTTTGCATGCCTGAGCCCACACTCCTTTTCTGGATGTATCACTTTATATTTCTGGGTTGTTCTCTCTCTATTGGAATTGTCTCCCCTGTTTGTTGGAGTGCTTTAGGGTTAGTACGGCCGCGCTGATGACTCACCTTTCACTACACAGTGCTTCAGAGCCGTTTCTAAGTGCGGAGCCGGGTTTGTTTACCCTGACGATGACGCTACGGAGCGGGAGTTATCAGCGAGCTGCTTGCAGGCTCGTCCCGTCCCCTCCCACAGCGTGGGTTTGTTTGATAACTTTTTGGCACCAGTCCAGGTATTTATATGGGCTCTGTTCACTGTGTCATTAGCCCATGAGGAAAACCAGAAACGGTTGAAACAGCTGTCGGGCTGTGACTGTGAGACTGTATATGACATGCCGTTTGGCTAAGGATTAAACACCTTTCTACATTCATCCAAACTGTGAGTGCTGGCTTTTTTTGCTATTTCTGGTGTACTGGAAAAGTGAGTGTGTTTATATATATATATATATATATATATATATATATATAAATCCAAATGTGGTCGCACTCACACAAAGGAGTATAACATCGACTGGGGTGGCTCCCAAGAGGTCCAGAGTGTTAGTCCAGACGTCAACGTATAGAAAGACAGCATAAAGGGGCACTCACCAGAGTTTTGCACGTAAAAAGCATTGAATATTTTATTTATACTTATCAAGGTAATTTCACAAGGAGAGTTCTTTCAACATTTCGATCCATCAGGATCATCATCAGGAAAATACAGCATAGGCAGCATGTACAAAAAGTTGCATCCGTTCTGGTGTACATGAACGGATGCAACTTTTTGTACATGCTGCCTATGCTGTATTTTCCTGATGATGATCCTGATGGATCGAAATGTTGAAAGAACTCTCCTTGTGAAATTACCTTGATAAGTATAAATAAAATATTCAATGCTTTTTACGTGCAAAACTCTGGTGAGTGCCCCTTTATGCTGTCTTTCTATATATATATATATATATATATACACAGGCGTGAATAAGAACCGGCACTCGTTGCTGGAAATAAGTGGTGGATGGGTGCCTTCAGTAATGGAATTGAAATAAACAAGTGAAGAAGACTGCGGAACTCCAAATATAAATGTAGAAAAGGTACTTTAGTGAAGTCACATATTGCTACAAAAGGCAGACGTTTCGGTGCTACACTGCACCGTTTTCAAGGCCAGCAAATGAACAAAAGAACAGTATGAAAAGTACAGGTTACCTAAATAGAATGGAGACCACGCCGCGGGAGAAGCCAGGTCCGTACCGCGCTTCCGTCAGCTGGTAATTGCGGTGCATCACATCCGGTGACGTCAGGCAGCTTCCGCTGGCGTTGCCATGTCACCATGTACACAATGTGCACCTTTGCCTGGCAGCAGCCTACGAGCCGCTGGACTGTCTTCGCACTGTGGGACAGAGGCAAGTATATTAAATGCTAAATATAAATATACTTGAGATAAAACACATATATGTATTTGGACAAGACTCAAAATTAATAAAGATATTGATAACGAAAATGTGTCTGTAATCATGTACTACATGAAATACTCTACTGCAAAATGCACTGGAAATAAAAAGAGAAATAATATAAGCCAATGAGATAATAGCATAATATAAGGCTCACATAATACAATAAGCAGACTGAAGCAATTAATTGACAGAAGGTCGACATAAGTTTTTTCACTTTTTTTGGTGTCGTGTTCTCCGTACAGTGGCCCTCATTCCGAGTTGTTCGCTCGCTAGCTGCTTTTAGCAGCTTTGCACACGCTAAGCCGCCGCCTACTGGGAGTGAATTTTAGCTTTGCAGAATTGCGAATGAAAGATTTGCAGAATTGCGAAAAGAAATTTCTTTGCAGTTTCTGAGTAGCTCGAGACTTACTCTGCCACTGCGATCAGTTCAGTCAGTTTCGTTCATGGTTTGACGTCACAAACACACCCAGCGTTCGCCCAGACACTCCCCCGTTTCTCCAGCCACTCCCGCGTTTTTCCCAGAAACGGCAGCGTTTTTTCGCACACACCCATAAAACGGACAGTTTCCGCCCAGAAACACTTACTTCCTGTCAATCACACTCCGATCACCAGAACGAAGAAATTTCTTTGTTAAGCCGTGAGTAAAATACCAAACTTTTTTGCAAATTTACTTGGCGCAGACGCACTGCGAACATTGCGCATGCGCAGTTTGCGACTAATCGCTCCGTTGCGAAAAACACTAACGAGCGAAAAACTCGGAATGAGGGCCAATGACCGGGAACCCCAATTAGTGCACAGTGTCCCCTCGCATGGCTCGCTTCACTCGCCATACTTCGGGCATGCTTCTGCGCTCGGCACAGGATACCATTCCCAATTGTAGTCCACGTGGATCATAAAGTATAAAAAAGTAAATTTAAAAAAAAAAACTCATGTCGACCTTTTGTCATGTCAATCTAGATTCCCTGTCGACCTAGAAACCATGCCGACCTACTTACTGTCGACCAATAGTGGTCAACTTAGACATTGTCGACCTAAGTGTGGTCGACCTAGAGTCCGGATGCCATTTTTTGGGGCTTTTTATTTTACTTATTGCAGTTTATCGAGGCTAAGGAGATGCTATCCTGCATTTACTGTTTTACTGTATTATTTTCAAAGCAACTCACTCACTAGGGCACTGAAGTTAGTTACTTTAAATGGCTTTGGCAGGGAGGGGTTTTATGGGAATGCTGTCTGCAGCAACAAGGAATCAATTCAGTTTCAACTCAGTTTCAGAGCTGCAGTGCTTACTCCTTGGACATTGCTGAAGAGCAGACTGCATGCTGCTGTATGCAGAGGTGTAGCTTGGTGCCATAGTGCCTGGAGCAAGTATATGTTTCAGCACCCCTCCCCTGTACTGAATTTGGTGCATGTTACATGTGAAAAGAAAAAATATTTCAAAATTCTATATAGGTGACAGAGCCTATTCTAGACCTTGTGGGTCTCAGGGCAAAAGTGTATTTTGGGCGCTCACATTTATAAAACAGGGACCTAAAGTGCGCAACAAAAATATAGGGGTGTAGTTTCATGGGGAAGGGATGTGGCCACAGAATAGTACCAATTCATATTACACCACACAGTATTGTCCGTTATTCACACTACACTGCACAGTATTGTTCGTTATTCACATTACACCACACAGTAGTACCCCTTATAAACTTTATGGCACACAGTAAAGCCCCTTATACACATTGCACAACACAGTAGAGCTGGTTATACACGTTTACACCACAGTAGAGCTCAAGGGCGTAGCTACTATAGGTGCAGGCAGTGCAGTTACTATGGGGCCCAGAGCTGAGAGGGGCCCACCTTTACGTAGGGGTCCTTTTAAACTTTTCCCTTGGGGCCTGCAATATACATAGGTATGCCCCTGGACCTGCTCATTGTAGTATGGTATAAAATGAACTGAAGGGCATTTAATGTTATATGATATGAACCGGGACACTGTAATGAGGCGCAATATGAATGGGGAGCACTATATATATTATAATGGGAATTTGGGGTTCTGTGCGGCATAATGTGTACTGGCAGCTCTGAAATGTGACATAGGGTGAACTCAGGAGCGGTTCTTGGTGCGGGCAAGCAATGCCTGCACCCGGGACGCTGTGGCCTGGGGGCGCGGCTGCAGTTACCCCGCAGGCGCCCGCAGCTTACCCTTACCCGCTCCCCGGCTGCAGCAGAAGCCGTGGACTGTGTGGGCGTCCGCTGCAGCCGGCGCACCTGTCAGATGCTAGAGGTCATTATTGACTTCTAGTGTCTGTGCGGCACTGCTATGGGAGAGACGTCATGACGGGCGGCCAGATGGAGCAGGCGGCCAGACGGAGCAGCAGCAGCGGTCGGGAAGCAGCAGCAGGGCAGTGGTAAGTATTGTTTTTTTTCGTGTGTGTGTTTGTAAGCGGCTACTAAGGGGCACAGCAACAGGGGGCACAACTACTGGGGGCACAGTAACAGGGGGGACAACTACTGGGGGCACTGCGACAGGGGGCACAACTACTGGTGGCACAGTGACAGGGGGCACAACTACTGGGGGCACAGCAACAAGGGGCACAACTACTGGGGGCATAGCTATAGGGGGCACAATTACTGGGCAAATCTACTGGGGGCATACAGTGGGGATTGAAAGTTTGGGCACCCCAGGCAAAAATTCATTTTAATGTGCAAAAAGAAGCCAAGGAAAGATGGAAAAATCTCCAAAAGGCATTCAGTTACAGATTAGACATTCTTATAACATGTCAAAAAAAGTTTGATTTTATTTCCATTATTTACATTTTCAAAGTAACAGAAAACAAAAAATGGCGTCTGCAAAAGTTTGGGCACCCTGCAGAGTTAATACCTTGTACTGCCCCCTTTGGACAGCTGAGACCTGGCAGTGTCATGGATTGTTCTCAATCATCGTCTGGAAAGACCAGGGGATGTCAATCTCAAAGGTTTTAAAAGCCCAGACTCATCTGACAGTGCTCCAACAATCAGCACCATGGGTTCCTCTAAGCAGTTGTGTAGAACACTGAAACTGAGAATAGTTGACACTCACAAAGCAGGAGAAGGCTATAAGAAGATAGCAAAGCGTTATCAGATGCCCTTATCCTCTTTTCGGAATGTAATTAAGAAATGGCAGTCATCAGGAACAGTGCAAGTTAAAGCAAGATCTGGAAGACCAAGAAAAATATCAGACAGAACAGCTCGCAGGATTGTGAGAAAAGCAAGTCAAAATCCACGTTTGACTGCACGATCCCTCCAGGAAGATCTGGCAGACACTGGAGTTGTGGTACACTATTCCACTATAAAGAGATACTTGTACAAATATGGTCTTCATGGAAGAGTCATCAGAAGAAAATCTCTTCTATGTCCTCACCACAAAAATCAGCATTTGAAGTTTGCAAATGAACATATAGACAAGCCTGATGCATTTTGGAATAAAGTTCTGTGGACCGATGAGGTTAAAATAGAAGTTTTTGTCCGGAATGAGCAAAGGTACGTTTGGAGAAGGAAGGGTACAGAATTTAGTGAAAAGAACCTCTGTCCAACTGTTAAGCATGGGGGTTAATCAATCATGCTTTGGGGTTATATTGCAGCCAGTGGCACAGGGAACATTTCACGAGTAGAAGGAAAAATGGATTCAATAAGATTGCAGCAAATTTTGGATGCTAACTTGATGCCATCTGTGAAAAAGCTGAAGTTAAAGAGAGGCTGGCTTCTACAAATGGGTAATGATCCTAAACACACCTCAAAATCCACAGTGGATTACATCAGGAGGCGTAAACTGAAGGTTTTGCCATGGCCTTCACAATCTCCTGACCTCAACATAATTGAAAATCTATGGATAGACCTTAAAAGAGCAGTGCGTCACAGACAGCCCAGGAATCTCAAAGAACTGGAAGACTTTTGTAAGGAAGAATGGGCGAAGATACCTCAAACAAGAATTGATAGACTCTTGGCTGGCTACAAAAAGCACTTACAAGCTGTGATACTTGCCAAAGGGGGCAGTACAAGGTATTAACTCTGCAGGGTGCCCAAACTTTTGCAGACGACATTTTTTGTTTTCTGTTCTTTTGAAAGTGTAAATGATGGAAATAAAATCAAACTTTTTTTGACATGTTATAATAATTTCTAATCTGTAATTTGGTGCCTTTTGGAGATTTTTCCATCTTTACTTGGCTTCTTTTTGCACATTAAAATGAATTTTTGCCTGGGGTGCCCAAACTTTCAATCCCCACTGTAGCTGCAGGGGACAAATCTATTGGGGGCACAGCTACTGGGGGCATAGCTACAAGGGGCAAAACTGGGGGGCACAACTACTTGCGGCAAATATACGGGGGGCACAGCTACTGGGGAGATGGTCCCCCTTTTGCAGCTATAACAGCTTCCTCACTTCTTGAAAGGCTTTTCCACAAGATTTTTGGAGTGTTTCTGTGGAAATTTGTGCCTATTCATTCTGTAGAGCATTTATTAGGTCAGGCATCCCTTCCAGTTCAACCTAAAGGTGCTCGATGGGGTTGAGGTTAGGGCTCTGTGTGGGCCAGTCAAACAATGTATTTATAGTCCTTTGCTTTGTGCACTGGGCACAGTCATGCTGGAATAGAAAAGGGCCTTCCCCAAACTATTGCTACAAAGTTGGCAGCATTGTTCACAATGTCTTGGTATGCTGAAGCATTAAGATCACCGTTCACTGGAGATAAGGTGCCTAGCCTAAACCCTGAAAAACAGCCCCATACAAGGGGCAAAAGCAGGATTTGTGAAGGATACCAATCCCAATTGTAGTCCACTATGAAGCCATGTCCCTAATTTTGGATGTGCGCCTTTGGCGCGCACTAACTGTTTTGCTGGGGGGGGGGGGGGGCGAAGGCGCCAGTGGAAACTTTCACACTGGGCGCCACAAGGTGTAGAACCGGCCCTGGGTGAACTTAAGCACTACTATGATTCATAAAAGAAACTAGGGCACTACTATGGGGCATAACATTAATGAAGGCTCTGCTATGGTTCATAAAATGAACTGAGCCACTATTATAGGGCATAAAATGAACAACAGCTGCAGAGAGGTGTCTCTCTAGAACAGAGATGGGGAATCTTATTATTAACATAAATGGGACTCGGCGCTTATAGTTATTATTCTCTCCTATCAGCTGCCATCACTTTAAGGGAAGTACTCCACCCCTTTTCTCTCACAATCAATAAATAGTTAAGACAGCACTAATAAAAGAGGTATTTAATTCACTCAATAACATTTATAATATCCAAACAATACCAGACTGGCCTGTACAATTATTTAAAACATAGACATTTATATAGATTTCATAGGTGGTTAATCCCTACTTTAACACAACTCCATTATTGCACACATTATAAATAGTTCTCATTAGAATCCGCTGTGCAAAGACTGTACTTAAATGGAGCTCCTCTCTTATAAAAATATAAAAAAGGGGAGCAGGAAATTGTTGTCCAAATTCCTTACCAGGAAAGAAATAGACTGGTGAAAGAAGATTGACCCCAGAGATAATCAGCCACTCACATGTAGATCCTGCTACGGCATCTCCTGGCTCCTGGTGCTTGTCCTTTTAAGTAGCCTTATCTGGAGTATTCAGTACCGTGCATCTCTTGTATGTGGCATATAGTAGCTGGCTGGCTTAAGTATTGTATGCAAAGGTTTAAGAAGTCTTTACGCATTTCTCCGCCTGTATAAAAAGGTCAGCGGCTTCATCAGATGTGATGACTGTCTCATTCTCTGATTCTCACACCCTATTACATTCCCCCCTTATGTTTGCCTGTTAAGTATTTTGTACTAATTATGATCCACTATAGAGATGTATTTGTTAAAACAAGTTATTGGACCATGACTATATAGGCATTGTTCTTGTTTTTAATGGTGCACGCTTCTTGAGTTTTGTTTGCTAAGTAGGTTTGTTTGGGTATAGGAAAACATGGTTGTCCAAGCAACTGAACAAACTAGTCCTGATACTTCCAGCTGATGCGTGCGGACAGAGGATGTCATCAGCTGCCCGGAGTCGCGTTACCGCTACACGGATACTGGGGGCGTCCCAAGGTGAGTGCTCTCAGCTGGGAACAATCATCACACCAACGGGGACTGTAATTACATTGTATTCAAATACATATACATATACTAAGGAGTTGGTCCCCCTTTTGCAGCTATAACAGCTTCCTCACTTCTTGGAAGGCTTTTCCACAAGATTTTTGGAGTGTTTCTGTGGAAATTTGTGCCCATTCATTCTGTAGGGCATTTATTAGGTCAGGCATCCCTTCCAGTTCAACCCAAAGGTGCTCGATGGTGTTGAGGTTAGGGCTCGATGTGAGCCAGTCAAACCATGTCTTTATAGTCCTTTGCTTTTTGCACTGGGCACAGTCATGCTAGAATAGAAAAGGGCCTTCCCCAAACCATTGCTACAAAGTTGAAAGCATTGTTCAAAATGTCTTGGTATGCTGAAGCATTAAGATCACCCTTCACTGGAGATAAGGTGCCTAGCCTAAACCCTGAAAAACAGCCCCATACAAGGGGCAAAAGCAGAATTTGTGAAGGAGGGTTACTGTCCTCCTTGAGCTCGCCTATGTGGAGCAGAGACAATCCTACATGGGGGAAGGGATGGTGCACCAGAGACTGAGTATATATATATATATATATATATATATATATATATATAGCAAAGATGCGGCACTCTAGGCTTAAATGATTCACCACAAGCAAGTAAATACTTTTCCAGCAACGTTTCAGTAGTCACACCTACTGTCGTCAGGCATTATTACAAGATTAAAATAGTGTACATACCTTTATACTGTCACCCCCCATGTGGGGTGACAGTATAAAGGTATGTACACTATTTTAGCCCTCCCTGCCCCGCGTACACAGACCCGCCGCCTCCTCCGCACACATCCAGCTGTCCGCTCTCCTGCTGTGACAGGAGGCGAGTGCTGCAGTGACGTCATCTCCTGCAGCACTCGCCTCCTGTCACAGAGAAGAGGCGGCACACACACTCCAGTCTCCGGGGGCTGCCAGCATCTACAGGCAAGCTGGAAACACCCCCAGAGCGAGAGAAAACATACCCGCGAGGCAGCGCCCCTTTCACAGCAGGCCACGCCCCCTTTTCGGCCGCGGGGTGGGGGTGAGAGATGTGTGTAACAGTAATACTGACCCGGTGACGCCTCTGGACACTACTGTTTACCAGCCTGCAGCAGCCGCCCACAGCCTCAACGGTGAGTCCCTCCGGCCATCCTACCCACTGATTCTATGTGTGGTCCCCACTTTACAAATGTCTCCTCTTCTGGTGCCCTCCCCCTCCACTACTTTCCCCCCTCTCTTCATCAGCTTCCTCACTGGGGACCCTCCCTGCCGCCCCGCGTCTCTCTATCCCCTTCCTACCGCCCCGCGTCTTTCTATCCCCTCCCTACCGCCCCGCATCTCTATATCCCCTCCCTACCGCCCCGCGTCTCTCTATCCCCTCCCAGCCACCCCGCCTCTCTGTATCCCCTCCCTACCGCCCCGCGTCTCTCTATCCCCTCCCAGCCGCCCCGCCTCTCTGAATCTACCTGCTGCCCCGTGTCTCTGTATCCCCTCCCTAACACCCTGCATCTCTGTATCCCCTCCCTACCGCCCCACGTCTCTCTATCCCCTCCCTACCGCCCCGCGTCTCTGTATCTCCTCCCTACCGCCCGCGTCTGTCTCCCCTCCTCCCTACGCCTCTGTATCCCCACCCTACCACCCCGCATCTCTCTAACCCCTCCCTACCGCCCGCGTCTCTCTATCCCCTCCCTGCTGCCCACGTCTCTCTATCCCCTCCCTGCCACCCTGCGTCTCTCTATCCCCTCCCTACTGCCCCGCGTCTCTCTATCCCCTCCCTACCGCCCTGCGTCTCTCTATCCCCTCCCTACCGCCCTGCGTCTCTCTATCCCCTCCCTACCGCCCGCATCTCTCTATCCCCTCCCTACCGCCCACGTCTCTCTATCCCCTCCCTGCCACCCTGCGTCTCTCTATCCCCTCCCTACCGCCCTGCGTCTCTCTATCCCCTCCCTACCGCCCTGCGTCTCTCTATCCCCTCCCTACCGCCCGCATCTCTCTATCCCCTCCCTACCGCCCACGTCTCTCTATCCCCTCCCTGCCACCCTGCGTCTCTCTATCCCCTCCCTACCGCCCTGCGTCTCTATATCCCCTCCCTACCGCCCCGCGTCTCTCTATCCCCTCCCATCCACCCCGCCTCTCTGTATCCTCTACCTGCTGCCCCGCGTCTCTGTATCCCCTCCCCAACACCCTGCATCTCTGTATCCCCTCCCTACCGCCCACGTCTCTCTATCCCCTCCCTGCCACCCTGCGTCTCTCTATCCCCTCCCAGCCGCCCCGCCTCTCTGTATCCTCTACCTGCTGCCCCGCGTCTCTGTATTCCCTCCCTAACACCCTGCATCTCTGTATCCCCTCCCTACCGCCCCGCGTCTCTCTATCCCCTCCCTACCGCCCTGCGTCTCTCTATCCCCTCCCTACCGTCCCACGTCTCTGTATCCCCTCCTTCCTACGCCTCTGTATCCCCACCCTACCACCCCGCTTCTCTCTATCCCCTCCCTACCGCCCTGCGTCTCTCTATCCCCTCCCTGCCGCCATGCATCTCTCTATCCCCTCCCTGCCACCCTGCGTCTCTCTATCCCCTCCCTACCGCCCTGCGTCTGTGTGCCCTCCCTACCGCCCTGTGTCTCTGTATCCCCTCCCTACCGCTCTGCGTCTCTGAATCCCCTCCCTACCGCTCTGCGTCTCTGTATCCCCTCCCTACCGCCCTGTGTCTCTGTATCCCCTCCCTACCGCTCTGCGTCTCTTTCCCCTCCCTACCGCCCTGTGTCTCTGTATCCCCTCCCTACCGCTCTGCATCTCTGTATCCCCTCCCTACCGCTCTGCATCTCTGTATCACCTTCCTACCGCTCTGCGTTTCTGTATCCCCTCCCTACGGCCCTGCGTTTCTGTATCCCCTCACTACCGCCCTGCGTCTCTGTATCCCCTCCCTATCGCCCTATATCCCATACACGGTCCATACCACTGGCTCCTTGATACCTCCCTGACAAACCCTCACCAGGAGTACAGGAGCCATAACCCCCTGCGGTGCCCCCCATAGTTACCGGTATATCGGTGATGCTCCGCTCTGCCGCCTCCTCCCTATCCCTCACACAGCAAGTGCAGGGCGCAAGCCCAGCACCGAGCACATGACCGCGCTGTCCATGCCCATTGGCCCTGGTACCAGCTCCAGCCATCGCCCCCTCCTCCTACTGCACCTGAGGGGGGCGCGCACATAGCGCATGCAGAGGGGACTGGTGCACCTGCGGCCGCGTGGAGACCTTGCGTGCGCAACATGTCCGTGTTGCTACACCTGAAGGATGGTACGGTGTAGAGAGAGGACACAGCTGCCCCTGCTCTGCATTGTACCAGCACTTCCCTCTGTGTCTAATGACACCATTTACCTCTTCATGCGGGTATGTCTATATCACATACATCCTTATCCGTGTCCTATATATTGTTACAAATAAAATGACATAGTTATAGGTCCCGCACCCCCTCCCCCCACACCTGCATCCACCTCCCCGTCCACTCGCAGCATCTACATACTCCCTGCCTCATCCGCGGTCCCCCCCGCACCCGCTACATTCTGTACATCGTGCTCTGCAGGCACTGTTCACGCCGTCGCAAGGAGCTACGCCCCCTTCACCATTGGAAGCACTTTCGTCGTGCAATATTTAACCACTAACAAACCTAGGAATGCAGGTAATACTCATACAAATACTGAACCGCAGCAAGGCGTGCAGGGGTTAAGGGGGCGTAGCCCCTTTCGATGGTGTGAAGAGCGCCCGTAGGGCGCGATGAAGCACCTAGTATATATATATATATATATTTATTTTCCCCTTGGATCTATATATATATATATATATATATATATATATATATATAGCCTTTCCATGGTGCGGCACTCTTGCTTGTTTCAGAAATAAACGGACTATAGTCCTTCTTGCTTCAACGTTTCAATTTTATTAAATTGTCTTCCTGAAGACAATTTAATAAAATTGAAACGTTGAAGCAAGAAGGACTATAGTCCGTTTATTTCTGAAACAAGCAAGAGTGCCGCACCATGGAAAGGCTATTTGATTCATCTTTGTGAGGGCACCAGCGACAGATATTTCTAAGGCTAACACGGAGTGCCGGACCGCAGCAATTTATATATATATATATATATATATATATGTATACATATATGTGTGTGTGTGTGTGTGTGTATGTGTATCCGGTAATCCTGTTATGCACTCTGTAAATGTAAATATATATATATATATATATATATATATATATATGTGTGCAGACACACAATTTATAGTACCTTAATCCTGCCTAAGATCCTCACTAGGTAGCCTCTTTAAATCCCAAACTGCCAAGGTATCCAAAAATTTATTCTTGTATATATTATATCAATCTATATATATAAATGTGAAAGCCCTCACTCACTAAGCGACTGACTGATCACTAATTCTCTTACTTCCTGATATGTTAGGAAGCTGAAATTTAACATATGTATTCTTCAGGTGGGAAATAGGAAAACTAAGTAATTATAATTTTGATAAACCTCCCCTAAGGGGATGAAAAGGGTTTAGACTTAATGACATCATTAACTATGTGTGGCTTGCGTTGCGTGAACGATAACGCCCAAACAGACAATCAAATCGATGCAAGATATAGTAAATCTACTAAATCAGGCGCTAACACAATGTTTACTTTAAATTGCTAAAATGCACCTCTTAGAATATTTAGTTAAAAACAGCAGCTCCTATATGGCAACTGGATGCCTTACACAGAAAAATACCCAACTGAGTTTCCAAGGAAACATTAAGAAGCGCTAATAATATATGTATTCAAGGTATGTTTTAATATTGCTTAGAACCATAAAACAAAATATCAAAATTCAACCAAATAAATAAATGGTACCAAGATTGTATAATAGCAACAATAAAAATGTATAATCAATATAGCTTGCTTATTATTTGTGTGCACTACTGCAGTCCATTATTAAAGGAGACGTGCTGGGATTATCCGCTGATTAATATAGCTCAAGTGCACTGGAGAAACTTTCCCTGGTTTTGGAGGGAATTGAAAATGCTTCGTTCGAGCCCAGAATAACGGGGCACTGATCTCACCCAATACTGGAGGTCTCCGCTGATTCCCGTCAATAGCGTATTGCAGCCTGTACTGTGTGCGGTTGGAAGGCTCTTATCTCGATGTATCCGGAAGAGAAGCCGCAAATTCCCATAGGCAAGTCTGCAGACAGGGCTTTTCAAGCACAGCGGTGGGCACTTGTGGTGTGATGTCCAGCCAGGCACCAATTGGGGAGGATTAATTTAGCAGAAGCAGGGTTGAGAGTGGTAAACAGAGGTCTCCTTTCAGGGCCTAGCAGTTGCCACGGTCCTCAACGCGTTTCTCTGCCCAACGTTATCGGCAGTTTCACCAGGAGGTGTAGATACCAAACAGACAGGTAGAGAAGTATTTAAATCGGTTCCAGCCAATCAGCTCTAGGGTGTTATTGAACACACCTGTGTAGTCAGTCCCTACTGCATAATTAGTGGTAAATTCATTCACATGTTATAATGAATTAGGGTGCTTTTGTAAAAAATCAAATCAAAGTTTGGATTGCACCTCCAGTGTTTAGAATTTAATAAATTACAAAAATGGTCCTGTTACGTTTTACCGTATCTGCTACGGGTGCTCCTTGGGTAACGCCAAGAATCATGGATTAATATTTACTTACATTAATTCAAATTTACATCTCTATAGATTTACCAAATTTTTAGCACTCATTTATATTTACAACCTTTAAAATCAGACACTCACGTGCGAAGAACGGGTAGAACAGCTAGTATAATACAATATGGAAGAGAATGGCAATTTGCACCAATTTGCAAGAAAATATAGAGATTTGTGTATATGCATAGTCCACCCATAGCTGCCATATCCAGTGGAGCTTTCAGAAAGAAGTTACATAGGGCCTGGTTCAGAGATCAACACAATAATTTTTTTTTATGTTTCGGTTCACAAATTTGAATAATCATATAACGGAATCCCTGCCACATGTGTGATTGTACTTTACACCCAGACATTTGTAGTTTTGCCTATTGTGCTACTGCTTCCTTATTGTGGTGCTTAGCAGACATCCCCGTGAGAGGTGTACGGTTGTAGTATAAGCCTAATGATCCATCTCCTAACTGCAGTACAATATTAGTGGTCAGTAGGTGGCAGTTACCAAGAGCGTAATAAAATATAAACAAATAAAGGGGATGTTATAGTAACATAGTAACATAGTAGCTAAGGTTGAAAAAAGACAATTGTCCATCGAGTTCAACCTATTTGTGGTCTCCTATGCAGGATTATTTGGTCTAAAATTTTGACTGATGCTGATGTCTGCCGTTGCATTTTATCCCTCTTTTTATAGTAACTATAGTGCGTGACTATGCACCATAACCCTGGATCTCCTTATCCATTAGGAATTTATCTAACCCATTCTTAAAGGTGTTGACTGAGTCCGCCATTACAACTCCCTCAGGCAGGGAATTCCAAACACGTATTGTCCTTACCGTGAAAAAAACTTTATGCTGTATTGTGCGGAATCTCCTCTCCTCTAACCTGAGCGAGTGTCCATGTGTCCTCTGTGTTGATCTAACCAAAAACAGGTCCCGCGCAAACTCTGTGTATTGTCCCCTTATATATTTGTAGATGTTGATCATGTCCCCTCTTAGTCTCCTCTTTTCCAGTGTAAACATGCCTAGTCTTGCAAGCCTTTCCTCGTATTCCAGCATCTCCATGCCCTTAATTAGTTTGGTCGCCTGCCTCTGAACTTTTCTAGCTCCAGGATATCCTTTTTGTAGTATGGTGCCCAGAATTGTACACAGTATTCAAGGTGTGGCCTCACTAGTGATTTATATAACGGGAGTATAACACTCTCGTCCCTTGCATCAATTCCCTGTTTTATGCATGCTAATATCTTATTAGCCTTCTTTGCTGCAATCCTACTTTGGGTACTACTGCTTAGTTTGCTATCTGTGAGAAGACCCAAGTCCTTTTTCAGTACAGAATCCCCTAATTTTACCCCAATTAGTATGTAGGTGTTATTTTTTGTTCTTGTTACCACAGTGCATTACCTTACACTTGTCTGTATTGAAGCGCATTCTCCATTTGGCTGCCCATGCTTCTAATTTAACTAAGTCGTTCTGAAGCGACTCAGCATCCTCCTCCGTATTTATAGCCTTATACAATTTGGTATCATCTGCAAAAATTGACACCATGCTCTCTAGACCTTCTGTGAGGTCGTTAATGAACAATAGCGGTCCTAATACTGAGCCTTACGGCACGCCACTTAGCACTTCAGTCCAATTTGAAAAAGATCCATTAACCACAACGCGCTGCTCCCTATTATCTAACCAATTTTTGACCCAAGTGCATATTGTGCTTCCTAGCCCTATTTCTTGTAGCTTGTAGATAAGTCTCATGTGTGGTACAGTGTCGCAAGCTTTGGCAAAGTCTAAAAAGATTACATCCACCCAGGGCCGGTGCTAGGGTGTTCGGCGCCCCCCTGCAAACTATAAATTTGCGCCCTCCCATATTCCTTTGGCGCACGCCAGGAAAAGGGGTGTGGTCTCACAAGGGGCATGGCAACACAATAGTACCCCCATTTAAAATTACGCCAAAATGTAGCACAATCTTATTTATCTTATACGTAATGCCCCACCCGTAGTAGTAGCGTCCTTATGCATAATGCCCCCACAGTAGTTTTAGCGTCCTTATACATAATGCCTCCCCAGTAGTAGTAGCGTCCTTATACGTAATGCCTCCACCAGTAGTAGTAGCGTCCTTATACGTAGTGCACTCCAAGTAGTAGTAGCGCCCTTATACATAATGCCCCTTCCAGTAGTAGTAGCGTCCTTACACGTAATGGCCCCCCCAGTAGTAGTAGCATCCTTATACGTAATGCCCCCCATTAGTAGTAGCGTCCTTATACATAATGCACCCACAGTAGTAGTAGCATCCTTATACGTAATGCCCCCCAGTAGTAGTAGCGTCCTTATACGTAGTGCACTCCAAGTAGTAGTAGCGTGCTTATACGTAGTGCACCCCCAGTAGTAGTAGCGTCCTTATACGTAATGGCCCCCCCAGTAGTAGTAGTGTCCTTATACATAATACCCCCCCAGTAGTCGTAGCGTCCTTATACGTAATGGCCCCCCCAGTAGTAGTAGTGTCCTTACATGTGATGCCCCCCCAGTAGTAGTAGTGTCCTTACATGTGATGCCCCCCCAGTAGTAGTAGCGTCGTTATACGTAATGCCCCCCCTGTAGTGGCGTCCTTATACGTAATGCCCCCCCCAGTAGTAGCGTCGTTATACGTAATGCCCCCCCTGTAGTGGCGTCCTTATACGTAATGCCGCCCCTGTAGTAGTAGCGTCATTATATGTAATGCCCCCCCTGTAGTTGCGTCCTTACACGTAATGCACCCCCCCAGTAGTAGCGTCCATAAAGCACGTGCGCACACACACAATTCACACATATAGACACACACATACACACCCACCATATACACACACACACACACACACACACACACACATTTCTCTGTCACCCTCCACTTACCTAAGCCACTGTCTCCCTCAGTACAGCACTGCAGCAGCCTGGTCCGTGTAGCTCCGCCCCCTCTGTCCCGTTTAGCTCCGCCCATTCCGGTCCGTGTAGCTCCGCCCCCTCCTTTGATATGTACCGAGCCGAGCCACTCTGCCACTGACACACAGGTGAGGGGAAGGGGGGACTGGGCTTTTCATGCTGCCAGCGCCGCACAGCAGCTGGCAGCAGCAGGAGCAGTGGGGTCAGGACGGCGCAGCAGGCATGAGATGCAAAGCAGGGTGAGCGCCTCTCCCTCCCAGCGCCTCCCTGCACTGCATCCCTTCACTGAGCAGGTAGCGCCGGGCCTGCATCCACCTCTTTACCCTTTATGTGTCCTGAACTCACAGGTCTATGTACCCCTGTATTAATCTGGCCCTGATTATTGTTTAACTATGACCCCACTAGACGACGGTTTGTTACACAATAGTTTATTTTCAGTTGGGTCCCCAGGCATTGACGTAGAAATTCGGAGTATAAAACTGGAGTATAAGGGAATTATGTAATTTTTATTATGGAAGTCTCAAATACCACCAATCAGACTCCTTCTATCTTTTTAATTTTTTTTTGCTTCATATTCATGTATTTTCCTTGGTTGATACAGAAGGGAGTTGTGAGAATATTGATGGCTTTTATCAAAGACTGATGGAGTAGTGTGGCAGATTGCCAGTGACTAAGAGGTCTATGTACTAAGCTGCGGAGATAGCTGAAGCACCAGGCAATCAGCTCATAACTGCGATGTTACAGTCTGGTTTTGAAAAAATGACAGGAGCTGACTGGCAGGTACTTTACCTCTGTCCACTTTATTTCTCTCCAAGGCTTAGTACATAGATTCCTAAGGGTCTGATTCAGAACAGATCATGTACAGCTGCGATTTCCCTTGGATTTTCAAGTACAAAACTATGCAATCGCCAGTTTGAGCATTTGCCTTGTGCACTACTGTGTGATGGACACAATCCCTGCGACACCCACTTTGCATATGTGAGTAATGTGCAAGTGTATGGGGGGATCCGATTACTCCATCACTGATGCACCGTTGGTGGCAACATTGACTCCTCGAGCTGCCGCTACCTGGAGCAGAGTCTCCCTTGTAACTTTCTTAAGCTATGGCCACTGTGGCTGCCGGACTATGCCGAAACACGCCCATGACACCTCCTCTTTTTTCCCCGGAGACTTTAGGTCACTTCCCAGTCTCCACCCTAAACCTCCCATGGATCGCAGAAGCCGCCTCAAGTCATAGTGATGTCATACACAAATGCATATGCCATTGCACAATTTGGTTTGCATGTATGCAGTATACGTTTTATACACTTTATGCTCATGCGCAGTAGCAAATAATCTACAAACTGATCAAAAATCTCTGCTGCGTCCACCACTGTATCAGGGCCTAATAGTAAACCAGGGAAGCAATAGCGGGATGTGTAATATCTATGCAATCACCTATTTATTTTGTAATTTCACTTAGTTTGCCTTTTATAACCCTTTAATAAACCTTACACAAAATCTGTTTAGTGGAATATTCTTGCTACAGTATTTTAAATGCAATATGTAGAGACACCTAACAGTATTGATTCTGTATATTATTTGGTTGGTTCAATTTTGCGACTGTACCTTATTTTTGTAAACATAGGATTAGATCACTTCCTTTTGTGTTAATGGCTAATGAGTTACAATTTAGTACCATGTTTATACCGGCTCTGTGGCTACAAAATGTTTTTTTTGGTCTGCTATCACTTTTTTCTCTGACGTCCTAGTGGATGCTGGGGACTCCGTCAGGACCATGGGGAATAGCGGCTCCGCAGGAGACAGGGCACAAAATTTAAAAGTTTGACCACTAGGTGGTGTGTACTGGCTCCTCCCCCTATGACCCTCCTCCAAGCCTCAGTTAGGTTTTTGTGCCCGTCCGAGCAGGGTGCAATCTAGGTGGCTCTCATAAAGAGCTGCTTAGAGTAAAAGTTTTGATAGTTTTATTATTTTCAGTGAGTCCTGCTGGCAACAGGCTCACTGCAACGAGGGACCTAGGGGAGAAGAAGTGAACTCACCTGCGTGCAGGATGGATTTGCTTCTTAGGCTACTGGACACTAACTCCAGAGGGAAGATCACAGGTACAGCCTGGATGGGTCACCGGAGCCGCGCCGCCGACCCCCTTGCAGATGCCGAAGTAAGAAGAGGTCCAGAAACCGGCGGCTGAAGGCTTTTCAGTCTTCATGAGGTAGCGCACAGCACTGCAGCTGTGCGCCATTGCGCTCAGGCACACTTCACACCGGCGGTCACTGAGGGTGCAGGGCGCTGGGGGGGGCGCCCTGGGCAGCAATGTTAATACCTTTCTGGCTAAAAAGAATACATCACATATAGTCCATGAGGCTATATGGATGTATTTCACCCCTGCCAGGTCTCAGAAAAACCGGGAGAAGAGCCCGCCGGAATAGGGGGCGGGGCCTATCTCCTCAGCACACAGCGCCATTTTCCTACACAGCTCCGCTGCTAGGAAGGCTCCCAGGATCTCCCCTGCACTGCACTACAGAAACAGGGTAAAAAACAGAGAGGGGGGGCATTTTTTGGCGATATTATATATATTTAAGCAGCTATAAGGAAACAACACTTATATAAGGTTGTTCCTATATAATTATAGCGCTTTGGTGTGTGCTGGCAAACTCTCCCTCTGTCTCCCCAAAGGGCTAGTGGGGTCCTGTCTTCTATCAGAGCATTCCCTGTGTGTCTGCTGTGTGTCGGTACGTGTGTGTCGACATGTATGAGGACGATGTTGGTGTGGAGGCGGAGCAATTGCCGGTAATGGTGATGTCACCCCCTAGGGAGTCGACACCGGAATGGATGGCTTTGTTTATGGAATTACGTGATAATGTCAGCACGCTGCAAAAGTCGGTTGACGACATGAGACGACCGGCAAACCAGTTAGTACCTGTACAGGCGTCTCAAACACCGTCAGGGGCTGTAAAACGCCCTTTGCCTCAGTCGGTCGACACAGACCCAGACACGGACACCGAATCTAGTGTCGACGGTGAAGAAACGAACGTATTTTCCAGTAGGGCCACACGTTATATGATCACGGCAATGAAGGAGGCTTTGCATATCTCTGATACTGCAAGTACCACAAAAAGGGGTATTATGTGGGGTCTGAAAAAACTACCTGTAGTTTTTCCTGAATCAGAGGAATTGAATGACGTGTGTGATGAAGCGTGGGTTACCCCTGATAAAAAACTGCTAATTTCAAAGAAGTTATTGGCGTTATACCCTTTCCCGCCAGAGGTTAGGGCGCGCTGGGAAACACCCCCTAGGGTGGACAAGGCGCTCACACGTTTATCCAAACAAGTGGCGTTACCGTCTCCTGATACGGCCGCCCTCAAGGATCCAGCTGATAGGAGGCTGGAAAATACTCTAAAAAGTATATACACACATACTGGTGTTATACTGCGACCAGCAATCGCCTCAGCCTGGATGTGCAGTGCTGGGGTGGCTTGGTCGGATTCCCTGACTGAAAATATTGATACCCTGGATAGGGACAGTATTTTATTGACTATAGAGCAATTAAAGGATGCATTCCTTTATATGCGAGATGCACAGAGGGATATCTGCACTCTTGCATCAAGAGTAAGTGCGATGTCCATATCTGCCAGAAGAAGTCTATGGACACGACAGTGGTCAGGCGATGCGGATTCCAAACGGCATATGGAAGTATTGCCGTATAAAGGGGAGGAATTATTTGGGGTCGGTCTATCGGATTTGGTAGCCACGGCAACAGCCGGGAAGTCCACCTTTTTACCTCAAGTCCCCTCCCAGCTGAAAAAGACGCAGTCTTTTCAGCCGCAGTCCTTTCGTTCCTATAAGAACAAGCGAGCAAAAGGACATTCATATTTGCCCCGAGGCAAAGGAAAGGGTAAGAGACTGCAGCAAGCAGCCCCTTCCCAGGAGCAGAAGTCCTACCCCGGCTTCTGCAAAGGCCTCAGCATGACGCTGGGACCTTACAAGCGGACTCAGGGGCGGTGGGGGGTCGCCTCAAGAATTTCAGCGCACAGTGGGCTCACTCGCAGGTGGACCCCTGGATCCTGCAGGTAGTATCTCAGGGTTACAGGTTGGAATTCGAGAAGTCTCCCTCTCGCCGGTTCCTAAAATCTGCTTTGCCAACGTCTCCCTCAGACAGGGCGACGGTATTGGAAGCCATTCACAAGCTGTATTCTCAGCAGGTGATAATCAAGGTACCCCTTCTACAACAGGGAAAGGGGTATTACTCCACGCTATTTGTGGTACCGAAGCCGGACGGCTCGGTAAGACCTATTCTAAATCTGAAATCTCTGAACCTGTACATACAAAGATTCAAGTTCAAGATGGAGTCACTCAGAGCAGTGATAGCGAATCTGGAAGAAGGGGATTTTATGGTGTCCTTGGACATCAAGGATGCTTACCTTCATGTCCCAATTTGCCCTTCACACCAAGGGTACCTCAGGTTCGTGGTACAAAACTGTCATTATCAGT